>NW_022900951.1:81318069-81334009 GCF_012274545.1 Fukomys damarensis
TATATATATACATAACGCATCTTAATGCCCCATCTCTGTCCCTCCCCTCCCTCGTAACTCACTACATCTCTTAGTTTCCTTCCCATATGCAAAAGATCTCTGTTTCCTATTATCTATTTTTATTTCACTCTTTATTTATATTTTTGATTTCTCATATAAAAATCCCACGCAGTATTTAACCTTGTGTGTCTTATTTGTCACTTATATTTAAGGTTTTGAGTTCTCTCTCTATTTTCCTACAAATAACTAAAATTTACTCTTACTCATAGCAAAGTAGCACTTCATTGTGTATATTTACCACATTTTCTTTATTCCTCTATTGATGGGCACCTATGCTACTTTCAACATTTAGCTATTTTGAATTATGCTGCTATATTATATAGGAATGGACACATCACTGTACAATGATGTTTTTGACTCTTTTTGAATATAACTAGAAAAGGAGTAGCTGGGTCAAATGAAATTTCTTGTTTTTCATATTTTGAAGAATCTGCATACTGATTTAGATATGACTGTACTAGTTTACATTCCCGCCAACAATGCAAAATCAGGCCCTTTTTTCCCCTGCAGCCTAAAAGTACTTATCAAGATCTTGAAGATAGCCATTCTTTCTGGAATAAGATGGAATCTCAGTTTTGTTTTAATTTACATTTTTCAGTGGCCAGCATAGTTGAACATATTTTCATATATTTATTTGCCATTTGTACTTATTCTGAAAGTATCTTTTCATTTCATTTGAACAATTTTTAATTAGATCTTTTAATTAGAGGTGTATAATTTTCCTGGTTTCTTTGTATGTTCTAGATATTAATCTTATCTAAAATATAGCTGGTATTACTTCTTGGCCTTTTGGCTAAGATCAAGTGTGAAATATAGCTGGTAAAATATATTACAATTCTGTAGATTATTTCCTCCCTCTGATTTCTTTACTGTGCAGAAATTTTTCATTTGGTCTGATCTTATTTGTTGATTCTTGATGTTATTTCTTGATTAAGTGGGGTAATGTTTAGAAAGCCTTACCTACAACTATGTCTTAAAGAGTTTTAACTATTCTATCTCAAACCATATTAAATATTTCTATTTTAACATTTAGATCTTTGATCTATTTTCATTATAGTTTAGTATATGAGGAGAGATATGAGTATGTAGTTAGTTTTTTGCATGTAGATATTAACTTTCCCCACAGTTTTGAGGCTTTTTTCCTTCCAGCACTGATCACTTTGTCAAATGTCAGATAGCTGGATATGCCTTTGATAGTTTCTGCAATCTTCCGTTCTGTTCCCTTCATCCAAATGTCTATTCTTGTGCCAGTACAATGCTGGGGTTTTTGTTTGTTTTTTAGCATTGTAGCTTTGTGATGTAACTTAAAGTCTGGGATTGTGATGTCTTTTGTTTTGTTCTCATTGATCAGTATTCCTTGTACTGTTCTGGATCTCTTCTTGTTTCCTGTGAATTTTAGGATTGTTTTCTCTTGTTTTATAAGGAAAGTTGTTGGTATTTTGATAGATATTTTAAAAATCTGCATATCAGTATTGGAAACATGGTCCGAAGCAATTAAATTGTGTAGATTGAAGTGGTAAACAATACATCTTGACAAATAAAGCCAAGGATACATCACTAGAAAACAAACTAAAGAAGTCTTTCTACCAACAAAAAATTATCTTCACACTATTTGACCTCAACACACAGCACTTACAATCACACGCAAACACGCGCACACACACACACACACACACACACACACCATGGGAACATGTAAAAAAAAACTATAAAATGCCTCTGCAGACTCCCAAGCTCTTCTAAAGGAGATGCAAGGGACACACTCATGGAGAGAAAATTGAACAATAACAGAGCTGCACAGAATGATTAAAGAAGAAGCTAGAAACTCAGTGAGCTCAAGGATGATATAATCCAAAAAGAAATTGAACTAACAAAATACGGACAAATAAATATGGAAAAAATTAGCAGAGCTGAGAAAACCAATTAAAAACATGAATGATGAATTTATTAAAGAATTAAACTCTGTGAAAAGGTTCCAAACAGAAATTTCTGATAAAAAGAATTTTATTGCTTAGCAGAAGCATCATATGTGAGGAAAATTTCTCACAAACCGAGGATAAAATGAAATTATATGATTATATACTCTGAGAAACCTTGAAAATTATATTCAAGCAAGTAAAATTAATCCAAACTCTACTAGATGATGCTAAGACTAAAATAAGGCCAACTAAAATAATAAAGAAATAATGAATGTAAAATATTTTATAAAAATCATAGCAGAAAAATTACCAACTATGAGAAAAGAATTCAACATACAGGTAAACTAGGTCTATAAAACACACAGACATACACACACACACACACTCCAAAAAAATATGATGAAAAAAAGCCCTCCGTGACACATCGTATCCAAAATCTCCAGAGTCTAACACAACATAGATTTAAAATTGTCAGAGAAAACACAATATAGAATATTAAAATGTCAGAAAAAAGCCAAAAATCACTTACAAAGGTAAATCCATTAGGATTACAACAGCACAAAGTTTAAAAATCAAAGAGAGATTGAAGTATTTCAAGTTATAAAAGAAAATGACTTCTTAAATCAGAATAATATATTCTGAAAAACTACCTATAAAAAATGATGGAGATATCAGAGTACTCCATGACAAAAAATCCTGTAAGAATTTCATGAACACCAAATCAGCACTCCAAAATATATGTAATCAAGGATATTCCAGATGAGATAAGCAAGCCAGAAACTCAGATGGAATGACTATAACAAGCAAGTTGAATAGTTAAAAAAAGGGAAAAATAAAAGAGCCAGCAACAGAAATAAAAATGCAATGACAGGAATAATTCATACATTTCAGGAATAGCTCTCCATGGGCTCTGCATGGCCTCAATGCCCAATTAAAAACATAGATTGTATCCATTTTCCTATGAATGAATCTAGTTTCCCTGGTGTGAATATTCTGCAACAATGCATAAGATTCTAATAAGATTACTGACATTTAGAAATGGGAGGAAAGGAGCTAAAGGTGTAGGGAAGGTGTGATACGTAGGGGAAGAACAAAAAGGGAAAAGAAAAAAATGTGAGAGAATGAAAAGATGAAAATAAAGTGTTTGTAGATGGGGAGGGGAGGAGGGGGTGAAGGGAGGGCAGAGGTAAGGGGAAAAAATGAGAATCAAGACTTGCCATGTAAAGGTACATGATCCCAACAATGAATGTAACTGTACTGTATCCCTAAATGTACCAATAAACTCAATAAAAAAAAAAAAAACATAGATTGGCAGACTAGAATAAAAAACAAAATGCAAATGATCTGCTGCATTTAACAGACTCATCTAATGCAAAAAGTAATTCATAGAAGAAAAATTAAAGAATGGAAAATAATATTTTACATACCAGGACTGCAAAGCAATCAGGGATAGAAATTTTAGTTTCATAGAAAGTAAACATCATGCTAACATTGCACCGAAGAGGAAAAGAAGGTCACTCACTACATATTGGTTAAGAAATGATTCAAAATTTCCCACTGACTCAGATTTTTCTAGTGTATGGACAAATAATAGCAAAGTGCCCCTTCTGGATTAAATGTGCTCAGGCTATCTCCTGCGGGGATGAGGTTCATGGGTCCTTTCCAATGGACTCATTGCAGCCCATGGTGTATATTGCCTTGCCTTTCTCTGCCTAGGTGAGGAGGCTTCTTTTATCAATGCTGCATGATGGATGATAGGTAGGATGCTGCCAGAACACAGTATCCCCTGATATTTGGAATATGATGAGAGCAACCCATTTCCATGTTGCTGTCTCTCCTTTTCTTCCATTGCCATTTATGGTTTCAATGCTGAGTTTCCTTACCCAGATGAAGGAGGGTATAGGTGAAACCTATCTGGAGTCTAGCCTTTATGGCACTGGCTCCTTCCATTAGGCTGTTCATTAATTTTTTGTTATTTTAAAATTTTCATTAGTATATGTTTGTGGTATTTAACGATTACATTCATTGTAGGGAATTGGTAAATGCATATAACATAACTCAAAATTTTTGCCCTTCCCTCCACCCCCTTTTTGCTTTGCCAGTATCTGATTCACTTATTTATCCTGTGTCCCTATAAAGTTAGTGATCATATTTACAGATTGAGAGACTACTAATCAAAAAATGTATATAAAGTACCTAACACAATTATACTAATTGAAGGTACATTTTTAGATACATTGTTCAACCTGGATTACAATAGCATTTCCTCTTTTTTCCTAGTATCTGTTTCATACTTTATATATTGAGTTTTTCATAAAGAGAAACCATGCAATGTTTAAGCTTGTGGATCTGATTTACTTCGTGTAACATTATGATCTCAAGGCAGGCTATTTGGAAGTGCTCCTCAAGTGGCCTGCTTCCAGGTAAAGGATGTGGAGCAAGGCATGGTCCAGTAGTGGTACTGCTGTTCTTTTCCCACAACCCAGATATTTTGTGTGATCTAGAGTATTTGTCTTTCAAATTCATTTCCCATTTCTGGGTGTGATTGCCTCCCCAGTTTCAAAACACCTGTATTTTTCCGAGACACTTCTCCAAGTATCTCCAGTGTACCTCTTCTAATCAGCCATGCTGAAATCTAAAAAAAACATTTATTAAATTTATGTGAGCTACATATACTTATTGCAAAGGGCTGGAACTCTACAGAAGGCCATGAGAATTTATGGTAAGTTTTCTTATTGTGCGAAATAACACTTGATAACGTTTGTTTGTATACATTTTCCTTTTATATCTGTGGGATTGTTGAAATTATAGTAAATATAAGGTTCAATATCTTCCTTTTTCATAACCTAATATTTTATTTGGAGAATTTATTCATGCTGTTAAAATCCCCATCAGCATCACTTTTAGTAGTAGTTCAGATGAGTCAGCCATGCTATGATTTTGGTATTACTACATTATTCATGATTTTTGTTGTTTGATGATTTAGCAAATATTCATGTGTATAACACTTTTTTTTTCTTTTATTGAGTTTGTTGGTACATTTTAGGTATACAGTACAATTACATTCATTATTGGGATCTTGTACCTTTTACATGACAGGTCTTGGTTCCCATTTTTTCCCCTTGTCCCTGACTTCCCTTCACCCCTCTTCCCTCCCCATTTACAAATACTTTATTTCCATTTTTCCCTTTTCATATTTTTTTTTCTTTTCCCTTGTTCCCTTTCCCCTACCCTTCCCACTTTCCCTACACCTTTAGCCCTTTTCTTCCTATTTCACATTGTCCATTATCTCATTAGGATCTTATGTACTTTTATAGTTTTTCACACCAGAGAAACTATTCGGTATTTATACATGTGTGACTTATTTATTTCACTTAGGAGTATCCTCAATATGTATCCATTTTCCTATGAATGAATCTAATTTATCATTATTTATGGCTGAGTAATATTTCATTTTATAGAAAAACCACATTTTCATCCATTTTCCAACTAATGGGCACATGGGCTGTTTCCAAGTTTTAACTATTACAAACTGTGCTGCTATAAACATAGGTGTGCATATGTCAATGTGATATGATTCTTTTAATTCTTTTGGAAAGATATCCAGCAGAGGGATGGCTGGGTCAAATGGAACCTCTAATCCCAGATCTTTGAGGTATCTCCATTTTGATTTCCATAGTGGTTGCACCAGTCTGCACTCACACCAACAATATAGAAGGGTTCCTTTCTCCCCACAACCCCACCAACATTTGTTATTGTGTGATTTCTTGATAGCAGCCATTTTTTGTGGGGTGAGGTGGAATCTCAGTGTTGTTTTCATCTGCATCTCTGGAATGACCAGTGATGTGGAGCATTTTTTTCATATATATTTACTTGCTGCTTTTACTTCTTTGTCTGAGAAATGTCTGTTCATTTCAGATGTCCATTTGTGAATCAGATCTTTATATGGGGGAGCTGGTTGTTTTGAGTTCTTTATATATTCTAGATAGTAGTTCTTTGTCTGAGGAGCAGCTGGTAAAAATTTTTCCCATATTGTAGGTTGTCTCTTAGTTCTGTTGATGGTTTGTTTTACAGTGCAGAAGCTTTTTAATAAGATGAGATCCCAGTTGTTGATTCTTTCTGCTAGTTCCTGTGCTACTGAGGATTTGTTCATAAAGTCTTTTTCTATGCCAATTCATATGTATAACTCATAATTTGAATTTAACACCATTTCCTAATAATTCCTGAGATCAGAGATACTAAGCCAAAAATAATAACACTTCTAAAACTATTAGCATATAGTGATGCTTTCCAGAAAGGTAGCAGTTCATACAGTATTACTTTCAACCAATCCTCTAACTCTCCAGTCTCAGCTTTCCCTTAGCAATTGTATTAGTCAGCTTTCCATTCCTGGAAAAAAATCCCTGTCATACACAATTTAAAAGAGGAAGTATTTATTTTGGCTCACAGTTTCAGAGATTTCCGTTCATAATTCACTTTCTCCATGGCAGAAATACCACAAAGAACAGTTGGCTTTGTGGCATCCAGGAAGCAGACAGATAGAGCAGGAAGAGCCAGAGAGAGAGAGGAAGAAGCTAGGGACACGAATATATCCTTCCAAGTTATGCCTCTAGTGACCTACTTCCATAAACTAGGCCCCCTCTAGTAGTTCATTGAGCTGTGTACTCATCAATCTCATCAAGAACTCTCATAGTCCAAACATCTCCCTCGACTCAACCTCTAACTATTTGGGGGACACTTTATACTTAAATTATAGTAAAAAAATTATTTAATATTTAACTCCTTGTTATTTGTGTTAGAACAACTTTGTATTAGTTAACTTCTATTCCTTTGTATGTACATTTCAAATTTTATTTTAAATGCTCATTGTCCAACTGCAGTTCCTTCTCCATGGATTACCCATGTGTTATTTTTGCCATCTTTAATAGTTTTGTAATCTTATTTATTTGTGACTTGACAAAAGCCTACTTGACATGAAGGGAGTTGAATACTAAAAACAAAAAGAAAACTTTGCTTTAAAATATGTAAAAAAAAAATCACTATTTTTAACTAGTGAAAACAGAATGTAGATTTTATAGCAGCCAGAAAATAGAAAGAAAACTTTGTAGAATTATATCTAAATGTTCTTCTGGAGAGAATGTTTGACTTCTAGCCAAGGCTTTCCTTTAAACATGTGCAAATTAACATATCATCTGTTTTAATCCATAAATATACTCTTCAGCAATCATTCTCTCTTTAAGTCTATGCCATACTTGCACAGCCAGAAATTTTCAAAAATTTATTCTTTTCCCATTTTTAGTAGACCTAGAAGGGACTGGATCCTTTCCAAAGCTGAAATTAAGCCTGATCTTACAAGATCTCAGTTCTTGGAAGTTTCGTGAATGTGTATGTAATTATTGTGACAGGCAAGAATATCATTTAGTAAGAGCATAAAATTCTCAGTTAGGTTGTTCCTGGCATTCTTTCCTCCAATTTTTTCAGGATTCTCATACATATATTCAGGACTGAAACCCCTGGCTTTGCTTTTACTGCGGCAACCTGCTTCTGTTCTTTCACAGTTGGACTTTCTCAACCTCGCTTGTCTGTAAAGGACTCAAACTTGCTCACTGAAAGAATATTGTACACCGAGCATAGTTCAGTTGTGTATTCTTTTTTTTCCAGCTTTAATTGAGTTTATTGGTACATTTTAGGGATACAGTACAGTTACATTCATCGTTGGGATCTTGTGCCTTTACGTGACAGGTCTTGATTCTCATTTTTTCCCCTTACCCCTGCCCTCCCTTCACCCCCTCCTCCCCTCCCCATCTACAAAAACTTTATTTCCATCTTTTCATTATCTCACATTTTATTCTTTTCCCTTATTACCCTTCCCCTACCCATCCCACCAGTTGTGTATTATTTGATACTATGCCTTCTTTTTCTCCCTTTCCACATAGCTTTTTTTCTTCTTCTTGGTCTCCCCTACATTTAACATTTTACCATACCTTTCTTCTTCCATTTCATTTTCTCTCACATTTATTTTCCTTCTATTTTAAAAGTTAAAGCCAAATATCTGTCAGAAGGATCCTTCTAAGAATATTTTTCAAACTCTGAGTTATGACTCACCAGTGAGTTGTAAAATCAATTGAGAAGTTCTCAAAGAGCACTTCTAAATTAGCACTAAATAGAATATATCACATATAATAAGGCCATTACTTTTTCATTAATCAAATACAGGGATGTACTGGGTCAAATCTAAAGTGTTTCTTCCTATGTGTCAAAGTGAAATATGTTTGGGAAACACATCTGCACAACACATCTTAGAATGGAAGACACAGATTTAGAGTCAGTGTAAGGTACCTGTCAACCAGGCAGCTGCCTTGTAGGTGACAGTCTGTATACACACAAATATTTCACAGGTATAAAACATCACTGGGACTATAAACAGATCGTGAAAATTGTCTTTACTAAACTGTTCTCTAGGACAGTCATTTACATGAAAAAAGTACATAAGTTTGTACTTAGAGTTATATTGCTTAAAGCAGCAGCCTAAGAAATGTGTTCTATCTCCAGTGATCATTTCATCCATGTACTTCTTCCATTATCACACAGTGCTCAGTCTGTTCAGTAGATATTGAACCAAGACTAGGTATGATAAAAATAGTGAATATTTATTTTTTTAAATTATTACAATAAAACACATTGTCATTAACCCACCTTAAAATATACTTCCTCACTTTGAATATACTTATCCTTTTGTTCTTTTTTTTCTTTTCTTTTTTGTTTTTTTGTGGGGTTTTTTGTTTTGTTTTTTGTTTTTGTTGTTGTTTGTTTTGTATTTTTTTGCTCTCTCTCTCTCTCTTTTTTTTTTTTTTCCAGTACCGGGGATCGAACTCATGTCCTTGTGCTTGCCAGGCAGGCCACCGAACCACTGAGCTAAATCGCTGGCCCTTGTTTTTTGTGTTTTGAGACACGGTCTCACTATGTAGTTGAGAATGACCTGGAACTCACTATGTAGCCCAGGTTGGTCTCGAATTCACAGCGATCCTACTGCCTCAGCCCCCTAAGTGCTGGGATTATAGGCATGTGCCACCACGCCTGGCTACCTGTTGTTCTTTTTGTCAAACACAATTATCCCATTACAACTTGCCACTCTCTGAAGCAATTCTGGACGTCTTCTTTCATGAGTGTCTTTAGTTGCACTTTTGTGGCCGCTTCAATGTCTTGAACTAATTATAACTGTTTAGCTTTCATGGTCATTTTGACGGGAAGAGTAAGAACTTGCATGGTGTCAGATCTAGTGAATAGGGTAGGTGAGGACTCCCCATATTTTTACCAGTCTGCCTTTTCATTGGAAGGTACTTGGCAACAGAATTCACTGTGTTTTGATAAAACCGTGTAAGGACACAAAAGTGGACTTCCAAAACTGTTTCAGAAAGTGGTATGAGTGATAAGGTAAGTATGCTAAAAACAAGAGCGAGTATTATAAGACAGATTAATGACAATGGTCTTTTTGCTGCAATATTTTTTTCTAATTTAACCACTCACCATATATTTTAATCACACCTCATGTTTAGAGAAATTTGGTGTATCATCAAATTATTAGCTTGCTTATTTTGTGCTTATGTTTTGGCTCAAGTGTATCAGACTTTAAATGAGATTTTTTTTTCTTTTTATTGAGTGTATTGGTACATTTTAGGTATACAGTACAGCTACATTCATTACTGGGATCTTGTACCTTTACATGAAAGGTCTTGGTTCTCATTTTTTCCCCTTGTCCCTGCCCTCCCTGCCCTCCTTTCACCCCCTCCTCCCCTCCCTCTTTACAAACACTTTATTTCCATTTTTTTCATTTTCTCACATTTTTTCTTTTCCTACACTAGCATTCCCCTACCCTTCCCACTTTCCCTACACCTTTAGCCCATTTCTTCCTATGCTGTTCAAAGAAATGTATTTATCTGTGGTGCCTGCCTTGTAAGCACAAAGGCCTGAGTTCAATCCCCAGAACCCCCCCCACAAAGTATTTATCCCTATTCTTCCTTTCCTATTTCACATTATCAATTATACAATTTGAACCTATTTACACTTTCAGTTTTTCACACCAGAGAAACTATTAGGGGAAGGGCAGGGGGAAGGTAAGAAGGGAAAAGAAAAAGTATGAGAAAAAGGAAAAAAAAATGGAAACAAAGTCTTTGTAAATCGGGAAACTCCCCAAGTTTCAGTGACTTAACACAATAGATTACTTCTTATTCAGGTGGTAGTCCTTTGTACATGTGGGCCTATAAGTGAGTATCTTTTCTCCAAAAGATATTTCAGTAACTTTGATTTTTTCCATGCTATAATGCTCTTACAGGGATTTGAGAGTTTTCATCCAGCCCATAGATGGGAGAGAGTGGTGAAGATAGACTCTTGCATCAGGACGTAATATCCATCATTTCTAATCATATTTCACTGGCAAGAACTTGCTACTTGGCCACATCTGAATCCAAGGAGGAACTAGGATATTTTGCTTCTTACTGCCTCTCAGAAGCACTATTACATGCTGCTGGGGTGGCATTACCAGAGGCCTCTGCAGTAGGTTTTGAGTTCCTGCTAAGTGCTGTGGTGAAATACAAGAAGAAAGACACAGAGATAGAGTTAGAGATATGGGGAGCCAGGATGTCCAGTGCTTGAGCAGTCAGAAGTTTGAAGGAGCAAAGACCCTGAACACCCAGAGCTGTCAGATATTTATTGGTGACATCATAGTTAGATTGAGGTAAAGTGGCTACATGGAGGGACTATGTGGAGTTGCTATAGATAAATTGCTGATGCAGGCAAGGCTTGCAAAGGAAAAGACAAAGAATTTTTTAATTGGGAAAAGAACAGACAAACTATAGGTTGTGGTTAATAATTAACCTTGTGTTTTTAGTAAAGAAGTTTTTAATTTTGGGAAAAGAATTTGCGTGCGAGTCACTCTGACCTAGGCACATACACTTTGGCCAGACTCACTTCTATAAACAAGCCAATTGCAGGGTTAACTCTTTACAGCCTCCACTGCTAGCAGCCTACTCTAGGCATAATCAATAGGGCAGTCCCTCACATGGCATGGATTGTTTGTGAATAACTTGCTGTTTCAGCCAAAATAAGTTTTAACAGTCATCAGAGTATCCCTAGAGATTGCCAGCACAGCTTTGGGGAACTCATTATTCCTCCCCTTACTATGGCTGTTCTTTTTTGCAGTATGACAGGGTTGTGTTGATCACTGGTACATCTATATATTTTTGATTAAAACTAGGCTATTTCATTTTCTGTCTTACTAAAGTAGTCATATGGATATCTCCACATTTAGCTGCATGTTATTTTTCATTTAAAATGGATATAGTCGGCAAGCATGAAGTATATAAGGTAATAAATCCTAAATTGTGGGAAGCCACCTCATTTATTCAGCTGCTGCTTTCCATTTGGTTGATCAGACAGAGCACTTTGCATTATATGATTTGTGATATCTGGATGCTGTGGAACAGCTTTAACTTTTGATTAAATAGAAAGCTTTAAAAGGTTTAAACAGTATTCCAGCAATATTGAAAACATTACAATGTGATTTAGATAACCACTTGGATCAATTGGATGTAAACAATTATTTTGAGAGAAAGCACTTGTTCAGAAATTGCTCTTATGACATAATTTTTATGTATGCCTCTGAACATCAAAATAGGGCATACTTAAGAGCAATAATTGTTGCCAAATACATTATTGCTTTATTAGAATTCTTGCCCTGTATCAGTATGCTACTATTACTTATAATTTTGTTTTTTCTTTTCTGATATTCAGGATAAAACATTGAAATTTGATATCTTCTAATGGCGATTAGAGTTTTCTTCAAGATACTTGTCAAGAGTATGACTATGGAAAATTGTATTGCCTATATATGCAAGGCAATGTACAAATCACTTTAAAATAATGAATTCAGGAGATTTGTTGAATTACTACCAATAAAATATCTTTGCCTCACTGAAATGATTCTAACTAAAATTATATAGTATATTACTCTCTCTCTTCTTTCCTTTCATTTCCCACTGTAATTTAGTAAGCAGGATAATTAAGTGCTAATATTAATTTCACTAGTATATACCAAAAAAATAACATCAACACTCTTGAATAAATGGCAAAGTAGAAGGGTGCGCTTGATGTTCAATTGGAGGTCTGGGGACTATTGGGTTCTTTATGTAATGAGACCACCTGAATGTTGATCCAGTTCTACCAAATGATTACAGAAAAGAAGTAAATGGTGACTTAGGAAAATAGCATGTATTTATTTCAAAAATGATAAGTAACCATTATGACTTAGTTATTACATTGTATCAGTGTAACATATTCCACCAAAATAATAATTCTGTAAGACATTTATCCAAAAGGATTCTATAAGCAAAGAAATTAACTGAACACTAAATCTTCTCTATCATACTGAAGTATAGTGCATGTTAACATTTTAAGAGATTTGAGAAATTCTTTAGTTAAGAAACCTTTTTGACATTTTATTGTAGAGATCTTACTACTTTTAAGCAAATATTTTTATTTAATAAATATTTACCCAAACACATGCATCTCTGCTAAACTTTTATTTCTGGCAAAAGGTTAAAAGTAATGGTTTCCCATTTTTTCATTTTCTCATATTTTTTTCCTTTCCTTTATTACCTTTCCCCTACCCTTCCCACTTTCCTTACACCTTTAGCCCTTTTCTTCCTATTTCACATTGTCAGTTATCTCATTAGGATCTTATGTACTATTATAGATTTTCACACCAGAAACTATTCAGTATTTATACATGTGTGACTTATTTCAATTAGGAGTATATCCTCAATATGTATCCATTTTCCTATGAATGAATCTAATTTCTCATTCTTTATGGCTGAATAGTATTCCATTTTATAGAAAATCCACATCTTCTTTATCCTGTCTCCAACTGATGGGCAAATGGGCTGTTTCCAAGTTTTAGCTATTATGAACTGTGCCGCTATAAACATGGGTGTGCATATATCACCGTGATATGATTCTTTTAGTTCTTTTGGAAAGATACCCAGCAGAAGGATGGCTAGGTCACCAATAAACTCAATTAAAAAATAATAATGTTTTTCATTTTTAAAATACATGAATCATTCTGTTTCAAAACTAATGCTGGGTTGTGTATTGAAAATAATTCCAAACGTGTTTTAAAATGAAAACTCAAAGGTATATTCATAGCATCACTATGTATCATAAACAAAATATTTAAAATAACCCAAGTGTCTGTCAACAGAAAATATAGCAGTTCTATATAAGAGAAAGTTATTTGGCATTGAAAAGTAATGAAATTTTTATATGTGTTGCAATGTAGGTAAACTTTGAGAAAATACTAAGTGAAAAATGTAATTTATATGAAATGTCCAGAATAAGTAAGCCTGAAGAGACAGAAAGTAGCTTTGTGCTTGCTTAGGAGTAGGAAAATGGAAGGGTAGGAGGATGACAGATAAGAGATAAAGGACATATCTCTTTGATGATGAAAAATTGCCTGTGATGATGACTGTATATATCTGTGAATCTACTAAAAACCATGGAACAGCACATTTTAAATGTATGAATGGTCTGGTATGTGAATTATATATTGTAAAATATGTTTCAGATACATAATAATTACAGTCATCTTGGTGAATTAGTACATATACTTATTACATTTTGATCAAGTAACAGCTTTAACATATTTTTCACAAAGTGATGGAAATCAGTGTGGTGAACTATATCTTAAAGCTATCAACAAAATATAATCACCACTTGGAAACACATTTAAACATCCATAAATTACTTTTCTTTAACATGAGGAATACTTTTTAAAGATGAGTTCTCCAGGATATAGTTTCTCAATGTTTAAAATCATTTTCATTCTAAATCATCAGTTGTAATATTATGCATTTCAAAACCGGCATATAATATGACAATTATGTGGGCTGTATGTTGACGGAGATATAGATATAGATACATATCCAAATAAATTGTGGTGATTAAGACAAAAATGAATGACCTAACAGAAATTGAAACCTTAAGATTTTATTATAGATTTTAAAGAAAGACAGAGGAATTTCACATTTTGGGGTTTGTTTATTCTGATTTTTGTCTCCTTGGACAATTGATCTCAACTTCTTTTGCTGGTTCTTCTTTCCTTAGACCTTGTAAGATTGTAACACGCTTGGACTCGGTCCTTGAATCCACTCTTGTCTCTATCTGTACTTATTTCCTGGATGATCTCATCTAATATCATAGCTTTAAAGATCATTATGTTGATATGTCTACAATTTATATCTATAGACCAGGATCATCTCTAGTACTCCAGACTTGTAGAGCCAACTTGCCTACACTTTATCTCCATTTGAATAGCTAATAGATGTCACACATGACATGTAACGTGAACCAAACTAAATTGATCAAATTCAAATTTATCCAGTTTAACCCTCAATGACTAATACATTTTTCCTGCTTCTCAGGTTAACATCTTTGAGTTACATTGGCACAGTGTATCTTTTCTCATACTTCAGGTATGCTGTTCCTTCTTAGGGACTTGAGACTCTCCATTTGTGAAATGTTCTTCCCCTGATATTCATATAATATCCTCTACCCCTCTCCTGCATTTTGATTCATATATCACCTTCCTTCTTAATGAGGGTTATAACCACCACTTCATTTATAATTGCATCCACACAGTACCACTGAAACCCTGCCTACTTTTTTCCCAGTGACACTATCATCTAATTTATAATAAAATTTACTAATATCACTAGTATTAATGTGTAACTATCTGTTTCCACTAGAAAGTAAACTTCATGTGGGCACAGGTTTTTGTTTATTTTCTTCATTTTTCTTGTATCTGGCAGTAGCAGGTGACTAGCATTTAATAACGACTGTTCAATAATCAAATGATATTATGATCATTATAACCATATCTATGCCTTGGGGTTGATTTTTAAAAATCTTACACAGAGAAATATGTATTCCTCTTCTGCATATATCTGAGAAGGGACATTGATTTCAGAGTCATAAGGACTTATATTCAAATCC
Source organism: Fukomys damarensis (assembly GCF_012274545.1). Lineage (NCBI taxonomy): Eukaryota > Metazoa > Chordata > Mammalia > Rodentia > Bathyergidae > Fukomys > Fukomys damarensis. Next base: position 81,333,093 of record NW_022900951.1, read on the forward strand.
TGTACTCCACTAAGTATCATTGTGGCTTTAGGGAAGTCTGTGTCACTGATGTTTAGTATTATCATCCCTGGAATGGTGATAAAGACTACTTTGCAAGGTTATAAGGGCTAGATAATGGTTTGAAAAATGCCTGGCATAATAGACAGGATATATTTAATTTCTCTCCCTCCTCTATCCTCCTGTCTTAGATGTAAAATGTAGTTGGAACATTAAATTGTCTAAATGTTGTAAGTTCCTCCTAGTTATTGGGTATTTAAAATAGCTAGTTACACCCAGGTATAGTGTTATATGCCTATAATCCCAGAATTTGGGAGATTGAGGGCAATAGATTACTACGAGTTTGAGTTCAAGGCCAGCCTAAACTACATCATGAAACCCTGTCTCGAAATATTGCTAATTTCCTGAGATATGCTTTAAAATAACTGAAGTTACTAAATAGAATATGGATTATAAGAGTGAGAAAGAGAAATGAAAATAAGAACATACATTTCAGAGGAAAGAATAAGAGCTTAATAAATATGTCTTTTTATCATAATATTTTGTTGGTTTGAGAGAATTCACCTTCTCAAATACCTAAACTATTTTTTATTGAGTTTATTGGTACATTCTAGGTATACAGTACAGTTAAATTCATTACTAGGATCTTGTAACTTTACATGACAGGTCTTGGCTCTCATTATTTCCCCTTGGCCCTGCCCTCCCTTCACCCCCTCCTACCCTCCCCATTGACAAACATTTTATTTACATTTTTTTCATTTTCTCATATTTTTTTCTTTTCCCTTATTCCCTTTCCCCTACCCTTCGCACTTTCCCTACACCTTTAGCCCTTTTCTTCCTATATCACATTGTTAATCATATCATTAGGATCTTGTGTACTATTATAGTTTTTCACACCAGAGAAACTATGGTATTTACGC
>NW_022900951.1:81334077-81368278 GCF_012274545.1 Fukomys damarensis
AGTTTATTGGTACATTTTAGGGATACAGTACAGTTACATTCATTGTTGGGATCCTGTACCTCTACATGACAAGTCTTGATTCTCATTTTTTCCCCTTACCTCTGCTCTAATTTCTCATTATTTATGGCTGAGTAGTATTCCATTTTATAGAAAAACCACAACTTCTTCATCCAGTTTCCAACTGATGGGCACATAGGCTCTTTCCAAGTTTTAGCTATTACAAACTGTGCTGCTATAAATATAGGTGCACATATGTTATTGTGATATGATTCTTTTAATTCTTTTGGAAAGATACCCAGCAGAGGGATAGCTGGATCAAATGGAACCTTTAGTCCCAGCTCTTTGAGGTATCTCCATTTTGATTTCCATAGTGGTTGCACCAGCCTGCACTCCCACCAACAATGGAGAAGGATTCCTTTCTCCCCACAACCCCAAACTAACATTTGTTATTGTGTGATTTCTTGATAGCAGCCATTCTTTGTGGGGTGAGGTGAAATCTCAGTGTTGTTTTCATCTGCATCTCTTGAATAACCAGTGATGTGGAGCATTTTTTCATATATTTACTTGCTGCTTTTACTTCTTTGTCTGAAAAATGTCTGTTCATTTCAGATGCCCATTTTAGAATTGGGTCTTTATATTTGGGGGGACTGATTGTTTTGAGTTCTTTATATATTCTAGATAACAGTCCTTTGTCTGAGGAGCAGCTGGTAAAATTTTTTTCCCATATTATAGGTTGTCTCTTAGTTCTGTTGATGGTTTGTTTTGCAGTCCAGAAGCTTTTTAGTAAGATGAGATCCCAGTTGTTGATTATTTCTGCTAGTTCGTGTGCTACTGAGGATTTGTTCATAAAGTCTTTTCCTATGCCTATGTCTTCCAGAGTTCTGCCTAACTTATCTTCCAGCAAGTTTAGTGTTTCTGTTTTAGTATTTAGATATTTAATCCACTTGCATTTTAATTTAGTGCATGGTGAGAAATAATGGTCTAAGTGTTAATCATTGGCAGGTTGAGATCCAGTTTTGTCAAAACCATTTATTAAAGAGGCTATCTTTCCTCCATTGAGGATGGTCAGCTCCTTTGTCAAAGATGAGGTAGCTGAGTACATTGTAGTTTTTGTCTTCCAGTCTGTTCCACTGATCCTTTTGCCAGTACCATGCTGTTTTTATCACAGTGACTTTGTAGTATAGTTTAAAATTGGGAATTCTTATACCCGCTGCCATGTCTCTCTTGCCTAGGATGGCTTTTGCTATTCTAGGTCTCTTCTGGTTCCAAATGAATTTTTGGATTCTTTTTTCTAGTTCTGTGAAATATAGTGTTGGGATTTCAATTGGCATTGCATTGAATCTGTATAACAGTTTTGGTAGTATGGCCATTTTTACTATGTTGATTCTTCCTATCCAGGAGCAGCAGATATCGTTCCATTTTCTTATATCCTCTTCGATAGCTTTTTTCAGAGTGCTATAGTTTTCAGTGTAGAGGTATTTTGCTTCTTTTGTTAGATTGATTCCTATCTTCTGCACTGCAAAAGAAACCATGAACAGAACTAAAAGACAACCTATAATGTGGGGAAAAAATTTTTACCAGTGGCTCCTAAGACAAAGGGCTCTTACCTAGAATATATAAAGAACTCAAAACAACCAGCCCCCCCCATATAAAGACCTGATTCACAAATGGGCATCTGAAATCAACAGACATTTCTCAAACAAAGAAGTAAAAGCAGCAAGTAAATATATGAAAAAATGCTCCACATCACTGGTCATTTGAGAGATGCAGATGAAAACAACACTGAGATTCCACCTCACCCCACAAAGAATGGCTGTTATCAAGAAATCAATCAATAACAAATGTTGGAGGTGTTGTGGTGTGAAAGGAACCCTTCTCCATTGTTGGTTGGAGTACAGACTGGTGCAACCGCTATGGAAATCAAAATGGAGATACCTCAAAGAGCTGGAACTAAAGGTTCCATTTGACTCAGCCATCCCTCTGCTGGATATCTTTCCAAAAGAATTAAAAGAATCATATCACAGAGATATATGCGCACCTATGTTTATAGTGGTCCAGTTTGTAATAGCTAAATCTTGGAAAGAGCCCATTTGCCCATCATATGGAAACTGGATGAAGAAGATGTGGTTTTTCTATAAAATGGAATACTACTCAGCCGTAAAGAATGAAAAATTAGATTCATTCATAGGAAAATGGATATATATATTGAAGATATGCTCCTAAGTGAAATAATTAAGTTACACAGGTATAAATACCCAATAGTTTCTCTGGTATGAAAAACTATAATAGTACATAAGATCCCAATGAGATATAGGACAATGTGAAATAGGAAGAAAAGGGCTAAAGATGTAGGGAAAGTGGGAAGGATAGGGGAAAGGGAACAAGGGAAAATAAAAATATATGATAAAATGAAAAAATGCAAATGAAGTTTTTGTAAAGGGGAAGGGAAGAAGGGGGTGAAGGGAGGGCAGGGACAAGGGGAAAAAATGAGAACCAAGACCTGTCTTGTAAAGGTACAAGATCCCAATAATGAATGTAACTGTACTGTATACCTAAAATGTACCAATAAACTCAATGAGAGAGAAAAACAAAAGACACTGTTAAAGGCCCTTGTTACTTTTGCTGCCATGTGGGCACCATGAACTGTTGCCCCTCTGCCTTTCTGGCTTGGAGCCAGCCAACTATGGGCTGAAATCTCTACAAATTGTGAGCTGAATATATCTTTCTCTTTTAATTTTGGTTATTGGGCATTTTGTCTCAGCCATTAGAGAAAAGTAACTAACACAAGTAATGAGCTTTAAGTAAACTATAATATGTATTGCCATATGCTGTGATGCAGCTGGCTCGACAAATAACATGTTCCATTCAACTGCACTCTGTAGTTGTCTGAGCTGCACATATTATATAAAATAAATTTAAAAACAGGATTCTAAATGAGCTCTGTGTGCGTGTAAATGTATAACATCCGATTTTTCTACCCCTGACTATATTAAAGGCCTTGGTAAGTCATAAGTTGGCTATGGTTCTGCAGTAAAAATATTCTTATTTATAAAAGATATTTTGAGGAAACTCATTACATCCTTCACATAATGAGAACAAGGTCAAAATTTTTAAAATATACTTTGATGTACAGTGCTTCATTTTTAAAATGAAATGAAAATTTTGAAATATAGGTGCGGTTTTTTCCTTTTGATATTTTATTAGTGCACATTAGTAATATAGAATAATATATTTTTATTTTTCTTCTATTGGTCCATGCATGTGACATACTTTGATTATTTTCTACCCACATTCCCTTCATCTATTTTCTATTATCTCCACTTTCCTCATCCCCTTTCTCATCTCTTATAATCTACCTTCTACTTTTCTATTATACCTCTTTTTTTAGATATATAAAGTATATGATGTTTAAATTTCTGAACCTTGTTTAGTTCGTTAAATCTGTTTGTCTACACATCTACTTGTTTTCTTGCAAAGGACATGATTTCCTTTTTATCCCTGAATAATTTGTTTATCGACCACATTTTCATTGTCCATTTATCTGCTGACAGATACCTAGGTTGTTTTCATAACTTAGGCATTGAGAATTTTACCACACTAAACATGGGTATATAAGTATCACTACAACATATTGTCTTTAGTTCTTTCTGGGTATAGGACAAGTTATATAACTAGTTCAAATGATACCTCTGTGTTGTTTTCTCAGGAAACTTTATGCTGATTTCTATGTTTTTAACTGGTTGACATTTCCACCAACATTGACGAAAGGTGTTTTTCCTCTCTGCATCCTCACCAGCTTTTTTTATTCCTTCTTATGCCCAACTTAGTATGCCAGTACCATGGTATTTTTTATTATCATGAATTCTCAAAATATTTAAAAATTGCATAATATGAGGCCTTCATCATTCCTCCTTTACTCAGGTATGCTTTTGGAGGCTCAGAAATATCACATTAAAAAACTTAGATGAAGCCAAAACATTATTCTGTAAACATCTATGGGTTTATTGGTCAATCCTTGTATATTACTATTCACATAAAAGAGACAGCTGTGCAAAAAATGCAGTGAAATTATAAAAATATTACAGTAACACACATGATTTATTTTCATATAAAGTCTACCTATACTTTCAGAAAATACCAATTCATAAAATAATAGTTATGTCATTAAGCGCTACATATTAATTTCTCAGAAGCAAAGATCTTTTGAGATATTTCATGGGCCCTGAGCAATTAAACAGTACTACCTATATAGTACCTTATATGGCAGATGAGCAAAAAGATCAGTGTTTTCCACATCTTCGCTTCTCCTACTACATTTATTGGCTGATATATCTCCATGAGTATCATGAAAATAATGCTAAATCCTTATGTCCAACTTGAAAATTCAGTTTTCCAATAAATTTATTTGACACTCACAAAAAACTGTCAGCTAGCAATATACTTGCCAAATTCTAAACAGTTCATTATGGTGACCCTCAAGGCTCTATGTGTTTTTTTTTTATATATTGAAAGAAGTTTCTTTCATCTCTACTGTAATATTAAGTGGTCATTTTTTTTTATCTCTTCTGTAGCAAATTGTCATGCCTGCATGGTGTAGAAGATGCAATCACAAGTAATGGATCTGGCCAATTTGGCAGCTTGTAAAGGAGATCTGAATCCAGTTGCAAAAAAAAAAAAAAAGTTCAAAAAACAAACTTCAACATCAACAGTGTAAAATAGATGACTACCTACCACAGCTACCACATTAAAATGTACCTTGCATTATTTATTCTTTGATGCCTGTGCAGTTAGAGATGCGAGTCTTAGCCCTGTCCTCAAGTATGGTATCGTCTTGATGAGATTAACAAGTGAACAAATGTTTGTTTACTTACAGTGTGATAGGTGCTGCTATAGGAGAAAATGCAGGTGTGCAGAATGCAGGGGCAGGGCATATAACCAAAGTAGAAAAGGCTTTGTAAATTTACATGGAACTATACATTTGGTTACATAAATTCTGAGATATCTGCATATTACCTACTATATTGTAATATCTATGTTGAAAAGTCATTTTGGCATTCTTTCAAGTGGCTAAACTGTTGACTAAATATTGCAGATGAAAGTAAATTACAGGATTATTTTGCTGCACCTATTTCAAGGAAGTTATACAAGGAATCTCAGAAAGGAGATTAAGAAATTTCATTTGGCCTTTATATTGCAATTACCCAAAGCCAAGCTAACTGGCTTAGTATAAAATGAACAATGAATTAAGAAAATAGGATTAGATATCACAGAGATGTCCATTATTATGAGTACAAATTTTTTGCCACAAACTGCAGCCATAATACATTTTCTAATGTGTTCCTGATACTCTTGGTGATGTGATCCTACATTCAGCCAGCCAAATTAACAACAAAGCATATCACCCTAAATCCTAGCACAGATATCGTGCAGCAAACTTAAAGCTTCCTTTTCTTTCTGCCTCTTTGTTTCTCATCTTTACACTTTCTTTGGAATGACTATTTTTGGACAGTTAATTGAACAGCTATGAGGAGGACACCACGTATTAAAAATGGATCAAAAGGAAAAATATGTTATCTTGGAAGCATTCCTTAGATATGCTTCACATAGCAGGCACTGACTCTAGAAGTAAGAAAAGCCACAGTGCTTTTAAATCATTAATGAAAATAAGCTTCAAAATAATAAATAAGAAAGATGGAGAAGTAATTTTTTACTTCTTCCTATCATTCCTCCCAAAAATGTATAGTGTGACCTATAGAATAAATTCATATAAATTTTGGGGGTTCTGAAGTTTGAACCTAGGGTCTTCCCACTGAGCCAGGTCATTGTTAGTAGTACTGTTGTTGCTGTTTTACTTTGAAACACGGTCTTGCTAAGTCACTATATTGCCCAGTCTTGGCTTGAACTTGTGATCTTCATGTCTCAGCCTCCCAGAGTGCTACGATCACAGGCATGTGCCACCACACCTGGCTTTCTATACATATTTTTGAAGGTCTGTTAGATGCCATATGCTAGCCATTTTGCAATTTGTACCTCCTGACTTCATGGAGTTTTCAGCCTGATAGGCAAGATAAATACTGTGCAAGTAGTTAAGGTCTGACAATGCTATAAAATAAAAGCCAACAAGGTCAGGGTAGCTTAAAATGGGGCCTGATTTTGCCTTGGAGCAGATAAGTGTCATCAGAGTCTCACGTAAACTGTGGCTTAGAGATGGTAGGGGCAGAGGAAAGAATAGCAAGCCTCCATTCTTCATTTATAAATCTTAGTATAGCTTAAGTTTGTTTTAAAGCCACTGACCCTGTCTTCAGAAAATATGGGCATAGAATACTATCAAGCTGATTCACATGCATTATATGCAGCTATCACTTTTCTTAGCTGGGATATATGCTGCTCTTTACACCTCTCTCGAAATAACAGAAAGTCGTTTCAACTTAGCACTGAACTCTTAATTCCCTGTCCTCCTGTAGCTTTAAGAATGCTTAACACCCATCACTTGTGAACTCTTCTTCAAGAATTCTATGGTATACTTAGACCCAGGACAATGTTTTTACCTACCTTGTATTTAGTTATGGAAGATTCTGTTATGGTTTAGATTTAGAATGTCCCCCAAATGTTATCAGGAGATGAGCCTTTTGGAAGATGACTGGATTGTGCAGGTATTAAACTCATCAACAGATTCATCCATTGATGAGTTTATTAGGTAGATATGCTCTTAGAAGGTGAGGTTTTGTTGGAGGTAGATCAGTGGGACATGACCTAGAAGGGTGTATTCTAGCCCCTGGTTGCTCTTTTGTCTGCTTCCTGACTACAGTGGGGTGAGGAGCTTTATGCTGTAGTGCCCTTCTGCCATGATGTTTCTGTCTTGAGGCCAGACAACCATGAACTGAACTCACTAGAAACTGTGAGGCAAAATAAACATTTCCTCCTTTAAATCTTGGGTATTTTTCCCAGTGACAGCTTCTTTCCCAGCCAGAAAACATAAACAAAAAACACAAGGAGTTAAATCTGGTTCCAGCCATTTCTGTAGTTCATTTGTTGCGAGTACTGCGTACCACACAGTGTATTTTAAGTAGGAGTTAGTTTTTTTTTCCTATCAGTTAAAAAATATCAGACAGCAAGAATATCATTTTTGAAAAGGGAAAAGTGACTGTGAAATCTAACAGTATATATTATGAAATTTACTCAAAATGATTCTAAATTGCTTTCTGGGATGAAAGTAAGTACAGAAAAAAAAATTGAGGATCAACACTTGTTTCCTTGCTCTACAAGTATTCTGTAGAAAGCAAGTAAACTGTGTTTTAGAATATATTTTAAAATCCTGAACATTTGTCCTGTGGTGATCTAAGTAAGGGTCATAGAGGAAAGAGTACAGACAAGCCCCCTGTTACCATGATTTGATTTACAATGGTTCAGCTTTACAGTGTCGCAAAAGTGATGGGCATTCAGGAGAAACAATACTTTGAACTTTGATCTTCCCCTTAGTTAGCAATACAGTGTATAATCCTCTCCCCTGGTGCTCCTTACCAGTAGTGAAAGGCATCTCCCAGTTAACTTCACCATCACAAAAGGAAGCAACCCATACTCTATGGTGTGTTGTGTTGGTAAAATACGGTATTCCATAGGTCTGGTGTATTCGGTGCATTTTTGTGCCAGTTAATCTCGTCAACTGGACTGGATAAAATGGCTCTGGAGAAGTGATTGGATCATGGGGGTGATGCATGTACTGATGTTAATAGCTAAATGGGCTGTTGTGAATTGGGGGCCAGTTGAAGGTAGTAGGTCATTGGGAAATGCCTTTGGAGGCTATATTTCTCAAGGACACTCATCCTTTGTGCTCTGCGTCCTGATTGCCACAAAGTGAGCAATTTTGCTCCTCCACGTCCTTCTGCCCTGATGTTTCTGTTTTGGAAAAAGCTAACTATGGACAGAAACCTCTGACACTAGTGAATCAAATTCAACTTTTTCTTCCTTAAATTATGTGCCAGGTATTTTGTCCCCACAATGGCAAAAATGACCAATACGATTTTCAATTTATGATGTTTTCAATCCACTGTGGGTTTTGAAAGCTGTAACTCCATTGCAAGGTTTAGGAGCATCTTCACTCCCAATTCAGGCTGATGTGGCCGGTGAAGACCACTCCCGGAGAATGCTGACGTCAGGCAAGCAGTCTGCATTCTAATAATACCAGCAGTACAGTAGTGCTGACACTGACTCTGGGTAACTCATTTCCCATCTCTTGACCTCAGTTCGCCGTCAATGAAAATAGCAGTGTTCAACTGTAATTTGGTGGCTTTATTCATTGCTCTAGGCATTCTATGGAGGGACTGTTAAGAATTTTAGTGGCCAAGGTTTTACCACATGTACACATACACCCTTCCCCTTATTTCCAAGTAAATTAACTCATTTTTTTCTCTGCATTCGTGTTCTCATCTTCACATGTTTACATAGAAAATGTTATCAGGAGATGAAATATGACATCTGAATAATATAAGGGAAATATAGTTCCCAACCTATTAGATATCTGATATGCCAAGTTCATATTCTCTAAAACCAAAGAATGAGTTCTAAGAACAATGGAGGTTAAGATTAGGAAAGCCCCTGAGATAGCCCCTGAGAGGCAGCAGGGGTCCCAATGGGTAGCTGAGGTGCCCTTTACTGCGAAGTTTGATAGAGCAAAAACCTCATGGATGCAATGAGTTAAACCTATGCTCCACCAGTGAAGTTACAAGTATAGTTGCTGAGGTAGTAGTGATCCAGTGGGGAAACAAGTCATGTAACAAGTGTCTATGGAAAGAGCAAAGACTTTTTCTAGGAAATGACAAGTCTGGAGGTCATGACCACCCACTGGGGTGACTGATGCCTATCTAGACTTTATTAGATCCAGTGTTACTGCTTAGCTTATCCTTTGGGGAAGTATGCAGGCCTGGTCATTTTGTCTTTGTCTTGAGGCCTGGTCTCTAACAGATGTGTCTCTGGTCACAGTAGCACGTGTTTTACTTTCTTCCTGAGTCTCTCGAGGGCCTAGCCTATCTGACTACCTATAATATTTCTACCTAGATTAAATGTCTATAATAATGTCATTCATTTGACCAAAGAGGTTCATATATTTAATAAATTATAAACCATTGAACTGGACAATTTTGAAGGCATAAGATTTTCTGATTGTTTCAAGTGCCTTGGTCTAGGTGGCTGACATACTGCTGGTTAATTCAGAAAACCATCTGATGTGGGAGGTGGTGGTTAGCCAGAAGGTGCTTAAAACTACCTGAAGCTCTAAATGGAAGTTATTTTCTTTTTTTAACTTGTATATTTGCTACTTCCTAGTCAAGATATGATAGTACTGAAAAGGGGATTGTTCTCTTGGGTGCACCCAGACACATTTCCCTTGAATGAGTTAGATGGAGTTAACAGTCTAAGTCTGGAAAGGTAAGTGTTAATAACTAGAGTTTCCAGGGTTGAATATCACTAGTGCCTTGCAAATTTGCAGTGAGTTAAGAAAGGACTTGATCTAGGAATTCTTCTGAAGGCAAAGTCTCTGGGACTGAAAGAGAAGAGCAGTTTGGGGAGTTTTGAGTTTTCAGGGAAATATCAAGGTAGGTTGGCACCTGGGGGACACAAAATTGGGTTATGGGCTAGGATAGGAAGTAGGGATGCAGAACTGCTTCTAGTAACGTATCCCACCTAATGAAGATATGGTCATTAAAAGAGATTTTTAGGGGATTCAAAATCCAGGGAAACATGCCTCTTACTTTCATTTGGGATTTTTCCAGACACAAACTTCAAATATGGAAACTTAACTTTACATTATTTTTATTATGTTAATTGCATCATGTAAGTTCCCCTTCATTTTGCTAGTTTCTTTTGAAAATCTCATGCTTTAGGTATGTTCTAAAGGGTATGTACTTTCTTAGGAATAGCCTTGACAAGGCTGTGCGTTTGCTTGGTTTAACACTCTGCTGCTACTATCTTGAAATTCTTAACAATGTTTAATTAGAACATCCTGCCTTTTAATTTTTCATATGTCTCCATAAATTATATAGTTTGTCCTGGCCCTTAGCATACATTTTATCTTCATTTCACTAGCTCATGTGATTTTTGGAAATAGTGGACAGAAGAGAGCAACATGATTCTTTCTAGGTTCCAGATATCCAGAGTTTGTCACTGAGTCTGAATACCAATTTGGACTAGCTAGAAGTTGAATGTTCCTGGTGCTTGGGATTGTAGATAGAGTGATTAGCTCCCTGCAGCCTAGGTATGGTGATTTCTGGGTTACTATTTAGGTAATTCATGTCTGTTGTATGTGAATTACATATATGATGTCTTGTTGGGAGCTCTTTTGTGAATATGGCTACAGAGGCAGGGCAAACAGAATGCTGGATTAGGAGGATTAATTGCTGCCACCAGATAAGAAAAGAAGACCTGGTGGGAGTGCAGACTGGAGCAACCAATGTGGAAATCAATATGAAGATACCTCAAAGAACTAGGATTAGAGGTCCCATTTTATTCAGCCATCCCTCTGCTTGGTATCTTTCCCAAAGAATTAAAAGAATCATACCACAGCGATATATGCACACCCATGTTGATAGAAGCACAGTTTGTAATAGTTAAAACTTGGAAGCAGCCCAACTGCCCATCAACTGGAGAGTGGATAAAGATGTGATTGTTTGTTTGTTTTTTTTTAATAAAATGGATTACTACTCAGACGTAAGAATGAGAAACCTTCTCTGGTGTGATAAACTAAAAGTGTAAATAAGAATCAAAATGTATAATTAATATTACATAATAAGAAAAATGTCTAAAGCTGTGGGGGAAGTGGGGAGAGTAGGGGAAAGCTGAGAAGGGAGAACAAAAAATAAAAGGAAAGGAAAAATGGAAATAAAGTCTCTGTAAATGGGGAAGGGTAGAGGGGTGAAGGGAGGGCAAAGGAAATAAGAACCAAGATACATCATGTAAAGGTACAAGATCCCAATGATGAATGTAACTGTACTGTATACCTAAAATGTACCAATAAACTTAATGAAAGAAAGAAAGAAAAGAAGATCTGGATAGCAACTTTTACAACTCTGAAATGTTATATACAGTATGGGTTGATAAATGTATTGTTGGTACATGCCATGGTGTTCCCTGTAAAAGAGGTGCTAAATCATTATCAAGATTATTCATTGTTGGGCTTGGGATTTAGCTTAGTGGTTCTGCCATCTGCCTCACAAGCACAAAGACCTTAGTTCGATCCCCCGTGCCAAAAAAAAAAAAAAAAAAAAATCGTTGTTACTGTTTATAGCATTCTCCTTAAGTCCTCAGGATAAATTCTCATATGATGGTTAAAAAATCAGTGCTGAGAGGTACAAGATCCCAACAATGAATGTAATTGTACCGTATCCCTAAAATGTACCAATAAACTCAATTAAAGCTGGAAAAAAAATCAGTGCTGTGAGCATCAGAGAGAAGAATTCTGAGGCCTAACAACCAGGCGGTAAGCACCGAGCTAACAAACATGACAGATTAAAAGCCCATTTCACCTGAAGTTAATGACTCAAATAGGTTTTTTTGTTGTTGGTGTCATTATTGACCCACAATTGATTCTGTGCATACTGTAAGGGGATCACCATGAAAAAGATTGGATCTCCTTTCTTCTCGCAGAATCTCATTGGAATTAACAACAAAGAGATGCTGATGTATAGAGATACTCTGGGTGAAGCAAGTTGTAAGATATATTAGCTTGCTACTAACTATTCAGGCCTTTTCTGGTGCCTTTTGTGACCACATGAAGAGTCATCTGTCTTTAATGATACATTTTTTAAAAATCCAAAGAAAGTGTGTATGCTATACACTCATGCTACAAACAATTAAACTGTAATATGAGTACATCAGACTAGTGAATTGTATTTATACTGGCATTTGTCATTTCCTGCTAACATTGCCTCTGTGCAAACAGAATGTCACGAGTCTTCTTATTTCTAAGCTGGTTCATGACATTTAATACAGGCACAGTTGATATGTAAATCTTCTCATAATCCATATATTGATACTCCAAGACTTTCAGAGGTCCTTTGCAGTGGTCTCTTACAGTTTCTAAACTCAATCTTTTTTTTTAAACAGGGTCACAATATGTAATTGAGACTGACCTGGAACTCACTATGTAGCCCAGGCTGGTCTCGCACTCAGCGATTCTCCTTATACACTCATGCTACAAACAATTAAACTGTAATATGAGTACATCAGACTAGTGAATTGTATTTATACTGGCATTTGTCATTTCCTGCTAACATTGCCTCTGTGCAAACAGAATGTCACGAGTCTTCTTATTTCTAAGCTGGTTCATGACATTTAATACAGGCACAGTTGATATGTAAATCTTCTCATAATCCATATATTGATACTCCAAGACTTTCAGAGGTCCTTTGCAGTGGTCTCTTACAGTTTCTAAACTCAATCTTTTTTTTTAAACAGGGTCACAATATGTAATTGAGACTGACCTGGAACTCACTATGTAGCCCAGGCTGGTCTCGAACTCACAGCGATTCTCCTGCCTCAGCCTCCAAAGTGCTGGGATTACAGGTGTGCACCACCATACCCAGCTTCTCCACTCAATCTTACTCTAAGATGGGGGTTCCCAGTTTGCAACATCTTACTCTTCCTGATTTGTAGTGAAAGAAATTAAACTTGGAACATTTTAGAATAGACATTTTTTTAAAGGGCTGCCAGGAAGATTGTTCCCTGTGCCAGTATTGTGTGGGCCTGCTGGACTTGGTGCCTAACTACTGAAGTTTTCTGGGGATTTGAGAGTACCAACTAGAGATCATATACCATGAACACAGATGACCATATGTGTGGGTGCAGCTGTGACTACCCATAACAAAGGGTACTACCCATTTGCATTGAGATTTCATTAACTCTGACTTGCTAAAATTTTGGAAAAGGCCCTATTATGCTCATCCTTTGCTTATATTGCTCTCCTTGACCAGAAAGCCTTGCTGTGTTCTCTTTCTCTTCCCAAACCCATCTTTTATGACTTCCTCTGTGCTACTTTCTCCATAAAGCCTTCTCTAAATACTTCACCTCAAATTCACCACCCTATCCTTGAAAATCATGTAGTACTTAAGCTCTGCACTACAATATTTTATACTTAGTATTTTGGTTTGGATTATTATGTTCCTAAAGGCTCATATGTTGAAGGCTTGGCCATTGATGCAATAGTGTTCGGAGGCAATGCCTTTGGAAAGTTATTGAATCATAAAGGCTTATTAATTAATTAATTTGTGAATTCATAGCTTTCTTAGTGTGTCCCGAGGAAGGGGCTTTGTTATAAAAGCAAGATCTCTCTCTCTTTTCCTCCTGGCTGCCATGAAGCAATCCGTTTTCTTCTACCGTATGCACCTTGCCATTGTGTACTGTGCTCCTACAGTCCTGGAAGCAACAGGGCTGAGCAACCATGGTCTGCAAACTTTAAATTCATGAACCAAAATAAATCTTTCCTCCTTTTAATTTTATTCCCTCTAGCATTTTTGTATAGCAATAGGAAGCTGAACAGCACAGTAATGCTATATTTTAAATTTCCTTTTCGTGTTATTGTGTTAGGTTTCTCTAGTCATATAATTCCTATAAATCAGCTGATCAGACCCTCAGCTACCTTTTGAGGGGAACGATGAGGAATAAAAAGAAAGAGACAGATACAATTCTCAAATATAAAATGGGAAACTGAAAGGAGACCTGCCTCTAGCAGATGGATTCGAATAAATCTCTGTGTTTGGCCTGCTTTTATTAGCCAGTGAGAAGCACGGGAGGAGGGTGTAGCATGTGTTTCATGGATAAGCACCTATAGAGAATGGATGGGTAAGGATTCAGTTAATGTGGAACAAGATTTTCTCTACACCCAAATGCCTATATATTAACAACTGCCCTTAGCAGTTGTTATCTTACCTCAGGAGTGATGGGTTATCAGCATTCTGACCATAAACAGGGGGAACTCAGCCTTCTGCATACTTCCCTGAACCCAAGGTAAGATAACATCTACCTCAAGCCTGTGAGATCTGAATTATATATCCTAGTCTCCAACATAAATGTACTTATATTTTACCCTGCAGAGTATCTATAGCACTAAAAAAACCTGACTGATGATTAGACTGATGATTAGATAAACTGACTGTCAATAGACAGTTTCATCTTTGATGGCCTTGTTAAGAAAGTAAATGTCATCTGAGAAGAGCAATCATTTACACCTTCACACAAGTTATCTTATGACATCAATCCTAGGATATAAACCTCAGGTAGTCTATTTGAAAACAAGAAGAAAGAAATCATACCCAAGGTGTTGTTTAGAATCATCAGTAAAAATCATCATTCCTGTTTTAAGATGAAGAAACAGGCAGGTATAGAGAGGTTCATTTATTGTCCAAGAATTATACATCTAGTAGGTTACAAACCAATATTTGAACACAGATCTTCTGAATAAATGCTGTATTATCCTCTACTATGAAGCATGTTATTCTAGCGACCTTTGGTAGGTAAGTGTAGATCCTTCACTTTTTCTGAGTCTTTCTGAAAATGGAGCACCTAGGAGAAAATGGGGAATGAAAGCAAAGGAGTGAAAAGAACTCTCCATTCGTTTAGAAATGTGACTATTGGATAACTGCAATGTGTGAATCCAAAGTATGATGTTAATATTCCTTCATTTCCCCAATCTTCTAAGAACTCCTTTACCTCTATTTCACTCTGCTTTACGTTCTACCTTCCTCTTCCTCCCTCCAAGTACCTAATTACAGTTTTTGCAAGAAAAATTGCAGACTACATTGTACTATATTCACACCTGGAATCCACATCAGTTTTATGGAATCCAGCTTTGAGTGCCACTTTGTATTGCATTCCCATTAGCAACACCAAACAGTAGGATAGAAAAAAGAAAATCCGAAAGCTCAGCAGTTGCTGCTCCTAGACCTTGTGCTTTTAGGATTTGACTCTTCCTTGACAATTTGCCCGTTTTTCTAGCTTTTTTTATTCTAAAGAAGGCATGAATTTAAAAGATATCACTTCATATTTTGATTGCCTATATTTGAAAAATGACTAAAAGATCATGGCTCTATAGTAACAGGAAAAAATCATTTGTAGATGAAAGAAAGAGGAAGATATCTGTGTATATAAAAGAATCCCGAGAACTCTAGTCCCTCTGATGTAGTATAAGAAAATTCAGGGCAATCTGGACGCCTGTCATCTATCCTTCCACATACACAGGCTCGCTGCTTACAAGGTCTGTAGGCTGAAAAGAAAGAAGAAAAACAGCCAGAGGTCAAACATTGGTGCTCCTCAGTCAGATCACGTCTGGGCATTTCAGTTGACCCTCTGGAACCTCAGTCCTTGGCTGATTTTTTAATGTCTTACTTGACCAAAGATCTAAATTTGCCTTTCAGATTTATCTGAGTTGCTGGATCCCTTTTCTCCATCCACCCTGCAAAATATCTGTTTTATTGCTAGCCATGCCATACTATTAAAAGGCTGGTGTTGGTATGGCTTGATTCTCTTTACCATGCAGAATAGTTTTCAAGGCCTGTTATAGTCTCAGCTCAATTGTCAAAGCACCTGAGAGCTATTCCCTTGATCAGTTTATATAAAACAGCTTCCCTTCCACATTCCTGAAATAATACTGAGTCTATTTTTTTATTTTTCCATAAAATATATTATTAACTAGGATTACCTGGTATATTTGTTTACTGTATAATTTCCTCTGCTGGAATGTAGGAGTAGTAACCTTGTTTGCCTTATATTCAGCACTCTATTTCCAGCATCTAGCACAAAGCCTGTTTAAAAAGAGCTTCTAAATAAGTATTTTTGGCATAAGTGAATGAATGAAAAGAATGAATTCAGCAAATAGTGATTGAACATCAATTTTTTCTTGCACACGACTACTTAGTTTGAAAAATAAATACGACTGGCTTCCTAGAGAGTTTACTGACAGAAATAGCAGATTTTGAAAGGCTAATATGTGCTGTATTTCTTGTTGCTATTCCTGCAGTAGCAGCTCAAAAACTATTTCAGGCCCTTATGATATTTCCAAAGCACTCTTCAGAGCTGGAGGGTTTAGGTTGGCTTGCTTCAGATATGTTTATGGCTTCTTCTTTTTCTCTAACTTACTTTTTGGACAATTACACTTCAGAAACATTAGCATGCTTAACTCTGCCTCCTGCTATTGGCCCAAAATGATTTTGTTTTTGCTCATTTGTTTTGGTTCGTTTTTCAATATGCAAAGACTTTTATTTAAAATTCTGAAAAGTTAAGACTTAATTAACTCATCTATACCACTCCCATTATGAGGAGGAACAGCACTTCTAGGCTCATACACATCTGTATTTTTGGAACTCTGTAGGCACTTTAGAAGCGAAGCTTGGCTTCAAAATACAAACACTGGGAGCTCTGGCTCAAGCTTTTAATATTTTTTCCTCATTGAATTTATTGGTACATTCTAGGTAGACAGTACAGTTACATTCATTATTGATATCTTGTACCTTTACATGACAGGTCTTGGTTCTCATTTTTTCCCCTTGTCCCTGCCCACCCTTCACCCCTCCACCCTTCCCTATTTACACACACTTTATTTCCATTTTTTTTGTTTTCTCATGTTTTTTCTTTTCCCTTATTTCCTTTCCCCTACCCTTTCAAATTCCCCCACACCTCTAGCTCTTTTCTTCGAATATCACATTGTTAATTATACCATTTGGATCTTATTTACACTTTTAGTTTTTCACCAGAGAAACTTTTTGGTATCTATACATGTGTGTATTATTTATCTCACTTAAGAGTATGGCCTCAATATGCATCCATTCTCCTATGAATGACTCTAGTTTCTCATTCTTTATACATGAGTAGAAATCCATCTTATAGAAAAATCACATCTTCTTTATCCAGTCTCCAACTGATGGGCAGTTGGGCTGTTACCAAGTTTTAGCTATTACAAACTGTGCCACTATAAACATCCAATCTTTTAATATTAAAAAATTTCACTAATATACAAAAAACACGAAAGTGTTGACAGTGACAACATGTGAAATCCTGTGACTGAAAGTTGCCTCATGTGCACTCCATGGTGCACGTGCACCCGCCCACACACATTCTGGCATGGAAACATAAACTAATGCAAACCAGTTCTACTGAGATGTGCTGACTGTGTGTTCTCCACTCCACCAATCCAGACAGGTATCTACTCTGAACATTCAGAAACAAAAAGTGCACCGTCTTCCTAGGAACAGAAAAGCAGGCTTCTTTCTCACAATGGAGCAAAACTAACAAATCCAGCCAAAAAAGTATGGCATACTTAAATTCAGGGTAGTCATTCACAAGGATGGTCACAATTCCAGTAGAAGGAACAAATCCCTGGGTTTTCCCTACAACTCTTTTTTTCTCTGGTCAGTGTTTTCCTTTTTTGTAGAAGCCTCGATCAACAGCATTATTATTTCCTTTGGTCAAATATTTGATATGCCTGTTTTGCATTTCATGAATCTTTTTTTTTTTTTTTGAGACAGGGTCTCACTATGTAGTTGAGACTTACCTGGAACTCACTATGTAGCCCAGGCTGGTCTCGAGCTCATAGCGATCCTCCTGCCTCAGCCTCCTGAGTGCTGGAATTACAGACGTGCGCCACCACGCCCGGCTTGCCTTTTATGAATCTTTAAGACTTGGTGAACTATAGGAATCTCTCTTGCTTCTACACTTAAAACAGCAATTTCCCCCATGAGATCCCACTGTAGGATCTCCAACTTGATTTGTTAGGAGGAAGGGTAGGTTTCCTCTGTGAAACACAGGTTCCATGCTGCCACTGAGCAACACTACAATGGGACTTTCACTTCCAGTTATTACCATTAATCCCTTCCAGATCATTAGTGCTGAGGGGACAATCAGTCCAAAATTTAGGACTTGATAATACAGCTGCCTCTTGTTCATCTGCCTCACATCATCCAAAAATCTAAAGAGCGCATGGTTGGGGCCTGCAAGCAGGATACAGGTAGGAGAAAGGACATGACACTACCGCCACCGGGCAGAACCACAGGTGGACTGCCTGGTCTCAACAGACCAGACCCTGTAGCCCCAAAATGATCTTGAAGGTAGATAAATACATTTGGGAAGCTGAGAGCCAAGATTTCTACAATGTGCACCCAAAGGTTAAGGCCATTAGTACAATGAGGTTAAATCGATACTTTAATGGTGACTAAGGTATTTTAGTATTTATTTCTTTTCTATAAAAAGCAAATGTGAATTTGGGAAGAAATACTGTTCATTATTTATCCAAGTTTCTTATTGACAAGATAAAAAATAATTTGCTCCAAGTGCAGAGAGAACTCTAGATCAGCATTTATTACAAGCATTTATGACAAGCACAATAAAGGTCATTTAGTGCATGGTCTGTTTTAGGTAAGACACATGGTAAATGCTCTGTATGTACTTACTCTCAGAAGAAAATGAAGGATATTTTAGGGCAAAGGCTGACAGAAGTTTAAGGTTTTCTATACATTATTAGACATTTCTTTTCCTGGATAAAACATATCAACCTACAAGTTAAAGGACAGTAGAAGGTGCCATTTAAAAAATCTTAGTTGTGCTCTTTTAAATTGCTTTTCTTCAGGGTTCTGAGGTAACACTAAAATCTCTGCCTCTTAGCTTCAAAATTCACTCAGCGTCTCTAGACCTTTGCTTCGCCCATTTAGAAAATGTCTATCTAAATGGGTATTGGGTGATTATTACCTAATTTTCTTTAGATAATAGTTATACAAATGTTAGGCACTGTTTTGGTCATTGTTAATTACCCTCATTATTTACCAGAGTTTCCTCATTCTTAAAAGGTGCTAAGAGTAATCACTTCTCATTACATAGCTACCTGCAAGAATCAAGATACCCACATGTCTGAGAGACTTGGTGACCAGATGTCATAGAGTTTGTTAGATCTGGTAGCATTTTAGCCATGTGATTTCAAAAGTGAGATCTGGTCTTAAACAAGGCATGATAATGTTGTCCAGGTTTTACTATGTGCATTTTGGGCTTTATTTTTTTAAAGTCATACAATATATTATCTTAATGTTACAAGCTTTTCTGAGGCTTAAGACAGTAGTGAACATATATTTGCTCTTCCAAGAGGTTTCACCATAAATCTAATTATTCCTATGTAATTGCACTTCACACAGTAATGATATTAGCATTGTTGCAGAAGGAATTGGCAAGTGACACACACATAGAGAGAAGCTGAATGGAAGTAAAGTAATAAAGGTTTATTCTGCCAGCAAAAATCGAATCACAGTCAAAAAGGCAGTGCCAATGATCGACCTCCTATTGGGTTGCAGCTTCCTCTTTTGTAGGTTTTACAGCTATGATCGCATTTAGGTGGTTACATTTCATTTCCTCAATTCACATTACCCATGTATAATATTACAGTAACAAGACAGTTCACTTTAACCCAGACATAACAATTCCTTGTAGTTAGGAAGTTTACCTTAAGATTTGTCTAGCTATCTATTCTAGTGCACAGGAAGTGGGTGTTCAAGGTTAAAGATGAGGCCAGATGTCCCACTTCATGGTAAATGCTTCTGGTGTCTGTTAATTTTCAACTAAACAAAGTAGACTGCTGTTAGAGACAGCAGAAGTCATTTTACATTTTCCTAACATTTTGTAGGTTTTTATATCATTTACAGAATTTCCCTGTATCAGTATAACAGAATATTTTTTCCTTCAGGTATGTTGAACGTGGGCTGCAGACATCTGGAAAACATTTCTGTATCTAGGCATTCCTCATGGACAATGCCCTCACCTGCCATCTAAATTAGAAATCATAGCTGAATTGTCTTATTCCCTCAGAGGAAATGGATTCCATCTCCCTGGATCCAATAGCATATCAGCAGTTTACTACTTTATATTTCCTCTACATCCATCCTGCTCTTTCTTTTTTTTATTATCAGAAACCTCTACAGTAGGTTCTGATCTCCTGCTGAGTGGTATGGTGCAAAGCTGAGAGAAAAACTAAAAGACAGAACTAAAGAGACAGAGAAACAGAGAGCCAGGACAGCCAATACTGCACAATATTCAAAGGCACTGGTCAGTCGAAGGCACTGATTTTTACTGCTAATCAATTGGGGGAAAGGTGAACTACATGCAAAGACAGGCAGTTGTGCAATTGCTATGGATACTAATGCTGACAAGGCTTGTATAGGAAAAAACAAAGCATTTTCAAATTAGGGACAAAATAGGCAAAATGTAGGGCTATAATCAGAACCTTGTTCTTCTAGTTAAGAAGGTTTAAATCATGGGAAGAGAATTTGGGTGTGAGTCACTCTGAGCTAGGCAGGTAGTCTTCAGCTGGAGTTGCTTGTCAAGCCAGTTGTGGGGTTAACCCTTTACAGCCTGCCTTGAGCATAATTAATAATCTGGTCCACCACACTTTTAGAAACTGAGTTTCTTTTAATCCCACATTAAGATATTTTTATATAACATTAAGCATAAGGAAGATATATTTGCAAATAAAAAAATCTTTCAATTATATAATATTCATTTTACACATACACCATGAAAACAATAAGCTTTTTGTGTTTTCCTGTGTGTGTGATTATGCAAGCAGATCATACCTATGAACTTATGATGAATTTACAGGTACATTTGATGACCATACTGGATATGGTCATGTGCACATTATTTCAAATTCTCTGATAAACCTAGTTTGAGTATGATAATTGCCAATAACTGCTTTTCAGAACTGCTATCCATTTATATTCACTCATTCAAACAAATTTCTAAACAAAAGCTTAAAGGAAACTTTTGATTTTGTATGAGAAATATGCATATAATTGACTTTTCATTTTATGTCTTCGTACTATATTGTGCCAGGGATTCATTTCTTTTGTATTCAAGAAAAAGAATAAATGACTTTCTACTCATTACCCTATGTGAATCAACATCGAAGACATGCAGATGTGATTTGTGAATAGTAGTGAGAACAATATGTCACACTGTATGTCCAAGGAATGCCCATGATAAATGTGCAGAAATACTAAAAGACATATAACAAACATCAAATATTCTATTTTCCTACCTTCCTTCCTTCCATTCTTCCTTCCCTTACTTCCATCCATCCACCCATCCATCCATCCCTCCATCCATCAATCCTTCATTTATTTATAGTAAGCAGTCTTTTATTAGGCCACAGGGACAAGAGACTCATAGCCTCATTGTGAAATGACAGAAATCTATAGGTAGGTTTATTGGGTATTGGTCATAGCCCTAAAAATGTATTTGGTAATTGTTTCCTGTGCTTTAACTCTACTTTTATTTGACATTTGCTTTCATGTATTTATTTATCAGAGCACAGAAGTACAGGTAATTGAATGGTTTATAAGTTAATTCACAAGCTTGACTTGTTTTAGAAAAATTGTGTCACATTTAATCAAATGAATTATTTTCTTTTGCATTTTAAAACAATTTCATACTTGCTTATAATATATTTTGGTCATTAAAATACCTCTGTTACCTTTCCTTACATCCCCCCACATTTCCTAACTTTTATAATAATAATACTTCTTCAACTTTCATGTCATCTTTTTAAAAAATTCTACATATTAGGGAAAACATGCTTGTCTCCTGGGTCTATCTGACATATTCCTTTTAAATATATAGCTGCTTTCACAGAAAATAGCTAGGGCTACCAAAATAGAGGACATGGAAACCAGACATTAAGGTGAAGATGAAGTTGTAGATGCCTGGGCATAATTTACTATCTTATAATCTGCAGAGTTTGGTTTTAACAGATGGGAGATAAAACCCTATTTTTGCATACGGTAATGATTTGGAACTGAGACTGGTAGTTTAATCTCTAAAGAGATATATTCATTAGAAATGATGGAATAAAAGGTCTATAAGGATGAATATAGGGTAATTTTATGTACAGACTATCTTGTTCTTGGTTCTGTGAGGTAAAAGTGGGAAATACAAAAATACAAAAATTTAAGTCTGCCCTTATTCAGGAATAGAGTTCAAATCTGAAATATCTGTGTATCATCCTGGAAACTTAAAGCAGAACAAATAAGTGATTCCAGATTTCTTTCATGATAGGACTCTTGCAAGATACAATGATAATTTCTTTCTGGAGAATTTAATCTTAAACTAGATCTTGCCTATTTGTAGGGATCTCCACAAATAAAGTCACCATAAACATAAACTCATGATCCAAAGTTATAAACCCACGCTGAAAACAAGTCATGTTGAGGTAAACTCAGCAGAAACAAACAAACAAACAAAAAAACCCAACAGAATTAGACCATTATATCACATATGTAAATTATATACTAAATTTAACAATTATATTTAAAGTATATTCATAAATCAAGTAGAAAGCACAATTAAAAGTATATTTACAGAAGAATCAAATGTATTTTAATGACATGAAAAACTCAGTGGATGAAATAAGCACATTAGATACATAGAATTAATGAGCTAGCAGAAAAATTTGAAGTTAGTTTCTGACTGTATACAGAAAGAGAAACATAAAAGATATAGAAAACATGGAGGATAGAAAGACAGAAAATGTCATATATCTAATTGGGGTTCCAAAAGCAAAGGTGTTATTGATAGACAGATGATTTTCAAACAGATAATGGCTGAGAACTTTCTTTGATGAAAAATATAAAGCTTTAGGTCAAATTAATAATAAATTTACAAAGTGGAAAAAGAAGTCATCACCTTTGCATGCAGTACTAAAAGTGTAGAGCAATAATATTATAAAAATATGAACTTTTTAAAAATAAATTTAAAAATACTCCTTAACTCTGTGTCCAAATTAGGTAAATTATCATAGAATAAGAATGGTATATAGAAAGCACAAAGTAAAAAGGTGGAATACATCAGTAATTACAAAAATGTAAGTGTAATAATGTAATGAACTGAATTGACGCCTGTTTTAAGGTTAGATATTTTTTTAAAGTGTAGGTTACTTAAAAACGTCTGAAATATAAGACGTATGGAAACATTAAAATTAAAAAGATGGATAAATTCCAGGTAAATACTAATGCACCCTATAAATACATAATTATATATCATAAAGATAACCTTAAGATTAATTTAAACAAGCATAAGAGGAAAAATAATACTCCTACATAAGATTAAGAATTCTGTTCCAGTTTAGCCCTTTTCTTCCTATTTCACATTGTAACTTACACCATTTGTATCTTATTTACACTTTTAGTTTTTCACCAGAGAAACTATTTGTTATTTACACATGTGTTTCTTATTTATTTCACTTAAAAGTATGGCTTCCACATGCATCCATTCTCCTATGAATGACTCTAGTTTCTCATTCTTTATGGCTGAGTAATATTCCATTTTGTAAAAAAAAACACATCTTCTTTATCCAGTATACAACTGATGGGCCATTGAACTGTTTCCAAATTTTAGCTATTGCAAACTGTGCCTCTATAAACATGGGTGCGCATAAACTGTACCACATACTTACAAAGTACCAATAAACTCAGTGAGAAAAAAAATTCTGTTCAGGAATGTTAATCATGGTAGACTAGAGGCAGGAGCACTCAGGAGACCTTCAGAATGTTTTCAACTAAGGCCCATAGGTACTTGGATACTGGGGGCAAATGAATAATAACCATGGGAAGGCAATTTGAAAGGGAATCCCTTCAAATGAAATATAGTAATAGGAATCCTTAGAGTTAGAAGCAGGCTGTCTTTTTGCTCCCAGCATTACTTATAGCTGAGGTCCAGTGAATGCACCATTTTGTGAAAAGTTCAAATCCCCCAAGGGAAAAAGCTTAGTGCAGCAGCAGTTGTTGGTCTGGCAAAAAGAGCCTAGACTACCAGCTACCACCCATTGCCCATCCCACTTGTGCTAACTCTCTTCCCACCAAGAGATGGAGTCCTGTAAGTGAGATAGTCACAAAAAAGGGCCTGGTCAAACAGGGTAAAATAAAGCATAAACCAAGGAAACATTTAGAAGATAAAGACTGAGTTAAGATCTGTAAGACCAAGGGCAGAGAGGAACAAAAGACACAGTCCTAATTTCAGATCTGGAACCAAACATTGAAGGAAGTATGAGACAGTGAGAATCACAGGGGCTTGCAGTGGCTGTGACTGGTTGGAGACAGAGGTGGAAAAAAAAAACAAAAAAACAAAACACAGGCACCTTCTCACTGCTTCTCCAAGTGCCACTGAGCTCTGTGTCCCTGCTGGATCCCTCCCGCTATGCTCCAAATGCTACTCAGTTTCACACAGAAAGGCTTCTTCCATGGAGCCATAAAAGCCACTAAATTCAAGGGCTGGAAAGAGATCCACAGTGAAACTAGCAGCCAGGCATGAGATCACTGTGTGGAGAAAACCCAAATCAGCACCTTTCTGAGGCTATTTTCTCTAGCCACCAGAAACCACTAAAATTCAGGTTTAGATTGAAACCTGAAAAATATGAATATTGCTTTGATTTGAGAGTAAAAGGGGCAGAGAAAAGTTACCAGAATGGTGTACAGGGACAGGATTACTGTAAACTGCCTGAACACAGAGAAGAATTGAAGTTATTGGCCAGAGAAAGGCTGGGGGGAGGGACTGGCACATAATTAGAAACCAAGGTTGCAGAGGTGAATTGGGTGGATGAAACAGCACAGCCTGTCACTGAATGGAGCACTGGTGACCCACCAACATTCTGGGGCCCCTGATCTAGGTGCCTTTTGTATATTTGTGTGTGTGTGTGTGTGTGTGTGCGTGCGCACACGTGCATGTGTGTGTGTGTGTGTGTGTGTGCATGTGTGTATGTATGTTATTTCCTGGTTTGATTTTATTCAATGGCAGAGACTTTGTATATTTGTGTATATAGTTTTAGTGAGATATATATTTTTTTCTGCTGTTGGTAAAGCGTTAAGTCACATATGCCTACTTCTTCCTTTCCTGACTTTTGGTTCAACAGTTGGATAAGATATCCCTGTCTTTCCTCTCAAATCTTTATTACATTATCCTTTCCTTACCTTCATTATTCCTCCCCTTATACCTTTCCTTTTTTCTCATTGAGTTTATTGGTACATTTTAGGTATGCAATACAGTTACATTCATCATTGGGATCTTATACCTTTACATAATGTATCTTGGTTCTTATTTTTCCCCCTACCCCTGCCCTCCCTTCACCCACTCCAACCTTCTCTATTTACAAAGACTTTGTTTCCATTTTTTCTGTTTCTCATATTTCTCTTTTCCCTCCTTACATTTCCCCTGCCCTTCCCACCTCCTATTCAGCTTTAGACTTTTTCTTCATATTACACAATAGTAATTATACATTTTGATCCTTATTTACGCTTTTAGATTTTCACACCAGAGAAACTATTTGGTATTTACACATGTGTTCACTATTAATTTCACTTACGAGTAAGGCCTCAATGTGCATCAATTTAGCTATAAATGTCTCGAGTTTCTCTGTCTTTATTGCTGAGTAGTACTCCATTTTATTACAAAAAAATAACCACATCTTCTTCATCCAGTCTCAATTTGATGAGCAATTTGGCTGTTTCCAGGTTTTGGGTACTACAAACTGTGCCACTATAAGCATGGGTGAGCATGTATCACTGTAGTATGACTCTTAATTATGTTGGAAAGATACCCGGCAGAGGAACAGAGGGGTGAATGGGACTTCTAATCCTTGTTGGTTGAGGTATCTCCATATTGATTTCCATATTGGTTGCACTTGTCTGCACTCCCACCAACAATGAAGAAGCATTCCTTTCTTTCCACAATCCTGCTAGTATCAGTTATTGGTTGAATTCTTGATAGCAGCCATTCTTTCTGGGGTGAGGTGGAAATTCAGTGTTGTTTTCATCTGCCACTCTCCAATGACCAGTGATATTGAATATTTTTATTTGCTGCTTTAATTTATTTGTCTGAGAAATGTCTCTTCATTTCAGATGCCCATTTTTGAATTGGATTTTTATATTTGGGGGGTCTGATTTTTTTTAATTCTTTATATATTCTAGATAGTAGACCTTTTTCTGAGGAACAGCTGGTAAATTTATTCCCACATTGTAGGTTGTCTCTTAGCTCTTGGTGGTTTATCTTGAAGTGAAGAAGCTTTTGAAAAAGATGAGATCCCAACTGTAGATTCTTTGTGCTAGTTGCTATACTACTGAGGATTTGTTCATAAAGTCTTTCCCTATGCCAGTGTCTTCAAGAGGTCTACCTAACCTCTTCTAGCAGGTTTAGTATTTCTGTTTTCATATTTAGATCTTTAATCCACTTGGATTTTGGTTTAGTGAATGGTGAAAGATAGGGATCTAGTTTTAATCTTTGGCAAGTTGAAATCCAGTTTTTCCAACATCATTTGTTAAAGAGGCTATCTTTCCTCCAGTGAGGGTGGTTGGTTCCTTTGTTAAAGATGAGGTGCAAAGTATGCCTAGAGTTATTTCTGAATCATCTAATCTATTCCACTGATCCTCAGGTCTATTTCTTTGCTATTACCATGCTGTTTTATCACAATGGCTTTGAAGTACGGTTTCAAGTTGGGGATCATGATATACTTTGCCATTTCTCTGTTGCCTAGAATGGCTTTTGCTATATGGGTCTCTTTTCATTCAAAATTAATTTTGTATTGTTTTTTCTAGTTCTATGAAAAATACTGTTGGGATTTCAACAAGGACTGCATTGAATCTGTGTAGCAGTTTTGGAAGTATGGCCATTTTCACTATTTTGGTTCTTCCTACCCAGGAACAAGGGATGTCTTTCCATTTTCTTATATCCTCTTCAATATCTTTTCTTAGAGTGTTATAATTCTCAATGTAGAGATCTTTTTGCTTCCTTCATTACATTGATTCCTACATATTTCATTTTTATGAATGTTATTGTGAAAAGAATTGTTTCCCTAGTTTTTCTCCCAGTGAGTGTGTTATTTGCGTAAAAGAAGGCTCTTGATTTTTGAGTGTTGACCTTGTATCCAGCTACTCTATGAATCTGTCAATTAAGTCTAGAACTCTTTTGGTGGTGTTTTTTGGGTCTTCTATGTAGAGTATCATATCATCAGCAAATAATGACAGTTGAACATTCCAATCTTTATTGCTTTTATTTCTTTCTCTTGTCTAATTACTGTGGCTAATGTTTCCAAAACTATATTGTACAGGAGTGGCGGACATCCTTGTCTTGTTTCTGATTTTAGCATGAAGATTTTCATTATGTGACCATGTAGTATGATGTTGGCTGTTGGTTTTTCATAGATAGCCTTTATCAAGCTGAGATAAAGACCATCTATTCCAGTTTTTTGTACAGTTTTTATCATTAATGAGCGTTGAATTTTGTCAAATGCTTTTTGTGCACCTATTGAGATGTTCGTTTGGTTTTTGTCCTTGATTCTGTTAATATAGTATACTACATTTATTTATTTACATATGTTGTGCCATCCTTGCATCCCTGGGATAAATCCAACTTGCTCAGGATGTATAATCTTTTTGATGACCCTCTGTATTCTGTTTGCCAGTATCTTATTGAGCATTTTTGCATCTATGTTCATTAGGGAGATTGTCCTGTAGTTTTCTTTTATCATTGGGTCATTCCCTGTCTTGGGAAGCAAAGTAACACTTGCTTCTAGGAATGAATTTGAAAGTATTGCTTCCATTTTCAATTTGGTTGAAAAGTTTAAAGAGCAGTGGCAATAGTTCTCTAAATGTCTTCCAGAATTCAGCAGTCAGTCCATCAGGACCTGGGCTTTTCTTTATTGATAAATTTTTAATTACATTTTCAATTTCACTAATTATAATTGAGGTATTTAGAATTTTATATTTTCTTTTTTCAACTTTGGTAATTCATATGTATCTAGAAATCTGTCCATTTCTTCTATGTTTTCCATTTTATTAGAGTACAGGTTCTCAAAGTAGTTATTGATGATCCTCTGGGTTTCTACTGGATCTGTTGTGACTTCACTTTTTTTTTCCTAATTGCATGGATTTGAGCCATTTCTTTCCTTTTTTTGGTAAGGTTGGCTAAGTGGTTATTGATTTTATTCATTCTTTCAAAAACCCAACTCTTCGATCCATTGATTTCTTTGTATCTTTCTCTTAGTCCCTATTGCATTGATTTCTGCTCATATTTATAATTTCCTTTCTTGTACGAGCTTTAGGTTTCTCTTGCTCTTTTTTTAGGAGCTTAAAATTCAGCATTAGGTTTATTTGAGCTCATTCTGTTTTCCTAGTTTTGGCATTCACTGCTATAAATTTCCCTTATAGAACTGATTTCATTGTGTCCTACAGATTCTTGTATGTTGTATTAGCATTATCATTTACTTGAAAAACTTGTCTAATTTCTTCTTTACTTTCCTCTATGACCCATTCGTTGTTCAGGAGAGTGTTATTCAATTTCCATATTTTTTGTGAAATTCTTGCAGTTTCTTTTGCTATTGATCTCCAGTTTAATTTCACTATGAGGGCTGGGGATTTAGCTCAGTGGTTCTGGAGCCTGCCTTGCAAGTGCAAACACCTGAGTTCAATCCCCAGTACTACAAAAAAAAATGCACGATGGTCTGACAATATGCATGGGTTAGCTTCAACTCCTTTGCATTTATTTAAATATGTTATTTGAGCTAGTATGTATTCTATTTTGCAAAATGACCCGTGTTCAACTAAAAAGAATGTATATTCTGATTTTTTTGTGCAGCACTCTGTAGACATCTATTAAGTTCATTTGTTCAGAACCTTTGTTCAGTTATATTACTTTGTTTTTGATTTTTTGTCTGAATGATCTAGTTGTGACTGTGTGGTATTAAGATTCTCCACTACAATTATATTAGTGCTTATTTCTGTTTTCGTGTCACTTAGCATTTGTTTTGTATAGTTGAGAGCTTTAGTATTTGGTGCATATATATTTATGATTGTCATCTCTACCTCTTGGATTTTTCCCTTTAAGAGGATGTAGTGACCTTCTTTATCTCTCTTAATTAGTTTTGGTTTGAAATTTACTCTGTCTGCAAATAAGATAGCTACCACTGCTTTTTTTCAGGTTCCTGTTGCATGGAGAACTGTTTTCCATTCTTTTACTTTCAGTCTGTGAGTTTCTTTTTGAACTAAGTGCATTCCTTTTATACAACATTTTGTTAGATTTTGCTTCTTAATCCATTCTGTCATTCTATTTCTGATTGATGAATTGAGGCCATTAACATTGATGATTATAACTGATATGTATTGACTAATCATCATCATGTTATTTTCCTGTTGTTGGCCCTTTTTAATTTTTCCCCCTCTCCCTTTAATTTTTTACCTTGCCTGGTAGATTTGCTCTGTTGGGCCTCATGGAATTGTCATCTTCATTGTCTTTTTCTGCAATATTGTTTAGAATTGTTGGAGTGTTGGTTTGGTATTTATGAAGTGTCTCAGATGTTCTTTGTTATGGAAGTATCTTATTTCCCCATCAATTTTGAAATATAGTTTTGCAGAATATGTCAGTTTAGTTTGGAGGTTGTTTTCTTTTAGGGCTTCAAATACCTCACTGCAGACTCTCCTTGACAAAAGTTTGTGTTGAAAAGTCTACTGCTTTGCATGTGATTTGTTTCTTTTCTCTAAGTCCTTGTATTAGTTTGTTCTTCTGTAGAATTTCTGGGATATTGATTATTATATGTCTAGGTGTAGATTTTTTTTGATCATGGATAATTTGAGTCCTATATGCCTCACTTATCTGTATGTCAAATTCTTTTGCTCTGTTTGGGAAGTTTTCTGTCATCAATTCTGTGAACAGTTTTTTTTTTTATATATATATCGTTTGTACTTCTCGTGCTTTTTCATGGACTCCTATCAGTATTATATTGTGTTTTTGCCTCATCTAGGAGCTCTTGGGTTGATTTCTCATGGTCCCTTAGTATTTTTAAGAGATCTCTCTTTCATGGTCCATGACCACCATCCTGTCTTTTATATCTGATATTCTGTCTTCAAATTGGTTCAGCCTGCTGTGTGTGCTTTCAAGAGAATTTTTAATCTCCTGGATATATATTTGAATCTGTTTCATGGATTCCATTTCTTTCTTATGTTCAGCATTTATGGTTTCCATTTATTTCCTATGCTGGGCATTCATGGCTTCTATTATGATCCTGAACTCATGTGTTTTTTTTTAAATCTGCTTCTGTTCTAGAGTCTGTAATCATGTCTTTTATTTTGATCACCATCTCTATAGTTATCTTGGAAATTATTTCTGTTTTGAAGTTTTCTAGAGCCTCATTCATCTGTTTTGTTACTTCCTGTGCTATATTGGTGTAGGGTGTCCAGGTTGTTGATCATCAGACTTTTCCACCTTGTTTTCCCTAGAATTTGCCTTTGGTAAGGTGGCAGCCTGTGTTTGTGCCTTGCTTAAGTGTCTTGTCATTTCTAATTTTGTTGCTGGTACTGTCCTTGGTTTAATTCCTGGGTTAATACTTTGATGTTCCTGATATAGTTGGCCTTTAGGTTTTGAGTCTCTAATGACTGAGGCAGTATCATTTTCATTATACCAGGAAGACAACTGATTAGCTCATTCACAACACCTTAGCCCAGGTGATACAATCAGCAACACAGTAACATCAAGCATGGTTTAGAAAATGTCACTTTGATCTAGCTATTAATCTATCACCTTTAACTGTGTGAATTAAATCAAAATCAAGGCTGGAGCTCTGGACGATGGTCTTTATGACACCCTGTGCCTCTGTGATGTGAATCCATGTATCAGCACAGCCAGTCAGCCAGAGGCTTGGTGGGGGTGGTGGCTGCAGGTACCTGCCAGCCTCAGCTCCTAACTGGTCTCCTCATGCTGGTCAGAGACCTGGCCAGTGAGGGGGTTAGCAGCCCAGCTCCACGTGGCTCTCCCACTCCCCTTTATAACTTTTCTTATCTCTCAGCTTCTGCCCTTTATCCTCACCCATTCTACTTAATCCTTTCTTTTGTGCATAGACTATTAAAATTAATCTAAACATTAAAGTACCTTACCATTTTTCATTAAGTTCCCCCTCACCCAGTGTTGTCTTACAGGATTTCCAAAATTAATGTTTCTTTTAGTCATTAGTTAGAGTTGATGTTCCTGTATTCTCCTTGACTACCTACTTAAAGTCTCTTCTTCAATGTCTTCCTTCTTATACTCTCACAAGTGTTCCCACCCTTTCCCTTCTCTTCCTGTATATGTAACTATTTTATTTTTTCAACTACTTTATTTTATTTGTTTATTTATTTATTTTTATTTTTGGTACCTGGGGTTGAACTCAGCTCCTTACTCTTATGAGATAGTCGGTAGAACCACTGAGCTAAACCCCCAGCCCTCATGTAACTATTTTAAAATTTTAGTTTTCCTTTCCTGTTTTCAAGTGTATGTTGGGACAGGTATGAAGGAAATGTCAGGTAAATGACTCAAAAATATTTAAAATGTATGGCAAGATCAGAGAAGTAAAAAATAAGCATATATATAAGATACTCAATGAGCTCAGACAGGATGTGAATAAGCACATACCATATTTAACTAATATAATGTTTGTCAAGCTGAAAAAGGACATAAACAGCTAATTATAGTAAGGAAGTCAGTGAAGGCTATGAAATATCACTTTATTAAAGAATAAAAGATTATGAAAAATATCAAACAGAACACTGGAAAGGAAAAGGATAATTGAATGCCATGGCAGTAGACACAAGCAATCAGAAGAGAAAATTTCAGGGCCAGAATGCAAGAATGATACAGCAGATCACTTACTCAGAGATACTCTAAAAAAAAAAAGAAATCAAAAATATTTGATTTAAGACCTTCTAGATGATGCTAAAGTAACTAAACCAAAAATGTAAGTATCAAGTAATGGACAGAGAAAGATGACAAAGTTACAAAAAATCATTCACCAAAATCACTCCATAAAACTTCTAAATCTGAAGCTTGAAAGATGATCCAGGTAAATAAGCTGGTTAGAACTCCAAATAGATACAAGCAGGAAAGAACCTCTACAGAACACATCACATTCAAAGTTTCAGAAATCCAAATTCGAGATAGAATGCTAAATGGGATTACCCCCAAAAATGTTAAGTAACACTTAAAGGCAAACCTGTTAAAGTAACAGAAGGTTTCTCAACACAAACTTTAAGACCAAGCCATTAAAGAAAATAAATGTCAATCCAGATTACTTTATTCTCCAAAAGTGTCCTTCAAAATTGATGGAAAAATGAAAGCATTACATGACAGATACTAAATAAATTCATGCCTATAAAACCAACATTGCAGAAGATATTCAAGGGAATAATAAAAATTAACAGCAATGCCAACATTATAAAAGAGCCCAAAGGAAAGAGTATATTTGAGAGAGTTAAGCAAAAGGAAAATAGAAATGAATAAGCACTGAAAAGTACAATAACAAAAATTAGTAAATATCTGTCAATATTAATACTCAGTATATATGGTCTTAACTACTCAAACAAAAGACATAAATTGGCATATTGAATCATAAAACAATACCCAACAAATAGGATTATATCAAATTAAACAACCTTCTGTACAGCAGAGGAAACAACTTGCAGAATGGGAAAAAATGCCATTACTCCACAAGCAGGGGACCAACAATTATAATATATAAAGGACTCAAAAAATTAGACCCAACAAATTAAAAGACCTAATAAAAATGGGTAATTGAAATTAGTAGGCACTTCTCAAAAGAAAAAGTAAAAGTGTCCAATAAGTACATGAAAAAATGTTCAGCATCTTTGGCTAATAGGAAATACAAATCAAAACACACTGAGTTCTGTCTTAATCAAAAGTATATCATGAAAGGAGGGCAGGGATAAGGGGAAAAATGAGAATGAAGACCTATTATGTAAAGGTACAGGATCCCAATAATGAATGTAACTGTATTGTATACCTAGATTGTACCAATATACTCAATAAAAAGAAAAAAAAAGGATGTCATCAGAGATTCAAAAGAACAAATACTAGTGAGGTTCTGAGGAAAAACAAACCCCTTTACATTATTGATGAAAATGTAAACCATTACAACCAGTATGGAAATCAGCACAGAGATTACTTGAAACAAGACCCCCTAATATCCAGGGCCATGCACCAGTAGTGTTCTACGGCATTTTACAAACTTCATTGCAGAGAGGAAAGGGAACATTGGAAGATGAAGTAAAGCTTCATCTGTATTTACAGCTGCTCTCCATCAAGTGAATTATGACCTGAGCTCTACTATCTTTTACATCAGTGGCTAGTTTAGATCTTCATAGCATGAATTCTGTTAACTGCACATATGAGGGATCTAGCTGGTGCGTGCTTTATGAAAATTTAATTTCTGATTATCTCAGGTGGAGGTGAGGCTAGAGAATGTAATTACTGTATATTACCATCACATATCAATTTTTTTAAAGTGAAAAAATTGTTTTCCATGAGGCACTCTGATGCCAAAAATGTTGGAGACAACTGCCTCAGAAATTCTAAAAATTGAGCCTGGGATTTAGCTCAATGGTTCTGCTACCTGCCTCACAAGCAGAAAGATGCAAATTCGATCCCTGATACACACCCCCCACAAATCTAAAAGTAGTAATTTCATTTGACCCACCTATACATCTCTGGGGTATCTTCCCAAAAGAGATAAAGTCGTCATACTACAGAGATACATGCATATCAATGTTTGTAGCAGCAAAAATTCATAATAGATAAATTATAGAAAAAGCCTAGATGCCCATTAACAGATGATGGATAATAACAATGTGGTGTAAATATACACAACAGAAATTCCACCATAAAAGATAAATTTGATTCATTTGTTAGAAAATGTTTGGATCTTGAGACTATACTGTTAGGTGAATTTCATCATACACATAATGTTAAATATTGCATGCTTTGTTGCATTTAAGAAATCCAAAATATAAACAACTTAAAAAGCAAAATAAAGAAGAGATACAATAAGAATCAAGGAGGTAGACTTTGTGGCGAAAAGGAAAGCTATCTGGAGAATGGAGGGATAGAAAACTGATAAAATGATTAAAATATGTTATATACATATGAATTATCCAAAATAAATGCAATTATTATATACCAAAATATATCTTCCTAAAATAAAATTTAAAACTAACAATTAAGTTCATATCAGGTGTGGTGGTGAACAATTTTAATCCCAACACTATGGAAATCTGGGTTAGGGTGACAGTGAGTTTGAGTTGAGCCTGGTCCACTTAGTGACACAGGGAAAACCTGTCTAAAAAAGAAAGAAATATATATATAAAATATATAGCCTATATAT
>NW_022900951.1:81368307-81392539 GCF_012274545.1 Fukomys damarensis
ATGCTAGTGATGTAGCTCCATGTGAAAGTTCTAGGTTCTATAACTAAAAAAAAAAAGAATCAATTCAGTTCACTCGCAAGCTCTAGCAATTCTAAATTTGTATTTACCTGCTAAGATAGTATCAAAATATATGAAGTAAAAATTGGCCATATAATAGGCAGAAATGCACACCTCAAAAATCATAGGTGGAATATTTGAATGTATCATTCAAAGTAATTGATGAATTAAAGACAAGAAAGTTGAGGACAATTCAGATCTAAACGCTTTTTTTCTATAAAGGGCCAAATAGTAAATATTTTAGATTTTTGTAGACTATATAACTTATTTATTTGTGCCTATGTGGTTTAAAATCAGACTTAGATAATATTTAAATGAATGAGCATGGCTATTTCTAATAACCCTCTACTTATGGAGATTAAAATGTGAATTCAGGTCATTTTCATGATTCATAAAATCTACTTTTGCTAACTTTTGACTATAATATGAAAACTTTGTAGTTCAATACAGTAGTTTAACTTAGTGAAATCCTCACACCTAATACATTTTATTCTCAAGAATATACGGACTATGTATTAAACTTGTCACTTATTAAGATGTAAAACAAGTACCTGTGTATCTAAAACAATCCATAGAAAAGAGACTTTACGTTCTTTTTTTTCTGCAGACTTATTCTGCACAGAGAGGGGCTCAGTTCTTCTTAGAAGCTGCCTTCCTCATGGTGGCCAGCACCATTACTCAGCTCCTCGTGCTCCCTCTTGGTACGAATGTGCATGGCCACCCTTTTCTTGATGATCTTGAGGGCCTGTTTGTCCTTGGAGACTTTGAGTAACTCCATGGCATGTCACTTTTAGGAGGCAATGCCACACACCTCCCAGATCGTGTCCTGCATGAACTCGGTGTGCTTGATGCAGTCCCCATGGTGGTGGTGGCTGTGCCTCAGTTTGTTCATGTTCTTAATCACCTTGTGACCCTCAGTGAGGCCCATGACCATGGAGTAGTGCAGAGCCAAGATTGGTGATCTTTGGTGGCTGCTCAGGCAGAAGGACTGGAACCAGGATGCTCTAGATTATTCATAACTCTTTACTATCAACTAAGATATAATAACAGAATTACTTCTAAAACGCAAATTTTTAGAAAATTTAAGATGTAAATAAATATACATGGGTTAAAAAATAATATTGGACATTTGACAATACTGTCAATTATAAAATTTACATTTGAATACTTGTGAAATCAAGAAAACTAATGCTTAAAAATTCATAACATTACAAATTTATATTCAAAAATAAAAGTTTTAGGGGAATGAGCTGTGTCTAATTCTAAAAGCTATCAGAACACAAAACATAAAGTAGAAAGACAATAAAATGAACACAAAAATTAATGAAGCAGAAAAAGTACAGTAGAGAGAATCAACAAAGCCAAAAGTCACTTCTGTGAAAAGTTTAATAAAGTACAAGAGACTTGGTCATATATTTTAGACAGAGGAGAGAGGAAAAAAAATGAACAATGAGCAATATTAGTAATTTAAAAAGAAATGTGAATAGACATAAAGTGAATTTTTTTATCACTGGGATATAATATTTGACACCCACAATTTAAAGAAGAGATTTGATTTATCTCATGGTTTGAAAGGTTTCAGCCATTAGTAGGAACATCATTGAAGAAGTGGGTGGTAGAAGAAATCAGCTTAGATCATGGCTGCAGGAAGCAGAGAAGAGGAATAATGCCAGAGAGTAAAGGGCCAAAGGTCATACATAACTACCCAAGGTCTCACTTTCATGACCCACTCAGACACACTCAAAAGTGTGTTTTTCGGGGCCAGGGATTTATCTCAGTGGTTCGGTGGCCTGCCTTCCAAGCACAAGGACCCGAGTTCGATCCCCGGTACCAAAAAAAAAAAGTGTGTTTTTCTACCCCCTAGGTATTTCCTAACCCAGTAAAATTGGCAGTAAAATTTAACCATCACATTTCATCCCTTGTAAATTTGACACACAAATATATCTCTTAATCATAATTACTCTTTGGATAAAAATAATAGTAAATTTACAATTCTGCCTAACATGATCAGCTATCCTGTTCACAACCAGAAATACAATAATTCTTTCCCCAAGGTGTCAGCAGTTCCAGCATTTTTCAAAAGTCCAAGTCATTGTCTCTTCTGAGACTCAAGTCAATCCCTTACCTGTGAACTTCTGTAAAAAAAAAAAAAGTCTTTCAGAACTTATATAAGCCCAAGGTATAATGACATAGAGTAAACATTCCAAAAGAGAGGAATAGAGGGATATATATTGTCTTGCTTGTCATAGCACAGATAGCCTTTCTCTTGGGGTATGTCCACTCTCAGGGTAAAGTGTTCCTCAGCAAACTTTCCATTCCTAATATCTCTAACTTCCTCAGATATGGACTTCACCTGTGCTCTCATTTCCAGAGCTTCATTAACTTCCCAGGCCTTTCTTTGATATGTGGCTGAAAGCCTCCCTAATCCCATAAGTAAGACTGCATGCTAGTAAAAGTAGTGTGATGAGCAACATACCAAGATTTGCTGTTTGCAGAAGCAGCAGTCAAGGCCTCTTACACCATGGCTTTAACAGCCTGTTAGTGCCTGGATGGCTGATCATAGTGAATGAATTCCAGGGAATTCAGAGCCTTCATGAGTAGAGGTCCCACTCTTACCACATGAAGGTTTTATAATTTGTAAATTTGACACTGTAATGTGTGAGATCCTGCATATATCTGAGATGCCTTCAAGGAATTATTCTTTCTGTCCCTGTAAAAGTATGTGGTTTCTTTTTAATGGTACTAATCTCTTCAGCAATCATACCTCCTTTGGGTCCAGTTTTACATGTGGTTCCTTTTGAGCCAAAATTTAATTTTTTCAAATTTTTCTGCTGGTGAGTCTCATTATAAAACTGTATAAAAGCAGTGAGCAGCACCTGTGCCATAGCCTAAATGTTGGGCTACCTAGATATTTCCTCCTCCTAATCTTTTTATCCACTGTCTTTTACTCTCAGCCTCCTTAAAAGTCTTAGGATATGGGCAAAGTGTAGACACAACTTTTCCATAGTTTAACACACACAGACTCTATTCCAATTGCCAATGGTATCTGTGCTTTCAATTCAAATTTCTTAAGCCTGGTCTTTACTGTCTGTACTCCTATCAACATTCTGGTCTTTTGAGCTCCAACCAGAATTGTCCATCAGGCTCTGCTTACAGATTCAAGGCTTGCCCCAAGAGAAACATTATAGATAAGTATAAGTGGATGCATGTAAAACTAAAAGCAAATAGAAAATTTAGCAGTTGCTTCAGTCTCTTGGAAGTCTAAACTCTAATATTCTTTAGCACCTTTGGACCCTAAGAGTAAAGAGATATTGACTGCATTTTTCTTAACAGATACTAAACATGTATGTGGTAATGTACTTAGGTGATGTTGTTGTATTCTATTTTGTTTAATAAAAGCTCTTACATTTTTATTGTAGTCTCACCAGAATTGTAACTGATACTTTTAAGTGTCAGTCATTTTTCATATG
The DNA here is from genome assembly GCF_012274545.1 of Fukomys damarensis. NCBI lineage: Eukaryota > Metazoa > Chordata > Mammalia > Rodentia > Bathyergidae > Fukomys > Fukomys damarensis. The sequence continues at coordinate 81,371,835 of NW_022900951.1, forward strand.
TCTCCCTGGGGAAAATATTTTTTTATTTTACATGTGATGCATCAATTGTACAAGTTTGTGAGGCATTTCTTTTATCATCTTTAGCTTCGATGTCTCTTGGCTATTATATAGTACTACTGAAATCCAGTGTTTCAGAAATTTATGAGGTTGAGATATGTACATTATCATCCTAATCCTCATTCATTGGGAACAACATGATAGACAAACTCATTAAGCTGCTTCTAATAGGTTGCTTCATCATTTATTTTATAAGCCCATGATAAGGTCAAATTTGTTATAAAACTATGAATCTTTGATCTTTGGAATCATTATATGTTCTGCATAATAGGTTTCATAAATCTGGGCTTCATTAGTGGTATGAGAGTATAGTATTATCTTGCCATTCTTTGTTTTTCTGGTTAACTTTTCAATTCCTCCCTATTCAATATCTTATTCTTTCCAAGTCAGTATTTCCTTTTTAATCACAGTAGCTTTGATTTTGTTACTGAAAGGGGAAGCTATTCTGCAGTTCTAATATCCTACTATATAGCATCTCTATTCCTGATGCAGTTGTAGAACCTGATTCAAATAGGCCATGGATTTTGTCCTCCTGTGAAGCAGTATAAGAATCATTGTCCCCCATCCATTCTCCAGTGGTTGCATTTCTTCAATGTATATGCTATTGCTTCAGTGCAATGTCATCCAAAGTAGAAAGTTAGTGAGCGTTCTTTCTACTCACAGTACTCTTGCCATTTAATCATTGAACTTGTTTATAAATTTATTTATTTGTTTGTTTTACTGGAAATCAAACTCGGTTCCTTGTGCTTGTGAGGCAAGCACTGAGCTAAATCCCTGGCCCTTGTTTATAAATTTAAAATTAAGTCACTTAATAGGAGTCAATGTAGAATTTTTGGAACTTTTAGACTCTTTACTGCTATTTTCTTTGACAAGGGCTCAATCTGGTAAACTGACTTTTAGAGTTACATTAATAAGTGGTACACAAACATCTGTGATAACATCTCAGATGAACGACAAGATTATAACAACCAGGATTTTGCTGTTCTTACTTTTATTATTTCAGAAAGTTATTTTATTTATTTGATTTCAACCTTGGATAAATTTAAGGAAGCAGGTGGGAGATAACTAGTTTAAAATATGAAAATATAATCACAATCAAAATATCAACAGCATGCTTTTTAGATCTAGAGAAAATAATCTTAAAACTTATATAAAACTAGAAGAGACTCTGTATAGCAAGAGTAATTTTGTGCAACAAGAGCAAAGCAGATGGCATAGCTATACCGGACTTCAAGCTATACTACAAAGCGGCAGTGATAAAAGTGACGTGGTACTAGAACAAAAATGGACACATGGATCGATGTAACAGATCTGAGGATACAGAAACCTCCCCAGATCCATTGAACTATTTGATGTCTGACAAAGGGTCTAAAAGCATATGTGGGGGAAATGATATTCAAGTCCACAAGCAATGCTGGGAAAACTCGTTATCTGTTTGTAGAAGAATGAAATTGGACCCTTGCCATTCACTGAATACCAAATTAAAATACAAATGGATCAAAGATCTAAACATTATAACAGAAACAATAAGTCTCCTGGAAGGCAAAATAGGTAAAACATTTGAAGTCATAGGAGTAGGAAAGGATTTTCTAAATAGAATCTTAGTCTCACAGGAAATAGCAGCAAGAATCAACAAATGGGATTATATCAAACTAAAAAATGTCTTACCGCAAAAGCTTCTATCAGTAAAGCAACAACTTACAGAATAGGAAAAAACTTTTGCCAGCGACTGAATAGACAGAGGACTACTATTCAGACTATATTAAAAAACTCAAAAAAATTAAACCACCCAAATATAAAGACCCAGTCAAGAAGCGGGTTTGAGAAATGAACAAACACTTCATAGAGGAAGGAATACAAATCGCCAACAAATATATAAAAAGATGTTCAACACCTCTGGCCATTAGAAAAATGCAAATTAAAAAACACAGATTCCATGTTACTCTGGAAAGAATGGCAATCATTAGGAAATCAAAGAATAACATTCTGCTATGCTTATGGCAAAAAAGAAACTCTTTTACATTGTTGATGGGACTATGAACTAGTACAACCATTCTGGAAATCACTATGGAGATTCCTCAATGAGTTCAAATTAGAAATTCCATACCACCCAGCTATCCTCCTGCTAGGTATTTTCCCCAAAGAGTTTAAGCCATCATACTGCAGAGATACTCACATAGTAATGTTTATAGCAGCAGCACAGTTTTTAATAGCTAAATCTTCGAAGCAGTCTGTATACCCACCAATAGATGATAGAATAAACAAAATGTGATATCTGTGTATAATGGAAAACTACTCAGCTATGAAGGATGACAAATTTGAGGCATTTGTAGAAAAATGGATGCACTTGGAAAAATAATATTGAATGAAATAAATCAGGCACATAAGCTTGAATACTGCATGGTATCCTTCATGTGAGAGCAGCAAAGTACAAATTAAGAAAATGAAGAAAGACAGATAGAAAGGGACGGGGACAAATTTCACACAGTAGGGAAATGTTACACAGGATTAAGGAGAGGGGAAAGGAGGAATGGAAGGGGAAATGAGAGGAATCAAAATATGCCATGTACCGAAAGCTAATAATCCTAATCAATGTAAATATAAGCTATAACACGTGGTAAGACAAATAGTATCAACAGGTATGAAAAAGGTGATTGAGGAATCGGAGGAAAAGAGAAGGGGAAGGGAATAGAAAAAAGCTGTAATGTGTACATGTAATCAATCCCCAAGATGATAATAAACTGCATGAATTACAAACATGTACTAATAAAATAAAATAAACAAGAAAAAAGATAAAAACCTAAAGCCAACATAAGAAAATCTGCCATGACTGCTGGAGACCCCTGTAGTCAGGATTCGGTAACCACCTACCCAGTATACAATGCAGTCCTGAGAAAAAAAATACACTGAGACAGAACTAAGAAAGAGAAAGCTGGGTGCTAGGGTGACCAATATCTGTACAACTGACCAAGGCCCTGGCCAGTCTCAGGCACTAACTTTTATTGGTAATGAATTTGGGGAAAGGCAAGCTATATGCAGTTCTTTGGAAATTAATGTAAACAAGACTCAAAAGGACAAGACAAAGCATTCTTGAATTAGGAACTTAATAGACAAAATATATGATTGTAATTAGAACATTGTCCTTCTGGTCCTAAGGTTTTAGTTATGGGAATGGAATTTGGATGTGAGTTAATCTCACCTCAGCATGCAGGCTTCAGCCAGACTCGCTTCCCTAAACAAGCCAATTGTGAGGTTAACTCTTCATAGCCTGCTTCGGGCAGAATCAATATTACAGTCCTCTGCACATGACTAATTGCAGTACCGAGATGAAGAACTTTAAGTCTTTTCCAGAGTAATTTATGAGTGAGTTATCACACATGTGAGATTTTCTAAACATTTAATTAAGGAAAAAAAGTACAAAAATACTTTTGAGAAAACATAGCCTACAGCAATCCCATTACTCTCGCTACAAACTTTTTCACAGGCTGCTATTTCACTCAAATATTCCTATCTATAATTCGTTAGATGCCATTTGAAAGGACAACAAAAGTAGAATAAGGCCTGATATTTGCATTTGAGGTAGCTCTGGAAACGTTACTTAATATGGAGTCAAGTACTGAATTATGTAAGTCAGACAATGACAGTAGAAGTACTGCAGTGTATGACTCAGATAAGTGTGATAAAAGAAGTATATGGCCTGGGGTCATAAGATTGGATCATGTGGATCAGGTTGGCTTCGACACATGGATTACAGTATTACTGTTTCAAACCTAGTAGTGTAAAATAATGCCAGTCGTAACTTACAGACCCATTCTACATTAAGGTCAAAGGCATTTCTCAGACTATGAAAATGCAACGTTAAAATACGTGCTAAATAATGGCTTAATATAAATATATTTGAAGGTGAGTTTATTGTTTTGTAATGGAAAGCAACAGGAAGGAAATATGAAAGTGATGTCTTATTTTAATGTGTGGTCAAGGATTAAATAGAAAACTAAAACTGAACACAAGTAATAAGATAATAAAGACATTATAAGTGGTATTTATTTGAGCATTGATGAGGTCTTACAATATCAGTTAAAATGTGCTATTATAAAGCAAATTCACCTAACTTTTCATGTTTGAAGAAGATTGAATTAATAACTATATTATACCTTCTAAATTTGTACATTTAAAAAAGCATCAGTGCTTATTTATTCCATTTTAGAATACATGTGTGTTCAGATAATAATCAAACAGCAGAGTCACTTATATTAATTTTTAGTTATAAAAAGAAACATTAAAAAGGCCCAACAAAGTTAAGTAAATGCATTACCCATAACACACAGAGATTACATATGCTGTAGATGCTTAAGTGTTTTATTCCAGCCTGTAACTGTCTTCACAAATGTCAGTTTGTAATTAATTCCTCTTGTCAGAAAGATCTTATCTACACAGATTTCCCAATATTTATTAAAGAGAGTCAGAACAGAAAAAGTGAAGGATCCTTGACATTGCCAGTAAAAAGGAAGATAATACATAATATTTTTTTCTTAAGAAACATTTCTCAGAATAAATGAAACATTTAACAAATATCTTTGGAGCTTTCAAGTATTTGTCTTTTCCTGAGATCCAGATGTGTTACTTTTACAGACGACAGCATTTTATGTATCTGTATTTCGATACCTTAGAAACTCATGATATGCAAAGAAAATGAAAAGCTGGCATTACATCCTCAATGCCAGTCTTGTCAATTTATACCAACCTATTAATTTTATATTAATCGGTATCACCTGTTTGCCTTTGACTTTTTTTTTTTTTTGTATTAGGTATTGAACACAGGACCTTGCGCTTGTGAGGCAGGCAGTGGAACCACTGAGCCAAATCCCCAGCCCTGCCTTTAACACCTTTGCTTACAATATTTTCCTCCCTTACTACTATTTGTTTTTCAAGTTTTGGGCTGAAATTCCACCTCCACCATATGGGTCTTCCTGCCTGTTGCCATACTCTTTTCTTTGAATGTGCTTGTCACACTGAGGGCTCTGTTATACTGCTCTTATATTAGTCTGTATATTCTTATTCTGATGTGCTTCACCATCTTGCCTGCTCCTGCAGGACCTGGCCATTCTCTGAACCTCAGTTTCTCTTCTCATGATGATGAGGATATAGCCATTTTAAAGGCTTATGTGAAACACTAATGAGATAAATCATGGTAATTGCTTAGCAGAGTCTGGCACACAGTAAGCACCCAATACCATTTAGCCATTATTATCATGTACTCCATAAATGCTTAGTAATTGATAATTTAAACTTTGTTTTAATTCTGTATGCTAAAATAATACAGGTATTTGTCGGCTGAAAAGAGCTTCGGACTGTGTCCGTAGAGGTGAAACAACTAGTTAGAAATTGAAAATACAGTTGACTAGTGTATTTCTCTACATGGACTTGATAGTTTGACTGAACTATCTGAGTGAAATACTTGGCATTTTAGGTGGGTTGGCGTCTAATGTGCATGATATATAAATTTCCACAAAAAATCACTGCTTAGACAAAGAAAATGAATAATAAAGTCATGCCTGTGATGCATTTAGACAGAATTGCCACTTAACTTAGTAAAACATCCATTCTGAGAGTTATTTTAAAATTTACTCTTTCTTGTGGATTCTCTAACATGATTAAATTCTTGGGATTACGTGTGTGGAAACAGCTTCAATCTTTTTTCATCTTTCCATGGTTTCTTTTAAGTGCCAAGTACATGGGCAAATCCTCTCCTTATTCTCCTACTGTGGCTGATTTTTCTAGTTACGGCAAAGCATTAAGAAAAGGATAAAGAAGATGTGTTTTCTCTATAAAACGGAATACTACTCAGCCATGAAAAATGAGAAAGTAGATTCATTCATAGGTAAATGGGTACATTTTGAGCACATACTCTTAAGTGAAATAAATAAGTCACACATATGCAAATACCGAATAGTTTCTCTGGTGTGAAAAACTAAAATAGTACTCAAGATCCTAATGGGACAATTAGCAATGTGAAATAGGAAGAAAAGGATCAAAGGTGTAGGGACAGTGAGAAGGATAGGGAAGGGGGAATAAGGGAAAAGGAAAAAACTATGAGAAAATGTAAAAATGGAATTAAAGTATTTGAAGGTGGGGAGGGGAGGAAGGGGTGAAGGCAGGGTGGGGACAAGGGGAAAAAAAAGAGAACCAAGACCTGGCATATAAAGGTACAAGATCCCAGTAATGAATGTAACTGTACTGTATACCTAAAATGTACCAGTAAATTCAATTTAAAATTTAAAAAAATAGTTTGGTCCACAAACAAAAAAAACAAAAAAAGAAAAAGAAAAAGAAAAGGTGTGAAGGGACTGGGGATTTAGCTCAGCGGTTTGGTGGCCTGCCTTGCACCAAGACCTGGCATATAAAGGTACAAGATCCCAGTAATGAATGTAACTGTACTGTATACCTAAAATGTACCAGTAAATTCAATTTAAAATTTAAAAAAATAGTTTGGTCCACAAACAAAAAAAACAAAAAAAGAAAAAGAAAAAGAAAAGGTGTGAAGGGACTGGGGATTTAGCTCAGCGGTTTGGTGGCCTGCCTTGCAAGTGTAAGGACCGAGTTCAATTCCCGGTACCAAAACAAAACAAACGAAAAAGAAAAGGTGTGAAAAACAAAGGCAGTATCTGCTCACAGACACTAATGTCAATGCAATGCATTTTGCTTGCCATAGCTACACTATTTCCATAGAAATCTTTTTTGCCCATGTTGTCTTATATGGTGTTCTGCTGTGCATTCCTATCTCACAATAGATAGAAATTCATCCCGTTTTTAAATGGGCTTCACTTACTGTCCGGACAGTAATTTCCGTAGCCTGCATGAAAATGTCTTACTCAGCAATCAGGGTTACTCAGAGGGTGGCCATTTCCAAAGGAAGGAAGTGCTTCAGGGACACAAGTTGACACCATTTCTGGAAAGGTCAGAAGATAGCACGGGTTTATTAAAAATATGACTCAACATAATTTGTGCTTCTAGTAAATTGGTAAGATAGGAGAGTGGCAGTAAATTGTTTATTATTGTTTATTTGAAATTTGCACACTCATTTCTTTTAGAAGGCTTTGAGGAAAACCAAAAATAATGCCAAAAAAAGAACTTTTAAGGATGGAAACACATAAAGTCTATTCTGCAATGAGTAGAGCTATGACACTCCCAACTATGGACCTGTTCCCTATTTAAACAGTAAGATTTTCCCTTTGCTTTGTGCCCTTTAGCAAATTCAGGCCTAAATGTAAAATTTTAAGCACTGTTTATTTTACCCTTGGGCAGTGTAGCTTCATCCCAAACAGGGTGCCTGGGGACCTGGTGGTCCCTACTGAATTACCCAGAGCAGCTCTCAGCTGCTTTGTGCCAGCAAATACAAATGGGTATGAGGTGTGTGTATGCGTCTCAGTGAATCATTCATTATCTCCATGATGTGTTTGTCCTCAGGCGACAGGTATCTTATCGTAGCACAACCCCTCAGCCTGTCTGACAAATTTTGAAGATCATTAATAGAACTTTTAAATGCTTTTCTTTCTAAATGCTTTAGTTTAATCTTGCAAACCAAAAACATAGTGATAACAACTTTGCCAGCATCCATGAAGCTCTGATTTTAAAGGTTTGGACAAGTAATCTCTATTGTTTTAAGTCTTTAATTTCCTAAAGCAAATAATTAAAATTTGTGGTTTTCCCATGATCACTAGCCATCTGTTTTGATACAGAGACATTTCCTACAGGGATATATATCTTAGTGATTTTTATCATCACTGTCATATCGATTCAGTACTTTTTGTCATCTTTCAGTCTTTATAAACTTTAAAAAAAAATTTATGGTACCGGAAATCAAACTAAGGAACTTGTACTTGTGAGTCAAGCAGTGGAACCACTGAGCTAAATTCCCAGCCCTATAAACCACTTTCAAATTGACGGCTATCTCCAACATGCTTACGTAGCAATTTAGAGGTTGACTTATTTGGACAAGGTTAAATTTTCTACCTGCTCACTAAACTCTAATAATTTGAGGGTAGTTTAAAGTTAGAAGCTCATTCCTTTTTATGTATAAATGAATTATGGGACACTGTAGTCTCAACGTAATGTTAATTGTTCACACAGAACTGGATGAAGTAATTTGTTTCTATATGTATCAAAGCCTGATTTCACAGAAACTTGACTTCATTTTATTATGGTATCATTGACAGAAATGCATGAAAAATGCAGGCTTTTGTTAGCACATGCTGTCTAATCTCACTCAGCTAAGTCTGATTGAGAAGTTACTGTATCAATATTGCTGCTTTAAATAATGCTGTTTTAAATTTTCTTTTGCTTCTACAACCTTTTTAGATTTAAAAAGATATTCTCCACAGATACTAAAATGCCTCCAGAGATCTTCTGGAAACTATGTCCAACAAAATCACTGATTAAGAAAAATTACCCTTTCTTTTCAGTTTTGTGTATAAACTTTCACTAATTATGGACATATACTTTTCTTATATACAAACAAAATCTACATCACATAAGGGAACTTCTGATACTATTTGCACATATTTAAGATAATAAAGAAGATTGTCCAGAACTAACAACAAAATGAGAATTCATAAAGTGACCCATATTTCAATTTATTACTGTAGTCTTATTCTTTTCCTGTATAATTGGCGAGGCAAGTGCTACAATGCCTATCCAAAGAGAAGATATTGTCAAAAAATGCCTCAGATTAATGAAAAGGTGACTCAGAAAAGTAAGAATATGTTCAATATATAGCTCTTTACTTTCTGTCACATATTACTTACTCTCACAAGCCAGCACACTTATATTTGAGGTGATCTCCCAGTTATGAGAGTAGGTTGGGTATCTCATCACAGTCATAGCGACACAGTGAGGAGCTGGTAGACAGAATATATGTACTCTCCTCCAAAATGTCTAATACCCTTTAACAAAGGTAGTGTAAGAATTCATTTCCTCTATTTATTCTTTTGTGTTTAATTCAATGTAGGTATACTTGGGTATATATCTTAAACCCTGAAAGGAAATAAAACATAGTAATTGCCAGTCTTACTATAACTTTGGTACCTAATACTGCAACAGAATTATACTCTCAATACTGTGGCCTTTTAACTGATGAATCTGCATGTATAGTCTCAAAGAATCAATGGGATTGGGCCAATCTGCCATCATAACTGGGAGACCCACTCAAAATTAAGTGTACATCTTGCTTGGAATAAGCAGTATGTGGAAGAGAGTGAAAAAGCATAGTGTTGAACATACTCTTGGTTTCCTGAGTCAATTTTATACTCATCTGTGGCATCTTTTATTCAATTAGACAGCATATTCTCCTTGGACAGATATCATTCCTGTTCTTTATACTTATATGATATGTCTCACTGTAAAATGCTGGCAATACGTGAAGATTAGGAAGGAAAAATGAATAGACATTCACATTCTCTTACTGCAGAATTGTTCTTATTTGAATATCATCTCTCTTCTCTTGATTTCAAATGTAAGCTCTAAAATTAGCTTTCACTATCTCTCTCAAGTCATCTCAGACCAAATTTTTTTTTATCATTGAGTTTATTGGTACATTTTAGGTATACAGTACAGTTACATTCATCATTGGGATCTTGTACCTTTACATGACAGGTCTTGGCTCTCATTTTTTCCCCATACCCCTGCCCTCCATTCACCCCCTCCACCCTTTTCTATTTACAAATACTTTATTTCCATTTTTTCATTTTCTCATTTTTTTTTTATTTTCCCTTATTTCCTATCCCCTACCTTTCCCATGTCCCCTACACCTTTAGCCCTTTTCTTCCTATTTCACTTCGTCAGACCAATTATTGAAACGCATTACATCATGAAAGTGTTTCTCTTCATTTTATTGTGAGTAGCATCAGATTCTACTGCCATACTTTTTGTATTCTCATGTCCTCCTTTTGATTTTAAAGAACCTTTATAAGCACTCCCTTCACCCCCTTCACTCTTCCCTATTTACAAAGACTTTGAGAGGGCAGGAGTGTGGGGAGAAAAAAAGAACCAAGATATATCATGTAAAGGTAGAAGATCCCAGTAATAAATGTAACTGTATTGTTTGCTTTAAATGTACCAATAAACTTAATGGGTAAAATAAATTTTGTGGTTAAAGAAAAAAGAACCTATACACATTGCTTATAGTCTTCTATTCTGCTTCATGTTTCAGGTAGCAAATTTTCCATTCCTTGTTTTTTTCAAAATAGAAATAATTTTACTGTTAACCATGATATATGCTGTCTCTTGGTCACATTTGTTTTGTTTACTAGGCAATTAAATGTTATCTAATCAGTCAGAAGTGAATTATTTTTCCTGTGTGTCCAAAATCTATGTTATTGGTGCAAAAAATCGGGGTCAGTATGTGTATGTCTTCATAACAGCAAGTTTTAAAGACTTCTCCATGTAAAGGGGATCATCAGCAAACAACAATCTGGAGTCCTGTCTTTCTTTTTGTAGTTTTAAAAATCACAGAAAATATTAATATTTTGCTTGGGCAATGGAGTGCTCTTTCTTATTTGTATCATGCAAATCAAACTCTATCACTTTTGTTTTTTACACATCACTTACCCACGTTGGGATGGGATTGGGGAATGAAGTTTTAAGAATGGTTGCATTATTTGTGACGCAACATATTAGTGTCCAGTGACAGGGAAACATACCCGCATTCAGGCTTCTTTTTCTTTATAAGGCATAGGAAAAGAAAAAGTATCAATAATGTGATAATCTTCACAGAAAATCATAAGATACAATCTTATGATCTTGAAAAACACATAAGGTAACTTAAGGATTATAAAAATATATTGAAATTATATTGAAGACTTCAAAAAGCATTAAAACAGCAATGGCCCAAGAGTAAAGGAAGACCTTTACAGCACATTGCAAATTATTATTCAGTGAGGCAAATATATTATTTGACATATTCTTTGAGGTCAGTAGCAGTTGAAAGACTTGAATTCCAAAATTATATTTAAAGGTCAACAGCTGCAATTCCAGATGCAATTGACTCCTGAAGATATTTAAGATATTTAAGGACATTGTTTTATAAGAATTGTGATTACTGTAAGGATGCCAACCTATCCCAATAGATTATGGAGAGCATATTAGAGAAGAAATACTTTAATAAGAATATTTGTCCTTACTAACTGTTGTGAAGCTCAATGGTAAATAACAGCAGGTGATTGAAAAAATGAAAATTGGCCAGAAATTTAGGTTACCACTAGGGGACATTAGAATAGTTTCTCCGGACATCTGAGAAAATGATGCCACTGGGGTACAGTGAGTACTGAGAATGTTCACTACTCATCTACCTTCTTATATTACTCCCTTCTTGGAATAATGTAAGTCTCTAGATGTTCTGTTTTTGGTCAGATTCAATGCTTTACTGATTATTTGCAGAGGTTTAATGTATCAGCATACCTAAGTTATTAAGAAACCTGGGCAAAGGAAGATTTCACGTTGTGCATGCGTAAGAATCAGTAATCAATGGACCAGAAAAGTTGCATGAGTTCCTCAAAGGAAAATTCAGAGGAGAGACACACATGAGCCAAAGAAAGCAAGTGTTAGAGTCCGACCACAAAAGGAAATTGAGACAGTAACCAAAACAGACATAAAAGGTAAGTAAGCCTTAAAAGGATAAACAGACTATGTGCAGTTTGCCTTCCAACATGTAGGGATTCAGAAGGGCTCTTCAGCAGTGATAATGAATTGGGGCTAAAGTGTTCAGATGGTGTTCACATTAAAGTCTGAAAGGAAAAGTTATAGCTATTAGGAATTCAAATAAATGAATCCATCAATCAGAATTTCAAGGATTTCCCCCTCCTTTTATTATATAATTCAATCCAACAATTATTGAGCAACCACTTTGAGTCAGGCAGTAGAACAGGCTCTGGAGAATACAGAAATCGATGTGATAGGATCCTTACTACCATGAGCTCAGAGTACACTAGAGAACACAACTAAGAAAGTCCATAATTACAAAAGCTTTAAGGTTTATGACAAAAAAATTAAGTAGGGGCAGAGGGAGAGTAAAAGAATGCATGTATTTTGTATAATTGCAAATTGTTGGTCGTATGTCAAAAAGCCAAAATAATCTTAAAAGGATGTGTGCTTGGTGTTGAATCTTCAAAATCACGAGAATTGGCCAGATGGATGAAGGCGCATCAGAAGTAGCAAAACAAAACATGAACTAAGACACTGAGGAAGGTAAGCATGGCTTCTCAAAGAAGCCATAAGGATGCAAGTTTAGCTAAAACTGTGGATGGATGGGAAGAGATGATAGGAGATGCTAGAAAGGTAGCAAGTGTCAGCTTGCAAAGGGCATTTGTAGGCTATATAGTACAGTCTGAATGTTACTTGGAAACTGCAGGGAACCACTGAAGGATACTGAAGAGAGTGTAACATAATCAGATTTGCATTGTATAAAATAATCAAACTGACACCTGTGTGCTAAAAACTATAATAAAGGTAAGCAATAGAGACGAGTACAGGAGAGGTATACTGAGAAGTGTATTTAACCCGCTTAGTAATTGACAAGGAAAATAAGCCCACACAGCTGGCCTACACATTTGTGGAATACAGAGGTATTTAATTTGAGCCTTGTACTCCTCTGGAAATTTGAGTACTTGCTAGTTCATTAGGAGTATGGGACATTTAGGAGAACATAGTAGGTAAAAGGCATAGCAGTCACAGATACATCTATAGATTATGGCTGCACGCTGTAGCAAGGGAGGTACCAAGGTTAACAACTGGATGACATCAACTAAAAATTGGCTTCTGACATGGCCTTGTGGCTTTGTTAGAGACAGGATCTTCATTTCTCATATCACTAGCCATGCCGTTAGAGATAATGAGGAATTTAATGTCCTCTTTGAGCCTTCTCTATTCATTCCATGCCAAGAATGGAAAAAAGGCCACAAAAATCTGAGCAATCTTTTGATTCCCCCTTAAAATTAGTTTAACATTATACCAATATTAGGCCACTCCCAGAGCAAGCAATTATGTTTGATAATATAATTTGATGAAGAGCAAGGAATATTTAGTTGTGAATTTTAGAATTTCAGTTTCTCTCGAGTTACAGTCCTCAGCTACTTCAGTGATCACAATTTCCTTTGAAAGTAAAATCTAGTCATGATTTGACATGGCTATTGCCTTTCTAGATATCTTACCAAAAGAGTTAAAGTACTAATATTAGAGGGATACATGCATACCCGTATTCATATCAGTACAATTCATAATAACTAAATATTGGAATTGCCCTATATGTCCATCAACAGATGACTACATAAAGAAAATGTGGCATTTGTACACAATGGAGTTCTATCGTGCCATAAAGAAAAATAAACGAGGGATTCATAGGTAAATGCATGTAATTTGAGATTATAATGTTAAGTAAAATAAGTCAGACACACAAGTTAAAAATATCTCATGGTTTGTCATATGAGAAACTCCACTTGGGTGTTATGGTGCACGCCTGTAATCATAGCACTCAGGAGGCCATAGCAGGAGGATCACCATGAGTTTGAGGCCAGCCTGGGCTACCTAGTGGGTCTCAAGGCCAGCCTGAGCTACAGAGTGTGACTTTGTTTTAACAACAACAAAAATGGAAAAAATATACATAAATAAATAGAAGATTGATAAATAGGGAGATCTTTTTAAAAAGCATGGGGGAATAAGAGATGGAGGTAGATGGAGAGAAGGGGAGGAAGGGGGATAGAGAAAAAGAATGGAGGGGAAAATGGTGAAAATAAAGATTTTTCAAATAGGAAAGGGACCAAGAGTTGAAAGGAGCAAAGAAGAAAGAGAGGGGTAAGGGATGAAAATAAAAGAATTAAGACATATTACACACATGTGCTAAATCCCCTTGATAAATGTAATCATTATGTACTGCAAACATGTACTAATACAAATTATTAAAAGTCATCATTATCTTTTTATAATTGTAGCCTGGCATTTTTCCGCATTTAGCAAATCTAACTGCTGGTTGCCTTGACATTTCAAATGGAGCAAAGTCTCTTGAAAAGAAGGTCCCCTTGATATTAACATATTTGTTTGTTTTTTTTTTTCATTGCCCAATGCTCACTGCCCAAAACTGTATTCAGTAGAGAGGGGTGGGAAATTGATAAGTAAAACATATAAATTAGCAATTGCAAGGTCAAAAATGTGTCTTGTACTTGTCTTTATGCAACTATATTGTCTCTAATAAAATTGTCCTATTAATATTCTGCAAGTTTAGCTATTAATCCTGGAACCCCCTATGGATGTCAAGAATTAACTTGCAAGAAGTAAGAATATATGAAGCTTGTGTGTTCATGCCAGTATTGTCAAACAAGGAAGTATGCTGTTGCAGAAGGCATTGTCTGGAAAACAAAAACAAGCAGCTCATCTGTCTTTTGTTATTTGAAGAAGAGTCAGCTATATTTTCTTAAATATTAAGCTCATCTTTTAGTCTTTCACTGTACTTTAGTTGCATACTTTTTTGTATATGATTGCTTTTCATTTTGATGTTATATAATCTTTCAAGGAAGGGTAGACAGGACTTAATTCCTCCCATCCCTAATTCAACATTTATTGAATCTTAAAGTAATGTCAGGCACCATACTAACTACCTTCATGGAAAATATCTTATTGAACTCTCACTATACAACACATTGAGAAAGATATATTGCAGATGTAAGTAATCAAAGATCCAAGAACAATGTCACAGCTGTTAAGTAATAGAGCCAAGATATGAACAGTCAGGGTCCAGAGTTGTTGCTCTTAACCACTGGGCTATATTTTCTTATGTAGTGTTTCACTGAAATGGAGTGAGGGATCTCAGCACCCAGAAGAGTTTTATTACCATTTCCAACAAGTAAATTGGCTTAAGAGCCAAAATGTGTCGTACACTAATACTCCTAATCCCTTCCTACTTTGTGATCCTATATCCATCTCTCGATAATTACTGAAGACAAATTAAAACATGTGACCACAGCACAACTTATTCATAAATATTCATAGCTGCTTTATTTATAATAGCTCAAATTGAAGACAATCCAACTTTCTAAGAATGGATAGTGGTTTATTTATGCAGAAATCACCACTCAGTAATTAAATAAATTTCTGATGCATACAACATGGATTAATTTCACATAAGTAATGATGAGTGAAAGAAATCAAATATAGGCATGTACATACTATAGGAATCCATTTATATAAATTTTAAGAATAGGAAAAACTAAACTGTGGAGAAAAAAAATATCAGAACACTGGTGACAGCTAAAGAAAGGTCAACTAGAAAGGGTGTAAAAGAACTTTCTAGAATGATTTACTATCATGTTCTTTGACCGTGATATTGAATGTACAGGTTCATACATTTGAAAAACTTATTGAACTATATACATAAGGTCTATTCATTCACTCTTTATAAATTATACCCCAGTAAGAATGTAAACTGAAAGCACAAAAGACTCGCAAAATTTACCCTTCAAAATACATTTCAGTTTGTCTCAATGGGTAAAATATATTCAGTTGATTACCAAACCAAGAATCCAGAATTATGTACTTCTACTCTAAGAAGAGCGGAATGGGGCTTGAAGATGGAGACTGGAATGTTTCTAGCTAGATTGCTCTGAGAATTTTAGACAAAAAAACATGAGTAAAGGGTATTTCCAGGCCTATCTGCCAGAGGGGAAAAAATGTGAAGTTCTTGAGGGATGACTCAGGGCTTTTCATCTGTATATTTCCAGTGCTTTATACAGCAGGAGACTGGCAAGAATAAAGTGAGCAGCAGGAAACAGTCAGCTTTCTGGGTTGCCAGATGCACAGGACTTTCCCTGGCACCACATTCTAGAGTAGCACAACAAAAGCCTGAATATTTGAGTCCCAAACAGAAGAGGACTGTGGAAGCTACTGGTAATTGTCCTAAATCCTTCAAAGCTTTAGCTTTGAACAAAATGTCAACACTAGTACTTCTATTTCTTCTGTCTAATTCACCCTGCCCTCGCTCTTTTCCTTGCTTGCTTCTTCATTCTATTCGTAGCTCTTCTCCAGTGCTACCTCCTCAGAGATCCGTTCTTTGACCAGCTCATCTAAAATAATCTCTATTTGCCCCCATGTTTTTTTTAATTTGAAACCTAAAGATGCATGCATTAAGAATGTGCTGCTAATGGGAGGTAAGAGAACCTTGACGAGGTGGAGCCAAGTAAGAAGTCTTCCAGTCACTGGGGCCAAGCCCTGAAGAAGCTGGTTGGCACCCAACCCCTTCCTCTTCCCATCCATAAGGTGAGCGGCTTTGTGCCACCATGCATTCCTGCCACACATCCTGCCTTACCACAGAACCATAGCAATGGAACCAGACAACCGTGGAATGAAACTTCTAAAATCTTTGAGCCAAAGTAAACCTCTCCATTTTATAAGATGATTATTTTATGTATTTGTTAAAGTAACAAAAAGCTGACTGATAAACCCCCATGATCATTTTCTGTCTTCTTATTTTGCTTAATTCTTCTTTATAACTTTTATGTTATGCTATATTAATTGTTTCATTTAATTAAACTTTCTGTTTTTACTAGATTCTAAACTCTATAAAGGCTGAGACTTTTTTCTGTTTTTCTCACTATCATATCCTGAGTGCCTAGAAAATTATTTGGCAAATAGAAAGTGATAAATCAATATGTGTTAAATGTAACATATTAACATGTACTGATGAAAAGAAAATAGTGCAATAAATTTAAATCTAATAAGTGATAATGATCAGCAAAAAAGAAAACAGGAAATAAAAAGAGAAGGAATAACATACGGTTTTATCTATTGGAGCAGCCTCTGCCTTATTCATGGCAAAATAATATGACTTCTCATGCCTAGAGTAAGTACAGTTATACTCAGAAACATGAGTTTGTTTTTTTAAATGTGGTCTCTGTAACTAATAAATCAAAAATGATCAAGACAGTAAGTAAAGCCCTTTTTATCGAGTGAGTTTTGTTGCCTTCTCTTAGTTTCTTCCTGCCACGTTGGTGATGAAGTTCACATAGTCTCAAGAATGAAGTCACAGGCTCCAATTTATCTTAACTATAGGTACAGAAAGTTCTACTTTTCTACATGTTGACAGCTGTCAGAGCTAGTCTCCTTTCATTCTGAAAGAGCTAAATCCTTTGTGTGATAGAGGATTACTGTTTTGGGATGCATAAACTGGCTTTCATTCCCTCTTATCTCTCTACCTAGGATGTCATGATTTTACCATTTCCCTAGTGACTTGTAGGGTTCCAATACGGCACTATTTTAAGTATAGTCATAGCTGCCCAACCACTCGCATAAATGGTCATTTTATTGGCTTGAACCTATTCAGATGTTCTGAAATGAAATGTCTAACTATCAGATTCTTAATTTGGGATAATAAAAGAAGAGAAAATTATGCTCCTGTGCAGTGCAAATTATTAGGCATTTATTTTTCTCCTATCATAGAATCATTCCCCAAGTATAACAGATTCAAATTTTCTTCACAATCAGAATTTATATTCATTTAACAAGTTTATATTGAAGTTCAAGCTTACAAACCTGAATGCCAACATGAGTCAATTAATTTTAATTCAATCAAACACTTGAAATCTTGCTGCCTGGCAGACACTGTTTTAGATAAAGAGATAAAAAGACCAATACAACCTCTGCCCTCAAGGAGAAAATAGTCTACAATTATGTAACATTAATTAAAGGTTTGATGAGTAATATATACAGCATGGACAAAATAGTCTATCACATCGGAAGATGTTTCCATGAGGAACTAATAGTTAAGCTGAAACTTGCAATAAAATTAGAAATTAGCTGTGGAAAGAATGAAAGTTGTTACTATTTTCACATTAATTGATCACACCTTCTTTGATTCTAGCACCTGTGGTAGCCCACAGTCATGCCAAAGCCAGAGGCTTGTTTCTTAAGTAGACCTACATACACAAAGAATTTTTTTGCTCTAAATGCATTTATTCAGCAAATACTTACTGAGTACTTACCATGCCACATACTATTCTTGGTGATAAGAATAAAGGGGCTAATAAAGCAAATTAGGGTTTTGAGTTCAAACAGCTAGTTGAAGGAGAGGGACAGCAAATAATAAGAAATATCAGGTACTGACAAATATTCAAAATGAAACAGAGAAAAAACTAGAGGATTTCCTTTGGAAATGTGAAACACTAAAGTAAGACATAAATTTATAAGATTCAAACAACTACTGGGGGGACGAACATCCCAAGAAGGTATAACATCAAGGGTAAGAGATTTAAGACAGCTAGAAAAAAAAAAAAAGAACTTCACAGGTTAGAAGGACAAGTAAGTCATCATAACTGAATCATAGGAGGAAGAGAAAAGAGTAGAAGGAGATGAGGCAGGCAGGAGTCAATTCATATGTAGTTTTGTGGACTTACAGATTTTACACAAAGTGTGAAGGGAATCTCTTAAAAGTTCTGACTGTCCATTATTCATTGTTCATTCACAGGAGGCTGTAGAGCACTTTAGAATGTAAATAGTCTAACATAAGATATATCAAGAATTAGTATGAAGAAGAATTTAAATATCTAATAATTATCTAATAATGGGCTACATATTGAAATGGAAATATTTTCAATATATTTGATTAAACAATATTAGTAAATTTACCTGCTTATACATTTAAAATGTGGCTAGTAAAATGTCTACATTTATGTATGTGGCTCACATTTGTGTCTCATGTTAGATTTCTGTTGGGGAAATTTCTCTTCTAAAGCAAAAGAGCAAGAGGAGAAATTTTTCCTGATTTTGAAGATCACCGTGATTGTTGTGTGGGAAAAGAATCTAAAGAAGGCAATACTGAAAGCAGGATGAATAATTAAAGGATTCTTGTTAAACAACACAATAATGGTGGTTTGGACTTAGGTGGTAACAGTGGACATAGTAGGACAATCTATGATTTATGACATTTTGGTAGGTAAGGTTGATTTTTGCTTTATCATTTGGACTTAAGAGGATGAAGAAAAAAGAAAAAACTTATCTTCAAAGAAAGAAAAGATAGATAGTTTGCTTGAGTAATTGTGTGTCGTAGACTAATTTAGTGAGGTAAAAAGGAGGGGCATTTCTCATTGGGGCAAAAGTTAAAATTCTGTTTTGGAGGCATTAAATTTGAGATACTAAATATCCAAGTGAATGTGTGAAGTAGGCAATTGAACATATGACACTGAATTTTGGGGAGAGATCAGAGCTGGAGATGTGAATTCAAGAATAATAGGCATGTAGATGTATATATAACCTGTAAGAAAAGACCATTATCCAGCGGAGAAAAGAAGGCCAAAGATGAGTTCACGGGAATGATATCATAAAGAGGTAAACAAAAAAAAAAGGAATTCAACAAATGATACAGAGAAGGGCTATCTGCTGATATACAGGTTAAAAAAAAAAGGACTGATAACACAGAAGACAAATATAGAAAGTGTCATTATAAGAAAGAAGTGATCAACTAAGGTAAAGTGTTGAGACCTCAAGTAAAATGAAGACAGTGGAATAATTTTGCATTTTAGAAACATAGAAATCATTGATGACTCTTGTGAAGCGGTGGCAGCAGAAGTGGGATGAGGGGAAAATGTGCGTGAGAAAGTACAAACCGTGAACGTGACAACTCCTTCAGTATTTGCTTAGAGAAGAAAGGGAGAAATGGAGCACAGACTGGAGGGCTATATGGTACTTAGGAAAAATATGCTTGTGTGTTATCAAAACCATAGGTATTAGAATACCTTAAATGCTAAAAGGAATGATCTCATAGAGAGAAGGCGTTGGTTACAGGATGAAGAAAATGAAACGTAAGAGTGATGTCTTGAGACAGGTACATGAGCTCTCTAATTGGCTAAGGAACGCATTATCCGTTTTAGCAACAGAAGGCAGAGAATATAGTAAAAGTTCATCTGTACATGGAGTGCGTGAGGTAGGGACAGGAGAGACGTGCAGGCAAATGAGCCAGTGCAGTTGATTTGTGCCAGTGGAGAAGATATGAGATACTTTTTCAAATTGAAAAAATAAACATACCAGGGTATAGAAATATCCCTGGGCAATATTGTGTGCCATATGAAATTTATGGTCATGTATTCATAGTGAGATCAATCTACCCAGTTTTATGGTTTTCTCCAATGCTGTGGAACTTGAAAGAGGAACTAAAAATGCTATTCCTAATTAATTCTATAGCTAAGATCATAGAAAATACTCGCTTACTTTACTTGTTGCTTATATTCATTTAATTTAGACTGCTAAATATTGAATTTTCCAATATGCAAACTGATGACAGCGAAAGTCTTACATGTTTGCTTAGGTGCCCCATTTTTGCATATTCTTGTACACATACTGCACTACATGAAAACCAGACCTCTAGCTGGACATGATAGCATACATTTATAATCTCTGCACTTGGGAAATTGAGAAAAAAGGACAGCAAGTTCAAGTCATTCTGTAAGCCAATGTCTGTAAAGTAGCTAAAGAAGAAAGACAAACTGGGCATGGTGGCGCATGCCTTTAATCCCAGCACTCCAGAGGCTGAGGTAGAAGGATCACCATGAATTTGAAGCCAGCCTGGGCTGCTTAGTAAATTCAGGGCCAGCCTGAAAGAGAGGGAGGCAGGGAGGGTG
>NW_022900951.1:81392730-81400045 GCF_012274545.1 Fukomys damarensis
GAGAGAGAGAGAGAGAGAGAGAGAGAGAGAAAGAAAGAAAGAAAGAAAGAAAGAAAGAAAGAAAGAAAGAAAGAAAGAAAGAAAGAAAGAAAATGGAGGAGATGAAGTGGGAAGGAGGGCAGGGGGAATAAGGGGAAGAGAAGGGATTGGAGGAAAAAAACAAATTTCAAGTGGAGATTTAAAATGTTTCCCAACCTTGCTTTGGTTCTAACAAGCATTCTAAAATATGAGTGTGATATTACCAAATGCCATTTCCCTCTATGTATAAGACAAACATTTAATGTCATGCCTGTCCTTGCATTTGTACATCTAGATATTGTTTAATCAGTTGTCATTAGTGATCATACAATCACATTGAAAATAGAAAATTATTTTTGGATGCTTGGGATGACATGAAAATAGATACAAGCTAAAGACAGTACTGAGAGTTCAGAGCTTGTTTTCCTTCTCAGATAATGTAAATCTTTCATGAAATTATTCTGGGAGTTTATAAGTACTAATCAGACCAACTTCAGTTTCCAGCCTCACTGTTAGTATCAGTATCCTTGTATTATTAATATTCAAAACTAGTATGCGGCTGGGATATAGTTTAGAGGTAGAGTCCATACCTAGCTTGCACAGGCCTTGGGTTCATCTCTAACACCTAAAAATTGCTATGATGATCTCTTCATTGACACCGGTCTCTTTGCTAAAGAAACAAGTGACTACTAGTAAATTGACTAAAGTACAAGAAAATTAAATTTGATTTATGAAAGCTTTTAAAACCCTTTCAAAAAAGCATACTAAACATTCTAAATACTAAAGGTGACATTAAAATGATGTCTATTGCTGACAGCAATTACTAGTCCTAATGTATCAGACAAAGTCCATGGAATTACCGGTCAATTATAAGTCAATTATAATTAAACTATAGTTATTAACCACAAGATATCTATCTATAATGAGAAGTCTGATTTGCTCTCTCCCTGTCTTCAACTCTCATGCATGGTAAATCTTAACTCCAGCATTGCTTTAGCACCTACAGATCAAACTTGCCCCTAATTAAGGAAATAGAAAGTCAGCCTTCTTATATTCAATCTCTTGCTTGTTCTTTCTGAACAAATCCTTACTTTGTACATAAGCAGAAGTAACTAGGTTCCCAATTTTGTTTCCCCCTTCTTGCTTTCCTTACATTTTACCTGACCAATGTGGCACGGCCAAGCAATCTGTTCTTGCCCAGTTAACTAACAATTGTCCCCGCCCACCTATTTAAATGTTTGGTGTTACTTAATTTTCAATCTTGTTGATGTCAACTGCTTATGTGATTAGACTTTCTAACACTGTCTTCTGTTGCGATCTGCACAGAATTCCTAGTGTATAAAACTGTGGACCTCTCTGGTCTACTTTATTCATAATAATTCTTTTTTGGCCCTTTACTGTAGCTATTAAATGTAATCATTGCAAAGGAACTCAGTTCTTTCATTTTATTCACTAACCAATACATAGACCCAGATGAGAAGGTGGCCTTTCAGAGGCTCAGCCTGTTTCATCATTAAAGTATGATGATCTTGCCTATATTTGAAGCTTTCTCTGCCAACATTCAAACCAGGGGAGAGAAGATGAAATAGTTAAGCCTAAAATCAGACTAAAAATAGTTAAATAGCTACTTTCTGAAACAGAAAACAAAATCAAAGGCATTTGACTTGATTGTTGATCTAAGTATAATAGCTTTCATGGATCAATTGGGCATCTTTTAAAGTAAAATTTGGTGACTATAGTTGCAACCATGGGACCTTTAATAGATGCATGCATCAAGGACATAGCAAAGGGCTTTCTTATTACACAGTAGGTATACTCCCTGGGGAGAGAAAGCAAAAGTAATTGATAGGCTCAGGTTTGCATATCAAAAGAGTGAAAGATGATGTGAAAAGTGAGGGTTTCCTGAAGTGAACAGAAATCAGAATCTAGTTAGGTTGGTAATTGGAACCAAAGTAAAAGCAAAGGGGGTAAAAACAAAAGTGATGAGTTTCTGCAGAACAAATTTGGAAAGATTGCAGCAAGAGCTGTGTGAAATTGAAGGAGTGCAAGTAGGACAGGGCACATAATAGAAATGCAGAACATTAAAAGTTCTTCAATAAGGGCCTAAAGATTCATCCAGTCATCCTCCAATAAAAACAATAGGAGCTAAATAGGCCTTCTATACCTGAACTACTATATGCAAAAAATAGGACAGGACAAAGGGAAATCTATTCAAGGAGTAAAACATTAAGTTTACAGGGAGACAGCAAAATATCACAGGGCAAGTTTGAGTGCAAAATAAAAATAAGCTTGACAAAGGAGGAGAATGAAAAGCAGAGGTAACATACATAAAAATGCCTCAAAAGCTCATCCTTTTCACAGTTTTAGTTTTCCGCATGATAGACAGACATAAACTACTTCAATAGCACCTCTTGTGATCTGGAAGTTGTGCCTTGCATATTTGGAAATTTCTCCTTGATTTGGGAAATAAGTGGTAGAATTCTTTTGAAGTCACAAAGAATTGATCGTTTCAAAACTTGTAAATGATGGTGCGCAAATACCGTAGCAAAGTCTTAAACTTACTGTTATAAAGGCAACATTTGTGCTATTTCCATAACATGCTTTCCTTACTAGAATGAATGTCAGTGACCGTGGCCTTAAACTCTGAAATAGACCTATGTACGTGGAGGTTATTATGATTAATCCTATAAGAAAATGATGATCTTTCTGATGAGAGTCTATGAACTAAGGCCTTTAGAAAATATAGTATTCTTAAGCAAGAAGAATAAGTCAAAGAAAAACATGTTCTGTGATACTGTGGAAGCATCACAGTTTCAGATGATCTAGTTCTGTGATACTGTCATAATATCATACCATTTGTAATTTTTCAGATCCTTTGTGAGAATGATAAGAGTTTTGCACATCTCAAATTGTTGTCGAGATTGGTAAAGAAATAGATTGATTGTTGATGATAATGGCATTATATAGGAGGATATGATCAATGGGATTTCTAGATATTCCTCCTCACTTTCGTGATGGTATTTACATATGATCGATTTGGTTTTATATTAGTGTTGAGTAGGTAAATTACTCAGACCACACTTCAATTGTATTTCTGTCTCTGCAGTATCTCCAAAATATATGATGCACAACTGTTTTAAAAATCACCACTCAGCTACATTACTATAAAAATCTAGTAAAAAAGAAAGTAAAATCTGATATGACCACTAAAATCAATGAGCTGTCAATGAGTTGACAATAATTTTGATAAAAGTTTGGAGTATTTCATTATCACTTAAAATATAGATGTTGAATTTCATCCTTATTTCCAAAACTTCTTAAAATGTCAAATGTTTAGGATCTCCCAGGTATAAGTTTGATTGAACAAGTTGCTATGTGTTGTATAGTTTGTGCCCTCTGAAATTCAATTTGAAATTTGGCATTGTAATGGTTTTAGAAGGTGGGGTCTTTAACAGGTGGTTCGATCTTTACGAGAGATTAATGCCATTTATTTTCATAGATATGAATGACTTCTTACTTTCATGAAACTGGATTAGTTCTCACAAGAATGTGTTATGCAGTGAGCCCACACCTTATGGTTTTGTTAGTTCATTTGTTTGTTTGTTTTTGTACCAGGGATCAAACTTGGGACTTCGTACTTTCAAGGCAGGGGGCAGAACCACTGAGTAAATCCCTGATACCATACCTTATGTTTTGTTTTTTGCATGTGGTTGCTTGCTTTTACCTTCTGCCTTGACAGCTTCCCCAGATGCCACTTCTATACCATTGGACACCCAATGTTCCGTAGCCATGAGCTACACAAACAGACTTTATAATTTATGCAGTATATGATATGTAGCATTCTGTTATAGCAACAGAAAATGGAACGAAACAAAGGAGCACATGGCAAAATCATAACTTTTAGTGCTTAGAGATTCTCCTCCTCCCTCTCTCTTTCTCTCACCTCCTCTCTCTCTCTCTCTCACATGCACGCACACACACACACACACACACACACACGTATTCCCAGAGGTTTAAAGAAACTGAGCTTTTTATTCATGTGTTTCATTTTATAATTTCCTTCTCCATATTTCCACTTTTCTGGAGTTGGTCTTTATCAGAGTTGCTTGAGTGGCTTTATTTGAGTGGCTTGATAGGGATAAGAAGAGGAACCATTGTTCTTCCATTATATCTTCTATGTATGAACACTTTGCTTTTGTGATTTGCCCATCTATACCTGTTATTCATATTATTTTTCTCTGTCTCCTGCAGTCCCCTCCCTCCATTCCTACGTACCCATATTCCATGTTTGCAGAGGTCAGTATTCTTCCTTTCCATGAGAAGCAATAATTGATAGTCTAAAAGCTATCGTTCACTGAGTGCTTACTGTGTTCCAGTATTCCAAGATTTACAGACATTTAATTCATCTAACACATCTAATTGCCTTTTTTATTTCAATTTCAAGAAGTTTATACAAGTGTTAGGTAAGAAAAAGGGAAAATCAGATATCTCACTCCTGAGATTTATGTCTTGAGGGCTTGGTGAATCCTTCTAATAATTACCATAAAGGGCAGACCACTCATTATTCCACTGAGATGACTTAGTATCTTGTTTGTAATATGTATGTTTTTCCTGCTCAGCTGGTTTTAATGCTTCATGCCAATAGAAAATGAGAGAAGCTTATAACTCAAATTATGATTGACCAGAACAAACAGTCTGAAGAGCATGTGAAAATAAACTAAAAGGGTTGGATGAAGAAAAGTCAAAGCTGGCAATTTTGAAGTCATATTTTAAATGACTGTTGTCACTAACATGAAAGTAACATTTTTTCTAATTTTTAAATATTTTCACAATGTAGTCATAACTTAAAAGGCTGTTGTTACTAACATGAAAGTAAACTTTTTCTAATTTTTAAAGATTTTTATAATGTAGGCAGGAGACTTTTAAAATTTTTCCAATATTAGATTCTCCCAGGATGCTAGTATGAGAAACAAGCAGTAAGATGAGAACAAGTTAAATTTGTGATAAAAATTTGTGCCTTAGCTCAGCAATACAATTTCAGTTTTATTAGGCTCCTAATTACCTTTAATATTGAAAATTATACTAAGAATGAAATTTTTGAGGCACATATAGCTTTCAAGGTTCAGGAATATAACTTTGTTTTCATCAGATTATATTGATATTAAATGTTAAAAATTCATTGAAGGGTGAAAGTTTTGAGGAGACCCTAAATCTTATATCAACTATTTTAATAAGCATGTTGTAGTATCTCTATTCCCAGGGTATTACTACAAATTTCTTAAAGAGGTGTTTGTGATTCCCCTCTTTTATATGTTGTGAAGTTTCAACTGCAGAATGTGAGATATTATCTAAAGTCAATTAACACATTTTATTCAAAGTTAGAACGTCCCTGTCTCTCAATGATGTGCAGGAGAAAAACTGCTTTGTTTAATGTTACTGGGATATTTTCACCTGTTAAATAGCTTCAGAATATGAGATTAAGTTGTCCTTTTATTGTCTATGCTCATTCCTTCAGCATTCTTCATCTTCTTCGCTCAGTATACCCTCTCTTTAGAATTTTTAAACAAAGTGTTTGTATAGCATGCTATGTGTATGGTGTATCAAAAGATGGGACTTTAAAGGATTATTTCTATCACCTTGAGAAAATCTAATTCTAAATATTACCTCTACAAATCAATGGTAAGCGTAATAAAAGAGGGACAGCAATTTTACCTCATGTAGCATCATGCAATGTCTCATTTAGGAGAGTTCTTAGTAAACAATTAATGATGTTGATCTCAAATAGCTAGTGCAATTGATCGATAACACACCAAACTGTTCAAGAACTTGATTGTCAGTGAGGATGTTTATGTCTGTGGTCTATTGATTGATAATATGAACTTCACCTCAGAGCTCATAAATGAAGACTCTTTTGACCCACATCAGACATATTCATTCACGGTGTGTATTTGAATATGATCTGGCTGTAATTATTATGCATATTAAAGATTATGACACTGCTTTATCACCTTAGGAGTTTAATAATCCTCCCTTCAACTCTTTCTCGCACATCATTTCCTCTGAGTACCTCTATCTGCTTCTTTATATTATAGGCCTATTAGTTGTACCTTTCTAGTTCACCATATAATTCCAAGTTTTGTGAGGGTTAGTCCTCATGGAAATTCTTTGAAAATTTATAAAAATCATCATCATTTAATCATTTCTGTTTCCTTAAGTAGCTTTATTAACTTTATGTGCAGTTAGACAACAGAGAGAAGGAATTTTTAGCCTTCCCATCCTATGTTCCCTTGGCCAAATGTTACCTCTCAAATATCAAATGTTATAATTGTATTTCCTTAAAACATAAGGCAGACTTTTGGTAGAGAAGTAGTCTCCTCAGAGGGAATGATCTCTGAATCTTAGAGCTACAGAGTCTTATTTTCATTTGGAATAGTTAAGGGACAAAACAACTAAACAAAATTTATTCTGAGATTTCAGACACATAAGGAATTTTTATCTTTACTTATTGTGGATTTTTGCTGTACTTTTTCTTTTTAAAAGCCGTGGTGTTTCAAATTCTAATGAGATTATGTAATGTATTATCATTTGTGAATGCAATTATGTGATTAATTCTACTCATTCCAAGAACCTGAATTGGATATTATTTTTTCCTCTTAATGGGTATTTGTGCCACTCTTACTTTATGAACTTTGACCAGATCAACTGCAGAATGGAGAAAGAAAGAAAATGTAATATGTAGAATAAGGCTTTTTTGACTGACTTTATGATTGATTACCTTGGAGGAAATGTCTCACAGAAATTCATATCACCTTGGGAAAAATATGTCAGTCTCTCTCTCTCTCTCCCTCTCTCTCTCTGTGTTTATAATTAAATATTTTGCTAAAGCATCATGTGCTCATAGATGGGCCTCTTGAAAGATTATTGGATCATGGGGGCTAATATTTATCCCTGGATTAGTCTACTGATGAGTTTGCAGCTAAATGTGATGTGGGAATGTGGAGCCTAGTCAGAGGGAAAGGTCAATGGGGTATGGCCTGGGAACATCTATCTTCTTCCCTCACCCCTCCTTTAACACTCTCTGCTTTCCTGCTGCCATGCCTTGAGCGGTTTCTCCTCTACCGTGCCCCTCTGCCATGCTGTCCTGTCTTGGAGCAGACAACTCCAACCATGGAGTCCACCTATTCTGTCCAACTATAGACAGAAAACTCTACAAACTATGAGCCAAAATCAACTTCACCTTTAAGATTTGGATGTTGGGTATTAATGCTTCAGCAATGAGAGCAATTGTTCTCTCTCT
>NW_022900951.1:81400318-81442550 GCF_012274545.1 Fukomys damarensis
ATATAACAATTTGTATAAGAAAATATTGAATATACCTTGATGAGGTAAATGTCATGTTTGATCATATTAAAGCAGCATCAGTTACTTGTATGTGACAAGGACACCTATGTAGGTTTTACATTTAAAGGAGGACATAGATAATTTGTTCCATTTCAATGAATGTATAGATAACTAGAGTCCCCAGCTTTATTGAAGAAATGGTAAAGCTCCAGCAATTACTCCATGTATTTAGACAGTAAGCCTTTTCCCATAGAATTACAAAACTGTTCATCAATTGTTGAGTACTTAAGCTCACCTGGAACTCTAAGAACCACTGCCTTCATTAATGAACCAAGATCATATTTTGAGATTGTCACTGTTGGGTCCTAGTTGTATCACTTCATTACCACTGTTATCTCTATACCACATAGATAGGACAAGTGGAGTCCTTGTTACTACCTTTCCCAGAGGAACGTGATGGATTCTTACAGCTTGGAGTATGTGGTTTGCAACCAAGATCTACAATGATTAAATTTTAATCTATGGTTCTCAAACTTTACCTGCACAATCCAAAAGACAGACATTATAATTATATTCCCCTCTCAGGAGAGATCTCTGCCAAAAAAAATTTAGCTGGTAGATATCTCTCTTATTCCTTATCTGTACTTCACTCTCATGACAGCCTTTCATTCTTGCCAGAAATTTGTATTCATGATTTTCCATTTAATGAAAGGTTTGATTAGATGCTGCAGCAGGTACAAAGATGAGGTAGGGGAATACTTAAACTGAAAGAAATGAAATGACTTCTCTTTAATTCCAAACAATAATGATAGAACCATGACTAAAGAGAATACTTAATTATTTGTTCAATAATTCTTCAGCATTGGGGGAAATTAAAAAGACAAGCTTTTGCTCAGGAGCAACTTTGAAATGCTAGTGTATAGTGACTTAGCCTCATTTTATAGATGTGGAAATTGTGGCTCAGATATTGTGATTTGTCCAGAACTAAACCTAGGTCATCTGATAGACGCTAGTACTATTTCTGCAGCATAATGTCTTATCAATATTCATTGCTTGACTACCATTGTCTGTCTACCACTGTTTATCTCAGTCTAGAAGTATACCCTGCTCTTTTCATGTAAAATGTATCCTAGTTTAATTACAGTGACATAAAGTGAGATTTAGGAAATATTTGTTGTCTTCCAATGGTAAGATTTTAGATATAAAATCCACCACTGTCAAAGGTAAAAATCATTTAGTGCCATATACACTAAGCTCAGTTCCTACATTTTATTTTTTTGTTTGTTTGTTTTACTTTTTGGTACCAGGAATCAAACTTACTACCTTGCATTTCTGAGGCACGCGTGGTGCCATATTTGGGAATTTTTTTTTTTTGTGCCAGGAATCAAAAAACCCTTTTATTATTATTATTTTTTTTTTTTTGGTACCAGGGATCAAACTCAGGACCTTGTGCTTACAAGGCAGGTGCGGTGCCACTGAGGTAAATCCCCAGCCCACTTTCTACATTTTAAAGATGATGAAACATTTATTTACTGTATAATCATGGTTTCTTTGAAAAGTATTATAAATAAGAGTAATTTTGTAAAAATCACAGTGGGACTATGAGGTGGCAATGAAAATATAGCACAGACCTAGTGGTGAAGTCAGAAATGCTACAAACATGTGAAACTGAAAAAAATTGTGAAGAAGAAAAATGTGCATTGAAAGAAACTCTGAATGCAAACTAGGAAAATTAAAAATATTTTTAGTACTCTAAAAAGTATTCCTTGAAGTGAACCTGATGATTCATTAATGATGAAGTGATTAGTTGGGGCAGGACTGTCCTTTCAAAGTGACAAATGTGCTTTATAATAAAAAAGAATATGCTTCCTATTTCTATAACCATTATAATCTACTGAGTTTTTTAAAATTTTTAATTTTTTTGGTATTGGGGATCGAACTCTGGCCCTTGCGCTTGCGAGGCAGCCGGTGGAACCACTGAACTAAATCCCCAGCCTATAATCTCCTGTTTTTAATTGTGCATATTTATGAAGTTATTTCTTATACCGAGCTACCATGTTTTTTTATATTTTTCTCTATGTCTGGAGATCCTCTGCCCTAAAGTAGCCATACACCAAGCCCACAACACATAGTGTCCATTTGTAAGACAGTAGTAGGATGTTCAGTATATGCTCATGAAAAAAAGCAATACTATGTGGGCTAAATTGAATTTGGCAGTTTATACCCTCCTTGTCAGAATAATGCTTATATGTGGAAGAGATAAAATATATACAGTACAATTACTGGCTGTAAAATGGCTCACTCATTCTCTTTGTTTCACTCTATCATGTCTGTTAGGTAAAAAGAGCTGAAAACCAGGATCAGACCAGGACCATAATAAGCCCTTATTATGGGGAGCATCTGCCCGGCTGTCTCTCAACAAAGTAGAGAAAGCAGTATGGCTGAGACAGGGAGAGACTCATAGGAGCTGGTGTGGGATTGAGTGACGTAGTGGCTAGGGATCAGGGGAGCTTGTGACATCACTAGGTAGGGCCATCTTAAGGCAAGGGAAATCTAACAGTGTCTCTCTCAATTAGCAGCATAAATTTCCTAAGTGAATGATGTTCTATCAGTTTAAGCCTTTAGTCTCATCCCTAAAACTGATTATTTATAAAGTTGTCACTAATCAGTGCAAGCTTAGGGTGAATGAAGTGACTGAATTCATACTGTAAAGGAAAGACGAGGAAGAACAATGAGAGTCCAAGGTCCCTGGTGCAGGTAAAGGTCTATAACATTGAGTCTAGAGACAAGTCTGCTTCATGATTTTGCATCAGGTGGACCTGGCCTAAAAGCAAGTAACAGTGTATATCAGACAAGGCATTGGATAATGCTGATCTCATTTACTGGGCTTGGGAAATGAACAGGTACAATATGACTAGATGCTGTAGGGGTACAGAAGCAGAAGACATTGTCCTAGGCTTTCAGAGCTGAAAGGCACATCACCAGCTGCAAATATGCATAAAGAGATAAAGTAAATTGTTCACAATTTCAAAAGGACAATAGCAGAGCTTTGCATAATAAGAGGTACTCAATACTGTTTAGCTTGAACACATTTTCAATTAGAGGTAATATGAAGGAAATAGTGATTTTATCTCTTTATAAAAAATATGGTTTCACAATATGTAAGTTTCAAACACTGTTTTAGTGGAACGTTTTCCTCTGAGCATGTATTGTCCTTTACCATGCTTTCATAGAATTATCTACCTGCTACCATAAAGGTTAGACCATATACTCTGGAAATTGTTTTTGCATGATGTCTTTCATTAAAATTTATTATTCTTGAAGTTAAAAGTGTGTGATATTTTCATCATTTACCATGTGCTTTTTTAGGTTTTTTAATTATCTTATGAGGTGATTTTTGTCACCTTTCATGTAGAATGTTGTTTGGTTTTTAGTCAAATTGTCATAAGGGCAGGGGAGTTTTAAGACTAAATGAAGATTTTTACATTTGAATAGTTTCCCTGAAAGTTATATACATCCTAATAACCTAGAAGTACCAATCTGATGTAAAACAAATAGAGGTTTTTCTCAATTAGCAATTGGCAAGTTTGCAGTATGCACATTTCTTTCTGTTTTATTACCTATTGTGGCGCAAGAGTTTTATTATCATTCTGGGATGGACTTTGAATGTTTCATTTTCATGCTTATGATGATGACAGACTATTTTTTAAGATAGAGTTTTGCTTTTTATCTTTTGTTTTTCTTATTCTTTTTTTTGGCGGGGGGTGCCGGGAATCAAAATCAGATCCTTGTGCTTGTGAGGCAGGCGGCTGCACTACTGAGCTAAATCCCCAGCCCCTATCTTTTGTTTTTCTTTTACCAGATTTTAAGTTTGCTAGTTAGAGCCACCAGGGAGCTATCTGCCATCTTTTAATGTTTGTAGCAGGAGGCTTAATGAAAGACAAGGAATGTCACTGTGGTGAATGACCATTTCATCTACTTTAATGGCATGAGTAGAGTTTTCCTTAAGTAGCAATGTTCGGCAAAAGGCATTTGCACACCTTCATCTTCCATTCATCACTTCTTTTATCTTCATGAGTATTGAAGCTAAATAGGCTTACCAAAGAGTATAAGCCTGCTCATTTGGCATTTCGTGTCTGGCATTAGCCAGAAGAGGAGAAGTGAGCATAAAATAAATTAGTAAAAATATTTTGAGTATTCTAGAACACTAGAAAATATGGAATTAACAAAGATTTATGGCCCTGAATAATTTCCAACTCCAAAGTAATATTGGACCAGAGCACTGAAATTATTGTTTTGCTACTCAGTTTGTTTACAACTTCATATGAAAGACAATAGGAAGTAGAAAGAGTTGAAGATAAGGTACTGTCTCACTGAAATGAGATGTTGGCATGGGATCAAGTTAGGGAGGTGATGGTATTATAGACTCAAGGGAAGATCCTGAATAGGGGTTAGGAGTAAGAAACTCCTAACATAGGAACTCCTAACATAAGAAACTCCTTACTTGAAACAGCATATGGTTAATGATTTGAACTTTGACTCCAAGCGCTAGCTCTTCCTTGGACAATTACTTAACATTTTTTTAATAAAACAACTTTATTATACCACAAGTTTATATAGCACACAATCAACAAACTTAAAATGCAAGACTTAATAGAAATGAGCATATTTACAGAGCTGTGTTTAACTAGAAGTTAACTTACTTTTAGGAAATGTATCAAGTTTTACAACCATCATGATAATCCAGTTAGAACATTTCTGTTACATCCAGCTCTAGGCAAGAACTATTTGGGTCCTGGTTCTATAGATTTGCAATTCTGGGCAATTCTTACAGTTTTCTCATATTCTATATAGTCTTTTGTATTTGATTTTTTCCATTTTCCATGATTTTTTCAAAGTTCATCCATGTTATAGCGTGAGTAGATAATTCATTTCTTTTATAGCTGAATAATATTCCATTGTGTATATGCCACATTTTCTTTATCACTTCATTAGTTGATAGGCAAGTGTGTTTGTTTGTTTCGACATTTTAACAACTTCGAAGTTTGCTGCTATAAACGCTAGTATATAAGTCATTATGTGGATACTTTTTATCTCAGGTATATATCTAAGAGTGTAATTATTGTCAAGCTATTAATAGTAGTAATATTTTTTGGTATTCTTTTACAATTCACCTTACAATGAGTAAAATGCATTGATTCCTATGGCAAAACAAAGTAACTAACTTCACATGCCCCTTGAGCATTTCTGAAAACATATCAACCAAAGTAAGTAACCCTTAAGGAGAATTGTTTAATGAAAGATTTCTTCATGAAACTAAGTTTAATCACAGGATAGATCACTTGAAGAAATGTTGTACATATCACCTTTGTGAAAAGAGGCAAGCATATTATTTAGCTTTCCCAATACTAAGACACAATATCCTACACATACAACATAAAAGAAGAAACGTTTAATTTAGTTCATGGTTTTAGGAGATTTGGTACGTAATTTGCAGGTTCTGATGCAGAAACTTTGTCGTGGAAGGGTATGAAGAAGCAAAGCTGCTTAGTTCGTGGTGGCCAGAAAGCAGAGAAAAGTAACAGTGCCAGAGAGAAATGACTGAGGGATCATATATATTACCCAAGACCATGCCTCCATGACCCATGCAGGTATATGCAAGAGTGTGCTTTACACATCTGCTAGGCATTTCTTACTCCAATGAAGCTGACATGTCAGGATTAATATTCACAATCCATCCTGTCAACTCTGCTCTCAAACACATCTCCTTAAACTATATATTTAATCTCCAAATAAAGGTAATAGCAAGTTTGTAATTCCATCTAATAAAATACCACTATCCCATGTATAACTAGAAATGCAATAATCCCTTCCCTCAAGTCTCAACAATTCAGCATTTTCAAAAGTCCAAGTCTATTCTGAGATTCAATGCAAATGCTTAATTATGAACCTCTATAAAAATTAAAAACAAATTGCACAATCTCAAGGTACAATGGCACAGAATAAATGTTCCCATTCCAAAAGGGAGGAATAAGGAGATAAAAAAGAATCAGACCAGAACAAGAACACATGCCAATAGGGCAAACATTAAATCTTACAGCTCCATAACTGGTATTCAGGGCACAAGGAAGTGAGATGTGTGTTCTAGGAAACTTAGGATGCTCACCCCTATGGCCTTGCTGGTTGCAGACCATATAGCCTCCTCTTTTAGGTTACAGCTCTACTCAGCAAACATTTATGGCACCACTGATTTTCTGGAATATCCACACCATCTTTAGGTTCATTCCTACAGCTTCATTTCTAAAGGACTTCCTTGTCTAGTCTCGCAGGCTGCCTTTAAAATCTGGTTGGAGGGCCAGGGATTTAGCTCAGTCATTCTGCTGCCTACCTGGCAAGTCTAAAGTCCCAAGTTTGATCCCAGGTACCAAAAAAAAAAAATCTGGTTGGAAGCTTTTGTAACCCCACAACTCTTGGATTCTGTATGCAAATACAAATAGCATCACCTGGATAATATTAAAGTGAGCTGCCAGTTTGAGCAGTAACCAGTTGCCTTTACCATGGGTTCAGGAGACTGAGTGTCAGGATGGCTAAGAAGAATAAAATGAATCCCAATAGATTTCCAGGAGATTAAAAACTCCATTGAAAGTTTACCCAGCAGAATAAGCCAGTGGAATGACAGAATTTCAGATATAGAAGATTGGATTGCAATTAGTGACAAGGAAAAGAAACAATTTCTTAAAAATAGGGGCCACAAAAAATCAATCCAGCAGCTGCTAGATGATGCAAAGAAGAATAACATAAGGCTGATCAGAGTCCATGAAGAAACAGGGGAGAGGGCAAAATAGTTCACAGAAGTAATGGCAGAAAGCTTCACAAGTAGGAGAAAAGAACCTGACATACAGATAAGTGAGACATATAGGACTCCAACCAGCTGCAATAAAAAAATCTACACATAAGCATATAATAGTTAAAATTCCAGAAACCCAACAGAAAAAATTCTATAAGCAGTTAGAGAAAGGCAACAAATCAAATACAAAGGAAAGCCCATCAGAATCACAGCAGATTTCTCAACACAAATACTCAAGGCAAGAAGAGCATTCAGTGATGTATTCTAAGCCCTAAAGGAAAATAACCTCCAACCCAGAAGAATGTACCCTACAAAAATATCTTTCAAATTTGATGGAGAAATAAGATACTTTCTTGACAAAGAGCACCTAAGGAACTTCATGAATACTAAACCAGCACTCAAAAAACTTTTAAATAATATCCTAGGAAAAGACAATGAGGATCACAACCCCAGAAAGCCCAGCAGAATGAATCCATCAGGCATAACAAGAAATTAACTACAAAGGGTGAGAATCCAATAAAAAGAAAAAGTAATGAAAATCATAAGTCAGTATATATCAGTTGTAACCATCAATGTTAATGGTCTCAATTCACCAATCAAAAGAAATAGACTGGAAGAATGGGTCAAGAAGCAAGATCCAACAATATGCTATATACAAGAAACACACGTAATCCCAAAGAAACGCATAGACTGAAAGTTAAAGGGTGGAAAACAATACTCCATGTGACAGGAACCCCTTAAAAAGCAGGCGTAGTGATCCTCTTTGCAGATCAAGTGGATTTCAATCCAACACTGATTGAAAGAGACAAATAAGGACACTATATCCTCGTAAAGGATCCAAGAGGAAGAGATGACAGTCATAAATATGTATATATATGTTCCAAACACTACTGTACCTAATTATGTAAAACAAATAATAATGAACATGAAAAATCAAATAAGCACTAATACAATAGTAGTGGGTGATCTCAACACCCCACTATCACAGATAGATCAACCAGACAAAAAATAAACAACAAAACGTCTCTAGTTTCTCATTCTTTATGGCCGAGTAGAAAATTTTTTTTTTCTTTATCCAGTCTCCTCTTGATGGGCAGTTGGTCTACTTCCAAGTTTTAGCTATTAGAAATTGTGTTGCTATGAACATGGGTGCACACATATCACTTTGATAAGATTCTTTTAATTTTGGGGGGGAATACCCAGCAGGGGAATAGCTGAGTCAAATGGGACTTCCAGTCCTAGTTCTTTAAGGTATCTCCATACAGATTTCCACAGTGGTTGCAACAGTCTACACTCCCAACAGCAGTAGAGCAGAGTTCCTCTTTCCCCACAGCCCCACCAGCATTTGCTATTGATTGATTTCATGATGACAGCCATCTCTCGAATGACCAGTGATGGTGAACATTTTAAAAAAAATAAGTTTATTCCCATTGCAAAGAAAGCAAATACTTTGTAGAGGAATAACATGATTACTTGGTAGCATCTCAAATATCAGCAAGACTCCACCCATCTCAGGCTCAATAGTGCAAAAGTATAAACTTTCATTTGAGAAGAGAGTCCCTGGGATGCTTAATTAAAATAGACCTCCTGGGGGAGTGATTACCCAGGACTCATTTTATTCTTTTTTTATTTAATTAATTTTATTGGTGCATTTTAGTTATACAATATAATGACATTCATCATTGGAAATTTGCACCTTTACATAATCTGTCTTGGTTCTTATCTTTTCCTCATTCCCCTGCCCTCCCTTCAACCCCTTGATCCTTCCCTATTCACAATGATTTTCTTTCCATTATTTCATTTTCCCATATTAATTTCATTATCTTCTTTCCTTTCCCCTACTCATCACATTTTCTCTTCCCCTTTGCCGCTGTTCTTCCTATTTCAAAGTATCTATTATACCTTTTAGTCCTTATTTACACTTTCAGTTTCTCACACCAGAGAAACGATTCAGTATTTACAAATGTGTGTCCTAATTATTTCACTTAAGAGTATGGCCTCAACGTGTATCCATTTAGCTGTTTATTTCCAGTATATAATGATTACATGGATTGTGGAAAATTGGCACATATACATAATATCTCAAATGTGTTTTTTTTCTCTTGCCCTCAAACAAACTTTTAGCTAGGATCAGATTCATTTATTCATTTTATAAATACTTATCTAGTTAATTATCATAAATACAAACTAAAAGACAGACTCACAGGGAAAAAAATATAAAACTCAAAATGCAATTGTAATAGGGGATTTAGCTCAGTGGTTTGGTGGCCTGCCTTGCAAGTGCAAAAACCCAAGTTCAATCCCCAGTACCAAAAAAAAAAAGCAATTATAATAAACCAAGGTACACTTAGGGATATGCAGTACTACCTTGGTTCAAAAATACTTTTGTTCACAAACAATTCAGTTCACAAACAGAAGTGCTCAGCAAAACTTTGCTTCCATTTACTAACAGGGTACAAACAAAAATGTAGCCATCTTCCCCAGGGGATGGAATAAATTAAGTTCCTGAACGGAGGTACCAGTATATTGCCCACACTGAATTATAATAACTTTTCTCTCTCTTTTTTTCCATTGTCTTTTATTTGCACTTACAATATATTCTGGGTTTCTTGTATAAGACATCCCATGCAACTTTAAGCTTGTGTGTCTGATTTACTTCACTTAATATTATGGTCTCAAGGTAAATCCATTTATTTAGGTTAAGCAGACAAGACAGTCAGATTTTTACATTTTCGTATTTTCTATTTCTCCATGCAAATCTTTTATAAGAAGGAAATGAGTTATTCTGATTCAAATTCTAGAGGAAAATCTATTGATCAGTATACCTGGTCCAAAAGATGCAGTTAAGTTAGATAACTAGAGTCATATTTCTCAAAGTGTTGCCCAGAGACTCTCCCATATCCAAATATTCATTTTTAACAGGCTATCTAGGTGACTGATGCACCCTGGTTTTAGAATACTAGACTGAGGATCTTGACATTATCCTTGTTTTACTTGCACCTTTTGCCCAGGTGCAATATGATGGGATGAAATTCAATGGTATATTATAAATAAGTGAGTAAAGAAAGGAGATGATAGATGTATGAGAAGTCTCATGGCTCCCATTAGAGTCTGAGACATGTGTAAGAACCTAGAAAAAGTTAAGAACCATTGTTATTATAAGCCTCAAATGAGACTGGCCTTTCAGTGCCATTTTGTTCATGTTTCCAGCAATGCCAACAAAACATAGAATCAACTGGATTCCAATATAGAAACATCCTAGACTATAAAGAGATATAGTCCTTGTCCTAAGGACTGTAAATAGGAGGGGAAACTGGAATGAAGCTTCCAGAGAATAGTGATTCAGTTGTCTGTATTGATGACTCTTTTCTATGGCAAAATAATCTACTTTTTAAAAAATCTTTATTTTGAAAACCCACTTTCTTGCCTTTCTGCCTACAGAAAATCCTCTCCATTGTTCAAAGCCTGGCTTAAACCTCATCTCCTCCACAAATGTTTCCAAAATGACTTTTCTTCCACATTGATCTCTCTGTTGCTATTATATCTTATAGCATGTAATTATGTCTCCAGAAGCATTACCTTACTTTAAGAGTATTGTGTGTACATGTTTGAGCTCCTCAACTAGACCGTATGTTACTGATAGACAAGCCAAAATTTCCTGGATGTCTATGATATTACAAAGTCAAACTAGCAGAATAAGCACTATGCAGCTAGAGGGTAATCTGTCACTTGAATTAAAGAGTCTGTGATATGGATTGCTTAAAACTCTATCATTAAAATTGTATACCTTTCAAACCAAGGTTGTGATAGAGAATCCCTGAAGAGAAATGGGAAACATCACAATGTGGGCACATTTATTAAGTGAAAAATAACTGTAGCTCTAATCAATCTGTGCACAGTGCTAAATAATGTCCATGAAAATCAGTCGTATTTTGTTTATAAGAAGGAAGGGATGATGTTTCCTCAATACCAAAGGAAATAATTGACCATGTAGATTATACTTTATATTCCTGTGTTGTTCTTTGAAAGAGGATACTTTTTTTTACACTTCAGAAAATCTAGTTTTAAAGGACAACAAGGCTTCAGTGTGCAATTAAGAGAGAAGACAGGAAAGTGGTCAGATAAGAGAGTATGGTATAACATGAGATTTAAAAAACTACTGTATACTAGGGAAAGGGGGTAAGAGTGGAATGT
This sequence comes from Fukomys damarensis, assembly GCF_012274545.1. Classification (NCBI taxonomy): domain Eukaryota; kingdom Metazoa; phylum Chordata; class Mammalia; order Rodentia; family Bathyergidae; genus Fukomys; species Fukomys damarensis. Next base: position 81,411,360 of record NW_022900951.1, read on the forward strand.
GAGTAAAATAGAACAAAGAGGAGAGAAGTGATTGAAGAGGAAGAAGTGACAAAAACATAGATTCAATAGAAAACAAAGGAAGATATTTTATAGTAGTAAACTTGGAAAAAAATGACTGACAAAGAAAATGCAACTGAACCAGAACATTTAATATGTTCCAACAAATAACGGTTCCTCAAGATAGCTAGTAACAGAGGTGATACTTACCTGCTCTCAAGGCAGGCTATGGGGTGGAACATAAATGGTTACAGAGAGAAGACTGAGGGAAATTAGGGCCTTCTCACAGACACTACCACATCATTTGCCTAAAATTCCCACTATTAAACTCAGAAATGACCTTACATTTCTAGAAGTAATTCTTTTAAAGTCAATTTAAATTGTCTGGAAGAGAGAAAATACGTAAGTATTACGCTGCAATATCTTCAATGTACCCTTTATGGAAGATGAGTCTTTCAGAATACTTTTAAGTGCCTACCATCCAAGAGCATAGAAATACTTCATGATCTGCCCAGTCTGGCCTCATCTCTTACTAATTTCCACCGTTTTGACAATTATACTTCAACCACAAAGGAGTATATAACGTTCACTTATTATCCTGGACCTTTGTGTGTATAACTCTACTTATTGTACTCTGCTCATATTTTAAACCAATTTAGCACAAGTATTTCCTCTGTGAAGCCTTCATTGAATTATTTACTCCTATATGCTCACTGCAATTTGCTTACAATCTGCTTTCAGCAATACTGTCAAGGTATTTTGTAATTGGTGATTTCATTATCTGTTTCCCTCTTAAGCACAGTTTTATGTTCTTAAACCAAATTATATTTATCCCATAACCACATTATCACATGCTAACACAGTGTTAAAGTTTGATCATTGAACCCAGAATTATTTAGGTTAGACACACTGCTCTGATTTCTACTCTACTATGATTTCCTAACTATAGGGCCTTGGATGTTACACATCCCCATTGAGCCTCAGTATTATCATTTAAAAACCAGGGTAACAATAATATCTAATGGTATTATAGACAGATTTAAAAAAATAATGCAGAAAAATACCTTAGTGTACTTGGATATGTTAAACTCCTATTTATAGAAAACCACAAAAGAAGTGTCAACAAAATTGAGTGCTATTTTGCGTTCTTGAACTGACTCACTTTGTATTCCTAACCAGTTGCTCAAGGCCCCTCTTTTTTCTATTTCCAATAAACATGATTAAGATATTGCTATCTTATATTTCTCATGTAACCATTAAGTTTGAACACAGGAATTAGCCTAAAGCGAAATTGGATCTCATAGATTGAGATAACTAAGAAGTACTCAAGTGTTGATATGGCCATCTGAGAAACAACCAGTCATCTTATTAATAAGTGTTACAGTTCTTCAGACATTACTTATAATGTGCCCAGGCACTAAGCTGACTATTTTATTTGTAGTTTATATTTTTAGTGATTGTATCAGGAAGGCTGGTTGTTCACTGGACAAGCATTAATGAGAAAAATCAAGTACAGAATTGAAAAGCCTAGGAATATGTGGCTCTATTCTTTAGTAACATGTATCTTTTCCTTGTAGAATATTTTCATTTCTTCCCTTACTATCCCTCTGGATGTCTTATCTTTCTTGAAGACAAAAGGAAGATAACTATACCTTCTACCATCATGTAAACTCTTATATCTGGAAGCTACTTAGTGGAGAAAGCTATAAAAAATGAAACACTCTATAAAAACAACTATAAGCTCCTTCTTAATGAAGTGAGGTTACTGCTAAGGTATAATTAGTTGTAACACATATATTAGCAATTAGAAAGTCAGGGGAATCAAGACATGAACAAAAGACCATCTGTTATCAAATATCCAACCCTCAAAATCAGTAAGTAACAAATGCTTTCTGTTTGAAACATAATAAATAGCTAAAGAATAACAAAAAAAATGTCTTCTAAAAATACTTCTGGGAATTCCCCCAAAAGAGCTATACAATAATAGTGGAAGTCCTAATTTAAAAAAAAAATGAGCTAGAAATAAAAATCAGTAACAATATTCCTCTGACCTTATCCCTGTGCTTAGGGACTCCTTCAGAAGTAATTATGGACGTCACCTATTCATTTAGAAGTGAAGCACTTTTTGGTATAATTAAAATAAACTTTAAATCTGAAATTTTTGTAACTCACTTATGGAATTCTCATAAAAGCTATTTGTTTCACCTCCTAAATATAGCACATCAAGAAGAATCATAGGAGACCCAGGAGATCAAAGGTCTCAGATCTTTGAAACAAATAGACCTGATTGGTAGAAGTTTTCCATGTAATGTGGGAGCCTGGACAAATTTCCAAAAACACTAAAGCATTTTTTTCCTTCTATTTAAATGGGAGCAGAATAGTTCTTAGCTCATAATATCATTGTGAGTATTAAAGATAATAATGCAAGCGAACATTTAACACAATGCTCTTGCTGCTACCCCTGCTGCTGCTGTTATGACAGCAGAATGCTGGAAAAGATATACCAGAGAGTTACCTGAGTGATAGACAGATATCCTTACCAATACAGTCAGATTAATTTAGCATCTATAAAGTGAGGACATTAACACTTAATCCAATGGGCTTGAGAATACAAGATGATGATACAGGCAAAACAGCACAGTGCCCAGCATGTAGTAAGCATTCAATAAATGTTAGAAACTATTTTCTTCTCATTGATTATTGGTACTGATTAATTTAGCATCTATAAAGTGAGGACATTAACACTTAATCCAATGGGCTTGAGAATACAAGATGATGATACAGGCAAAACAGCACAGTGCCCAGCATGTAGTAAGCATTCAATAAATGTTAGAAACTATTTTCTTCTCATTGAGTTTATTGGTACATTTTAGGTATACAGTAAAGTTACATTCATCATTGGGATCTTGTACCTTTACATGACAGGTCTTGGTCACACGTGTAAATACCAAATAGTTTCTCTGGTGTGACAAACTAAAAGTGTAAATAGAAACTATTGATATTATTAGCACAGTATCTGACACCTAAACTCTCAGTAAGTGTCAGCTCTTATTTTTGAGCCTGGAAATCCCTCTGGTTACCAATAATTATGAGAGGGCAAAGAAATCCCTGCTAGTGCTTTGGGCAACCCTACACTGCTGATGAACATAAGCTGTGACTCAGAAATGCAGGCAGGCAGACAAAGAAAAACAAAACAAAAGAACTGGTACATCTTATTTAGTTTAGATTTGATATGCAACAGTGAGGACTTTCTGCTGACTTAAGGTGATAGGCACTCGTTTATAAATGTTACATCTCTGCTTTCCATATCCATTTATTTGTGCATCATTTATCATGGTTATTAAAAGAGTGTCAGCAGTTTCTAAGACAAAGCCAGGCTTTTAAGATAAGTTGATGTCCTATTTCTCTTCAGTTTTAATCTCATTACCAGCCCTAATTTGGGAGAAATACTTGAATTATTTTCATATAACCTATGTGAACATTCCTGAAGTCTCTTCAGATGTACTCAGGTCACAGTGCTGGTTAGCATTCTATTCTCCTGCTAGGTAAAGACCTGGAATATAAATGCCATTTCAATTCTTTGGTATTTATTTTTTTTAGCCAGACCGTGGATGCCACTTCCAGTATATTTTGGCTCCAATGCAATAAAATGGGTTATGTAGACTGGAGAAAATACACTGAGGAACTCTTCACATTTTTATTGCCATGAAATAAGATTTTGAAAAAAAATAAAGCACTCTTTGAGATAAAAAAGAAGCATTACGTACTCCCTAATACACAATTTTTAACCTTCTATATGTCAATTAGAACCTTCACAAGGTTGATGTCAGTTTTTATTCCCCACCCATGAGAAATATTTTAAAAATCTAAATAAAATATATGCTTAGATGCAGTATCCCATGTATTATATATGTGTAAATTTATATTTAACATACAGATTTGGGGTATGCATCTTATAAAGATAGGGAATTGAGCATTTGGGAAGATTAGGGGATTTAAGCATTGTGATTATTTCTCAATTATTTATTTGCATTCTGCAGTCAAAGACAATCATAACCAAATTATAGTATAGTGTTTAATTTCTGCAGGTTCTGTTAGTTTGTTCTTGATCCTGTTCCAAAGGATTCATAGTGACATGTGTTAAATATCTTGTAGATAACCCCTTCCTCCTCTCTCTTATAAGGAGCATGGTCAAGAACCATAGGAAATTTAAAGCTTCAGTGAAATATCCAACTATATCCCAATTTACTAGGGAAATAGGAAGGTTATTTTCATGGTTACCCCTAACTCCTCTCTGATTTTTAATGAGAGATGAATCCAGAGTCTTTCTATGAAATAGAATTTGAGAAAAATTGAATGTTTCCCCCGCTATCCTCCTCTTAAAAACCACTTCTCCTATTTCACTGGCTTCTTTGGGGCCTCTGAAAGACTGAATTAATTTCAACTATCCACTCTGAGAGAACTTCATCAAATAGTTCCATTCCATGGAAGAGATGGCTGGTTGGCAAGTGGATTTTCTCCTGTGAAAAGAATTCAGGAAAGGTCTAAAAGGTGTGGAAATGCCTTCAAATGGACTTTGCAATTTAGGATAAGTGGATACTAAGTATTCTGAATCTTCATGCTTTTTGGGACCAGCTTTAAGGTGAAAAAAATATATATATAGTGACCTAAGGTAAATAATCCTCATTTTATGAGTTTATTAGCCTGACACTATTCTCTCTTATAGGGCTAACCACAATATAAGAATTAGAGTTATCAAATTATATGCTCCACTCAGCCCTTTGAATACAAGAGCCCAGACTTTAGTTATTTTCTGCAACATTGCCAAACATTATAATCATTTGCTGAACTTTTTAAATTCTGGAAATTTTTAATGTTCAATAAACAAAAGAATGTTTTTCAGCTATCTAAAACTTTCAAAACTTCACTCTCATTTTTTATTCTCATCAAATCCTCTCTTCTTAGATGTCTTCTCTAACCACCATGTCTGGAATTGGACTAGCTTGTTCCAGTCCTTTAGTTTGTTTTATGTTGCTGTTTAGCAGTTTTCAACATCTAAAATAATATGATTAACTATTATTTTCTTTATTGTCTCTTTTTCTGAATGTTTTTTGTCTGTTTCCCTGGCAAGGATCAATGCTTAATTTTCAGTACCCAGAACAATGTTTAACTGAAAATAAGAGCTAAATAAATATTTTTGATAATTGTATGAAAATTTCAAGGAAGATTCTAAAAGTAGTTTTACTCCATTAGTTTTTATCTTTGGGTCCCAAAGAATATCAGATATGTTTGTTAGATATTATTCAATATAGACACTAAGAAAAAGAAAAGTGCCTTCTAACTATAGGTTTCTTTGCTCTAAATCATCAATAAAATGGCAAGAAGAATAGAAAAAATTAGGTAGGCATCGAACAAACATGCATTTTGGCAACATCAATGTTTTCATTTTATAAGGGGCAGGTGGCTTTTGTAAGTGCTTATTTATTTGAAAAGTTTGGCATAAGTTGAATTAATTTACTAGTTAAAATCCTCAGCCCCTACAAGATGTTTCTCTCATTTCAATTTTATTATGTTATGAAATATTTTCAAGGACAGTGACTTCATGTAGGATAGAGAATGTACTTGAAGAACTGGGTGTGGCTCACCATTAACTGAAACTCTGTGAAAGAAGTCTCTTCTTGTATTTGGCAGTTATTTTACTTCTTGAAAATAAGAGGCAAAGAAAGAAAGAATATTTCACAACCATAAGATCATTTTTCTGCTTTTGTTATATGTCCTGCTTCTAACAGGTCACTTAATGAGAACAGTCCTATGTCTCAAATGCAAATTCTCAGTTAGCACTTTTCTCAGGAAAATAGTTTTCTGTTCATCATAAAACCTTGCCTTTAAGCATTATAATAATGGGCATTATAGGGACAGATGAAGTCAAGTCTTGCTTTTATTCTAGCTGGAAAGAACTTTTATCTTCCAGGTGATCTTTAGATGATTATGTATGTGACACTTTCATTTCCAGAATCCACCCTCTGGGTTCAGCTGTGATTACTATCAAGTGCAAGCAGACATGAATTTAAATTCTTATAAAAATGACACAAGAGAAAATAGTTATATGTGACCATGATGTGAACAGAAATGAAAGTCCAAAATACAGTATGTGGAATAGATGATGAAGTTTTAAAAAAAGATATTATGAGAATTAAATTATGGCTTAGAGATTTTGCTCTTAGATGAGCTGAAACAGGTGTGGACTTGTGGCAACAAAGATTTGCAAATTATACTCTGCTGGTTTTGTTGTTTTGTGCAAGTGGCAGCCTCTGAGATAGTCACTGGGTAAGCAGAGGGGTGTAATTCTACAAACAAAAGAAGAAGAATCATTACCATTAATTGCAATCATTTACAACTCTGTCCAATTTTTTGTAACATACAGTTTCTGGGAAATGTATTGGTTGGGTTTGGTAAAGGAAGACAGTATATTTATGTTAGTGGAGATGGGGCCCTGACAAATTTGGCCATGGATACTCACCTTTTGTCTTTCTGCTAGCTTTTTTTTCTTGATGACTTTCCTTTTATTTGCATAGTTCTTATAGGCTATACTGTGATGTATAACAATGTAAAACTACATACTGTATAGAACAGTTGGCAAAAGTCACAGTGCTGTATAAACAAGGAGCACTGTACAAAAAAAAGACACTAAAGCTCTCTAAACCATACCAAAAAAGATAGGTAGTAAGTTCAAGTGGTGTGTATCATAAGGAGATTATAAGCAAAAAGTCTTTTAACATATCTTCTTTTGTTCCTACTTAGAAATATAATTCATTTCACAGACTCTTTGGTCTTCTTGTTTTTAGGTAGGATAAAAAAATAAAAAAGAGAAGTGTTTTTAAATATATTTCTAGTTATCCCTGTTTATTATCACAAAAATGTTAAAAGTTTTTACTTTTGACTACTAAACCCTTTAATGTAATTTAATTAGAAAGTCTATAACTCTAGTTATTTGGAAATCACATGGTCAGGAATAATTTTGATTAAAAAATTTGAAGATGTATACATTTCTTCTGTCCCAAGTAACCAGGCAGCTACAATTTCTTCAAGCACTAAACTGACCAGAGTTAGAATATCTGTGCCTGCCTGAAAGTGTCCATTCTGTCTTTAAAGAGCAGGGGATTAATGAAAATCTTTACATTTGAAAATTAGCTCATCAATACTACCTTTTCCCTTTTTAAGTATGTAGGCAATAAACTCGATTTGATTTCCTAATGCACTAAATAGCGTCCTGGTCAGAACCTGAAACTTATTAGATCATGCTATGTCAAAATAAAATCATATAAGCAATATTGCAAAAAAAAGTGTTCAAAAGTTATTTACAAAGAAAAATTATTTAAAAACAATTATCAGTGTTTCTTATGGTCATTGTCCTTTCAGGAATCCATTAGCCATTGCATTCTTTCATATACAGCAAATATATATCTTATGAAAGAAAAAATGTTTTTAAAAATAACTGCAGCTGTTTCAGTAGTGAAGGTAAGAGGAACAAAGATACACCACTGTTTGGGGAAGTATATATTAATGAGTATTTCAATTACAAAATGTAGGTCTTACCCTGCTGGAAGAGGTTAAAATAAATGGGAGCTATATTGATTTTTCTCAATAAGGAAAACAGAATTTTATACTTTCCATGAGGCAGCCTAACAGACAAGAGTTGGAAACAGGAATCTCTGGAAAACTATGTTAATAGGAGAATGAGCTGCAGGAAAAGTGTGTTAATGGGAAAATGGCCTCCAAATTCATACAAGCTGGCTAGTACTGTAACAGAGCCATTGTAGGAACTGATGTCTGATAGTCAATTTTACAAGTTGTTGCCTTTCTCTGTGTAGCAAAATCCCTATGTTAAAGTCAGTCTTTAGTAAGCGTCTGTTACATGCAAAATCATTATGTTAGTGGCATCTGAATAAGACATGTAGATTGGGTTTTATTTGCCACTAGAATAAGTCATTGTAGAAAAAAAAAGAATTATCAGTAATAACAGATGCCAAAATTGCCAAAGTTGATTCAGTTCAACTGGAAGGTGGAATTTAGGATTAAAATAAAAAGCACTAGGAAATATAAGGAATATTTCAGAAAGTGCCAGATACTCTGGAATTATGTAGCAATTAGGACTTGAGTTCTTTTCTTTAGATATTGAAAGAGTAAACTCAAAAGGCTAGAAAACTAGGGGCATTTATATATGTGGAGAGTCATGAGCGTGCCCCTAGGGCATTGATGGTGAACCTATTTCCACCACTGCCCTAGGGCGTGGTAAATTTATGAATATTTTTGTATTCAGATTTAACACATTTTTCATTCTTGTACTGGTCAGTTTTGCAGCCTTTAAAGAGAGCCTTTAAATAGATTCAATATCTATTTTGAGGTATCTTCATATTTCATTTGAGTGATCCAGCTTATATTTTAGATTTATCAAATGAAATTATTAAGCTGTGTTTTCATTAAAGCCCTGGATATATTTTTTCTTATCTTAAATTTGAAGTTAATGATTATACTATGGTTTTATCTTAAATTCCTTATTATAAACTTGATTCACTAATGTGTTATGTGACATACTGAATCCTCTGCAGAAGTAGAATCATGTTAAAAACAAACAGAAAACTTGGGAAGCACTAATGCAGAATCTACCACTAGCAAATTCTCAGTTCATATCAATAAATTAATAACAATGAGTGGTTCCACAGGCTAGGCATGGTGGTATACACCTGTAATCCCAGCACTGTGGGAGGCTGAGGCAGTAAGATCACTAGTTTTTGCCTATTTGGGGCAATTTAGTGATTTAGTGAGATCCTGTCTCAAAATAATATAAAAATCAAAAGGGCTAAGGATGAATCCAAAGTACATCTATATTATCTTACTTATCCTCACAAATATATAAAAGGATTTCCTAGTCAAAGGGAGACAATCACCTAACTCTATTTTTGTTTAATAGATCTTTATATGTGAAGAGATTATACTGAAAATAATGTATGCTTTTTATTGCAGAAGAAAATTAAATCCAGTCTGACTTCTTTCATTTTATATTTCACTTCAATTTGCTGAGCATTTAATTCTTTCTTTATTCACCTTAATACAATGTTCAATATCTACTATGTTCCATTGAACAAATATTGTAAAACATTGCTATCACGTCTTAATGTAGTAATGTAGTTTTTTGTATATACATCTTTCATTTCAGAATCTCATGTCTCAGATAACCTATATGGTTTCTTATATAAACCCTGGAAGATCATGAGGCATTAATATCATTCTTTTGATAGTAACACAAAAGTAGCCTAAAGGAATTTGATCTATAAATATGAGAAAGTCATATACCTACATTTAGAGCTTCTTAGTTCTAAAGCTCTGTTCAGCTCAATGATCCTTTCCTATTTTCATTAGACCACAACAGGACCCTGAAGCAGCCTGGAATATAGACAAACATGGATTTAGGTAAAATCCTCCCACTAAGCTCTTAAGAAGTGAGATCATAGACAGTTTCAATAATTTAGCCAAGATCACACATAGCTAGTTAGTAGCATGATAGAAATAATGACTTAATTTCTTTGTCTCTCTCTTTCTTGTAGATAAATCTCGAGTATTTTTGAATTTCCAAAAGAAAACGCTAATACTTACAGTAATATATGCAAAATTATATATGCACACAAGTCGAACAGAAACCTCATTTGGAGAAAAACATCATTAAGTTATCTTACTGGGCCATTTATTAAAAGAAAAATACCAGAAGTAATTTCTTTTTAAAAACTCAGTAAGAGTTTTCATTTCCAGTACTTGCCTTCAAAATAGTCACTTGGCATCCAGAACCTACATGTTCAGGGATTCCTAAAATTTCATTAACATGACAAAAATTACTATAATACTTTTGTGGCATGAATTTAAACTCTCAGCAGTTATTAACAAAAACTCAATGTGACAGGTTTTATGGAGTTTTTGCAACTGAGCATGGTAATATTATGCAATATAGAGGGATAAAAAGCTTTTGGTTATTTATTTGATGAGACCTTTTATTAAGTATTACTTCATTTCATTTTCACATAAGGACGTGTCAGAGATAATGGAAAAACTCCATCTTAAGTCACAAATTCATTTTACATATGCTTCTGGGAAATGTTCTTCTTATGGATACTATTAACATGCACAAATCTGTTGGTGTATATTAGTTGAGTATCTCTTAGAATACAAAAGGAGTAGCAAAAATTGGCAAGAGGAACACAAAATGTAAAAATAGAGTGTATCATAAGAGGGCTGAGTGGGAACTTAATAAAAAGATAGTCATTACCTCAAAGTCTAATTTGATCACTGAATTGAAAGAGATGCATTGGTGAATGGCTTACTTTCTTATCACTGAGACACAATGTCTGCAAACACAAAATGAAACTTAAAGTTTATTTTTGCTCATAGTTTGTAGATGATCCAACCTGCACTTGGCTGGTTTAAGGCAGGAAGACGTGGAAGAGGGGCATGGCAGAGGAGAATTGGCCATTGCAGGTAAGAAGCAAGGAAAGATCAAGGGAAGACCAGGGAAGAAGTAAACCCAGGTTATGCTCCCAGTGAGCCACCAGACTCCTCTTCCAACCAGATCCCACCTCCTAACCCTAAGTCAGCTATAAATCATCACCATCCTATCATCTTCCAAAAGTACCATCTCTAAGCACATGGGGCTTTGGGGGACATTTTAGATACAAACTATAACAGGGAAAATGGGGATATTATCTGAGAGAGACTCATAGGGAGCTTGAGGAGTAGCATAGTAACAATGATTTATAGGAGAAGATTGAGCAATGTATATAGGGCCGATAGAGAAATGGCTCTCAGCAAAGTGAATGATTCTTGTCAGGAAAAAGAGAGAAAAGCTGGACTCAGCTGTGTACACTGGATAAGAGAATGTAAGATGTGGAGAAGAGTATCCCCACTGTAGGGCGGAAATATTAATTAAGCACTGTTTACATAACAGTCAGTACAGGACCTTCAACTTCTTATCTCATCTAATCCTTCAGAGCAGCCTTTTGTGAAAAGTATTTATCCCTGAATCCACATCCAGGCTTCGCTTTCCCTTCTGTTACAGTGTCTAAAAAGTTCAAGCTACTATCAAAGGTCAACCTTGCCATTTGTACTTTGAATCTCACTCCCTCAGTTTCTCCTCTTCTTTCTGGAACATTCCCAATGACATTCAAACATGCTCTATTCTCTCTTGCCCTGTATAAACAAAGAACCACTATTTTCCCCTTGTCTGCTGTCCCAGTTTTTTACTCAATTTGAATAATAGCACTCCTTGAAAGAGTTTTTTCATAGTCACTGACTCAAATTTCATACTTCTAAAGTTTTTCAAACATAACTACAGGCTAAGTGGGAGGATTAATAAATCCTTTATGTGCCATTCTCAAAAAGTATTATGTTGTCATGATTGTTGTTAAGAGTGTGGTGAAAAACAAATATTAAGTATGCTGTGAAGAAGCATGACCACAAGACAAAGAAAGTATTGAAGACTCCTCATCTTTTAAAAATATATTTGGCCCACCACCAATTGTGTAAATCCCATCTGAATCCACCTCAAGCCTCACGCCCACATTTCTGCTCTTCCTTCTACTCCATTTTGACTTCTGCCTATTCCCATCAACTGAAAGAGATCTTTTTAAATTCACCAGTGATACCCATGTTGCAAAATCCAAGAACTTCTCTGCTCTCACCAATTCAACGTTTCGTTAGCTTCTGATCCAGTTAAACCATACTCTTGAACCACAGTGTCTCCTAGATTGCTCGATATTATATTTTTCAGGTTCTTCTAGTTTCCTATCAAATCATTTTCATTTTCTTTTTTCTGTGTCTGACTTTTAAATCTTGAACTTCGGGGCAATGAGGTAGAGGGATCATGTATATTAGTGCATAATGTTCTATGTCTCATCCTATAAGTGCTGTAAGTGGACAGTGGCCATAGAACCACTTTTAGGTCTGTGACTACTGACTGAATAATTTGTCTCCTGATGCTGGAAAGTTACTAATTTATATCTTGCACTGACTTCTAGATCTTTCATCACATCTCTGCCTTCTCTATGCATTTTATGTCCTTACAGGAATATGCCCTTGGACATTTATCTTTTTTAATTCACTTTTTACTTACATACCTGATTCGAGAGGATAAAAGAGAATATAAGGTAGGATCAATACTTGTAAACTATGCTGTCATATCAAGGAAGAGTGTCATACTCTGTAGATATTGCTACTTGTGCAAACATCACTGAGAGAAAATACATCAACATATCAAAATACAGTGAAGTCTTTGACTCTAGGTATAGAAGCAAAAAAAAACACTTTTACCCTACCTTCTGTGGCTTTAATTAGAATGCTATTTTTTGTCATTCCTAATGTATCTTTTTTGTTTTGTTTTGTTTTTGTTTTTTGTTCTTTTGGTACCAGGGATTGAACTTGGGTCCTTGCACTTGCAAGGCAGGCAGCAGAGCCACTGAGCTAAATCCCTGCCCGCCCTAGTGTATCTTCTTTTTTGAGACAGGGTCTCACTATGTAGTTGAGACTGACCTGGAACTCACTATGTGGTCCAGGCTTGTTCTCGAACTCACAGTGATCCTCCTGCCTGGGCCTTCCTCCCGAGTGATGGGATTAAAGGCGTGCGCCACCACACCCAGCTCCCCCTAGGGTATCTTTAAATAGGTTAGGGGCCAATTTTGCTTTGTAGACATGTCTTGGTTTTTTAAAAACAGGGATTACCTGGCATGTAAAGGTACAAGATCCTAGTAATGAATGTAACTGTACTGTCTACCTAGAATGTACCAATAAATTCAATTTAAAATTAAAAAAACAGGGATTATTGGGTTCTTCTCTCCCCCCACCCACCCTGCTTTGAGAGCTGTGCCAATTTAATTTAATTGCCAATTTGATGGGATAAAGGAACTCTTGGAGATTTGTTCAGGTTATGAGATTACTAACGTATTGAAGATTTCATAACTGAACAAGCTATTAAGAGATGGGACCAATTCAAGGAGGTAGTCATGGGAATATGACCTTGGAGGGAATATGTGGTCTCCAGGTCCTTTCTCTGGTTTCCTGGTCTGTTCTCTACTTCCTGAATGCCATGAGTTGAGTAATTTTTCTCTACCATGCCCTTCTGCTATGCTGTTTCTGCCTTAGAGCCAGCAGGCCATGGAGTGAACCCTCTGAAACTCTGAGCCAAAATAAATCTCTTCTCCTTTAAGTTGTCATATCAAGTACTTTTCTCTCAGTGATAGAAAGCTGATCACTAGAAGAACACATACAGAACAAGGAGACTGTTAGAGCACTGAGCTGACTTGTAATGTCCAGGCCACTAAATGCATTAAACCCTGTACTCAAAACACTCGTGGAAAGTTCTGAACAGTTATTAGAATATCAGAATAGTTGTGAAGATAAAAGTCTTTGTCTCTGAGGGACTCAATGGGATAAGTATAAAGAATATAGGACAAATACTTAGGAGTTCTGGATTCTCTTTAGTCCTGGTGCTGCTCTTTGTGAACAACATGGACTTATTCCTACTGAATCCCTGACCTACTGGCTCCATTCATGTCTTGAGGGAATTACATAATTTGTATCTTTGTTTATTGTGGCTATAATAAAATTAGTGAGGATGGGGACTTTGTTAATTAAAGAGGTTTGTTTAGCTTATGATTCCAGACTGCTTGACGCTGCTGTCTTGATGAGGACTCCTTAGGTTTATTACAGCATTTCAGAGATGTAGAAACAGAGATGGTCATGTCCAGAGGGTCAATCATGGGAGGTCTTTCTTTAAAACTAACTGCTTTAGAAATTAATCCATTACTGTCAGGCCTGGCTTTTCCCAAAGATAGCATTAATGCATTCATGAGTATGAAGCTCTCATGGCATAGTTATTCTCACTAGGCCCTACTTTTTAAAAGTTCCACCAGCTCCACACTACCACACTGGTAACTAAGCTTCCACCACACAAAACCTTGGACACAAACAACATCCAAATCGTAGCATGTTGTTTTAAGAAATGAGATTATACATGGTGAATTGAACATAGGCATGCATATATTGTATAGTTTTAAGCCTATTAAACGGATATTAAATGGTTTTTTAAAAGTAAAATTCATTAAAAACGAGAATGACAGATAATACAACACAGGAAATGCCAACAAAACTTTCAATACTGGAAAGAAATAGTCAACTCATACTCTGATTTAGCAGACCTTGGCAAAGTAAAGTCTAAGCCTATGGTGGAGAGGAATGGGAAGGCAAAAGGTAAGCCCATTGTCATCATAGTTACTGGACAGCTGCCTCAGTTAGGAAGATCAATGAACTCTTCAGATATTTCAGTAGGAGAGATTGAAAATAGGTAGCTTTGTGAAATGTTATCAAAGCAAAGAAGAAGACACCCAAGCCCTGATTCCTCTCTCATTCTGTTGTAGCAGAACTGCTTCCCTACTCTTTATGGTTGAAGACAGATTTAAGGTTTGTGGCTTTACTACTCAGGCCCTATGCTCAGGGACACCAGGCCCAGCTGAGTGTGGGGGAGATACCTTACACTGAAAGCCAATAAATAAGAGAAAATATAAATATCAACTAGTGAGAGTCCCAGTGTCCTTTCTGTACCCACCTCCCTAAAATTGGCAGCCGAGCTTCTACCCTGGTGTAGACTGAAGAGGGAAGGGTGAGAACTCAAAGAGCAGTATCTCCAAGATGAACATAAGAGGGATAGCATGTGTATTCAGAGGAAGTTTTTAATTCTTTTGAGAATTTGGAGATGTATTAATGTTTGGTACTTTCAACTAAGTAAATGGGCAAAATGAGCTAACTAATGAACTCCAGAAAATAAATCATCTAAGAAAGAAAAAGTAATCATAATAAAGTGAATAACACAGATATAAATGGAATGTGGTCATAACAAGGTTAACACTGATCTGATTTAAATAAATATGATATATGTATTAGGTGGAGAGGGTCATTTAGGAGAGCTGAATTCTCACAATAAGAAATCAACAGGTACTACCTAAAATTAAATTTTCAAAATAATAACACTATAAGTGTATAATTTAGATATGGGTAAGTAAACACCCAAAGTGATAGAGTAAAAAGTAGATGTTGTTTTCTTCTGGAAAGCAGGTATCAGTGCTTGGAAAGTACAGGGCAGGGGTTGCTCTTTTCATTATAAGCTGACCAGCACAACTTGACTTTTAAAAGTATTTATGTTTATTATTTAGATTAAAAAATAATGTTTAAAATAATGCTAATTTCAATTATATAACTTCGGTCTCTCCTACTTAGGCAACTGATAACTATGAAAATGTTTATTATTTTCTCCTCCCAGGAGATTTAAGCTCACTCTTTTTCATTAAACTAGATACTACTGAGAAAGAGGGTACATTAAGACTTCCAGGCCCTTGTAGAATTTCAAGCATAGGAAATGCTTAAACTACCCATATGGGTAGCTCACACTATAGTTAAAATTTGCTTAGTTGGGTTTAGTCCCTGCCACAACTGTATGGATGTTTTTACTTAGGATATGATCTTCCCATATGCACTAATTGAAAAATAGATGGAGAGCAAATAGGCTTGACAAAACCAAGAATTGAAAGGTACTGCAAGTATTATTAGCCTGACCCATGAAGAAACTTTTACATCATATTAAAGATCCTCAACCCATCTTCCAGTAATGACTGTACTCTTTGCTTCCTAATCTGAATTTCTCTCTGGATTCCAGCTTTTATTTCCTTCTCTTTGCTTTATTCTTAATCTTTACTTAAAAACCAAGTTCTTACCATTTCTAGAAGTAAGTCTCAAATTCTAGACTGAGCCTCTTGCTTCTTGATGAATCCAAGTGCTGATTCTTGTCTTTCATTCCTGTATTTGTCCCATCGCTGCATTGTATCCAGTATAAAACAGTCCAACAATAAAACATTATACTTGACTAAGAACTTCAGTAATGATTTTAAATATAGAAGCTTGGTGACCATCAAAATGATATTTCAGTCAGTCTTGTATACTGATAGGTTTGAATTCAGTTTTAATTCTTCTTGCATTTTTAATAATTGCTACACTATTAGACATCACCCATCTTTCACTGTCCACTGTCCTCACTGTTCTTTATCCTCATAAACATTAAGAGATTGAAAAAACTTTTTGGTGTCAGACCCAGTGAGAATACAAGCAATATATCTTGAACATTCTTTTCTTCCTCATTTTGCTTTTTTCATCCCCTTTGATGTAATCTTAACCCTTATCTTGTTCTCCAGTTTCATTCTTGAGTATCTAGAGACTCCCAGTACAGTTTCTTCTATATCACATGTCAAGACCTATCTCATGCTTCCATTCCTAACAAAACAATTTAAACTATAGTTTTCCACCCAGTTTGGGCTGCTTTCTCTCCTATGGAATTTGAATTGAAAATTTAATTTGTAAAGTTTGAGATTGCTTTAATGGAATTCTCCAAGTAACAGCTGTTGCACTGTGACTTCTTCACTCTGCATTACCCAAAGAAAGCATAAAGGTGTGAGTGAGTGTGTGTGTGTGTGTGTGTGTGTGTGCGTGCAAGATGGAGTAACAACTAAAAGATGGCAGGGGAGTAACAGAGGTAGAAGATATTTCTAGTCCTAGTGTAAGGGGCCCCTTACACAGAAAAATCTTTGGTTGAAGGTAGAGTTAATGTGAATATTGGAATTTGGTCTTGAAAGATGATGTATTTTTAATATACATCATTTATTCCACAAAAGTATCACAGCTTTGGTAACTTGCATTGTACTTAGGCTTCCCTTATCTTTGAGTTTTCTTATACTTAATGTATCTTTGATATGCTATTTTTTCTGTGTAAGACAAAGATGCTGTTTTAGCCTATTTTGTTTAATTAATTAATCTATTTATTTATTCATTTATTTGGGCAAGAAGAGCAATGAACTTTTCCAAAATATTTTCTGTTGTTTGATTATTCTTTATGTTAGCTTGAGTGTTAAGATTAGTTTTAAGATCAGCTGCTAATGATACAAGATTCCTATTCTCTAAGATTTTACAAGTAACCAAGTGTGAGTACTTTCTCATCAGCTTGTCTTCTAATCTAAGAAATGTTTTTGGTTATGTAAAAGTGCTAGATGTAGCTTAATTCTTCTCAGAGTGAGCTCTTTTGGATTATGGTAGCAGGCTAGATATTCCTAGTCTGATTTAATCTGTATACTTTAGAAAGAGAGAAGATATAATAGAAATTAAAGATGCTAACTGAAAAGTACAAGGTGCTATGGCCTGGAAGGACTAGATGGCTTCATATAAAATCTGTGACATTGAGTCATGTGAGAATGGCTATTACCAAAAAAATAACAACAAATGCTGATGAGGACGTCCCAAAAAAGAAACCCTGATACAATGTTGAGAGGAATGTAAATTAGTACAGCCACTATGGAAAACAGCTTGGAAGGTCCCCAAAAAGTTAAATATCGAATGCCTTGGGTGGTGGCACATGCCTGTAATCCCAGCACTCGGGACGCTGAGGCAGGAGGATCGCTGTGAGTTGGAGACCAGCCTGGGCTTCATAGTGAGTTCCAGGTCAGTCTCAGCTACATAGTGAGACCCTGTCTCAAACAACCAAAAAAAAAAATTAAATGGAATTAGCATATGACTCAGATATACTGTTTATGGGTGTATATTCAAATATATAAAATGAAGTTAGTATACAAAGGAACATCCATGTTTATTGTGGTACTATTCATAATAGCTAAGATATGGAATCAGCCTAGGTACCCATCAACAGACAAAGAAAAAATATATTATTTTACAGACACATACATATACATATACATATATATACACACACACTATACATATATGTATGTATATATAATGGCAGAATATTTTTCAGCTATAGTAAAAAGTAAAATCACATCAATTGTAGGGAAAAGGATGGAGCGGGCAAGCATTATGTTAAGTGAACTAAGCTAGACTCAAATTGTAGAATCACATGTTTTCTCTCATGTGGAATCTAAAAAAATGAATATTTGAAAATACAGGAGGGAATAATAGAGACAGGAAAGAGAATAGAAGGAGGAAGGAGAGAACATAGGGTAAGGTACAATATTAGGAAAGGTAAATTTGAACAAAATGTCACAAAGAAGCACATTAATCTGTATGATTAATAAAAAATTAAAACCATAGTTGATCTGACAAAGAGATTATCTGGGAGGTAATAAATGGAAGAAAAAGAACATAAAAAGACAGCAATGCTAGCTATAAAACAAATCCAATAAAATACTGGTGATTAAATATCCTGAAGGTTCAATGAAAAAATATATATGTGTATTTGGGGTGCTGAGGATGGAACGTAGATCCTCACATGCTAAGGATGTGTTCTACCAATGGTCAACATCCCTAGTACCATGAACTGTTTCAAAAACTGTTTCCCAGACCACCTCTGAGACTAGTAGCAATGCAAAAAGGAGAAGGTTAAAAAAAAACAAAAACAAACACAGGGCCTGGGGATGTAGCTTGGTGGTAACCAAGCACGCACAAGACCCTGGGTTCAGTCGCCAGTACGAAACAACAACGACAATAGCAACTAAACAGCCAAAGGGGTGGGTGAAAGAAGGAATGGAGATCACATAACAGGAGGGGTATGGATTGTAACGGTCTAGATAGGAGAGGAAAAGGAGCCATAACTGTGACGGGATAATTAGTTCCTTAGAAGTTATTCATAAAGGTTTCAAGATACGTCCTTACTCTTAAGTGAAATAAATAGGACACACCTGTGTAAATATTGAATAGTTTCTCTGGTGTGAGAAACTGAATATATAAAAAAGATGACAATGTATAATAGATAATATGAAATAGGAAGAAAAAGCCTAAAGGGGAAGGGGAACTGGGAAGGATAGGGGAAAGGAAAGAAGGGAAAGTGAAAAATATGAACAAAAAAAAAATGGAAAGAAAGTCTTTGTAAGTAGGGAAGGGTGGAGGGGGTGAAGGGAGGGCAGGGGAATGGGGAAAAATAAGAACCAAGATACATCATGTAAAGGTACAAGATCCCAATGATGAATGTAACTGTATCGTATACCTAAAAAGTACCAATAAATTTAAGGAATTAAAAAAAAAAAGATATGTCCTGAAGCATACAATAAAGAGTTCATTTAATAATGGAGCAATCAGTCAAACAGTATGAATTTTTGGATACTGCTTCAGTACTTTTTCCAATTAGTTGTTATAGTTTCTTTCTTCTGTATTTATTTATTTGTTTTTGATGTGCTAGGAGTCTAAACTAGTTTCTTTCTCTTTTTTCCCATTAAGTTTATTGGTACATTTAAAGCAAACATTACAATTACATTTATGATTGGGATCTTATACCTTTACATGATATGTCTTGGTTCTTATTTTTTCTCCATACCCATGCCCTTCCTTCACCCCCTCCATCCTTCCCTATTTATAATCAACTAAATCTTTGGCCTGATTTATCTAGGATGACGATGTCCAGTGGAAATATAATATAAGATGTACAAGCCCCTGGGTTCAATTCTCTAGCATCACAAAAATGTGATATAATGTGAGTTGCCCATGTAATTTTTAAATCTCTAGTACCTAAATTTAAACATAAAATTAAGCCAGTAAAATAACATTTAATATTTGAAGATGTAGTTTTATTTATAAAATGGAGTGCTACTCAGCCATCAAGAAAGATACACTAGAGTCATTTATAGCTAAATGGATGCACATTGAGGCCATACTCTTGATTGAAATAAATAGGACCCACACATGTAAATACTGAATTGTTTCTCTAGTGTGAGGGGTTGGGGGATAGGTAAGAAGGGAATGAAAAATTAAGAAGCAAATGATGGTAACAAACAATTTGTAAATAGGGAGGGGTGGAGAGGTGGAAGAGAGGGAAGAGGTGTGGGAAAAAAGTAAGAACCAAGGTATATCATATACAGGTACAAATTCCCTGAGATGTGTGTGGTCATAATGTATACCTAAATTGTACCAATGAACTCAATGAAAAAATATTTAACATAAAATATCAAAAATCATTTTACCAAGTGATATTAAAACATTGATGAGATATAGTACCATTTTCATCATGACATAAAGAAATCTAGTGTGTATTTTATATTTACAGCATATGTCAATTTGCACAAGCCTTATTTTATTTTCTGAGTAGCCACATGTGGCTAGTGGTGATCATATTGGGCAGTATAGGTTTAGAGGAACCTGTCTTTGTATCCCTACTATGAAATAGTCTGGAAAAGGAAATAAAATTTGATCAAGCCACCAGATCTTTTTTACCTAGCGTAAAAATCACTAGAAATATATGGCAATTTAAGATTAAATTAAACTATTTAAAAACATAGTCACAGGGCTTGGGATTTAGCTCGCCTACCTCACAAGTTCAAGGTCCTGAGTTCAATCCCTGGTACTGAAAAAAATTAAAAAGTAAAAACACACTCTCTCAGTTGTACCAGTCACTTTTGATGTCTTTAATAACCACATGTGACTAGTGGCTACTGTAGTTGGGAACACAGATTTGCAAGAGACTTAATGTGTCTTACTTCTAATACTGAAAATTATAAAATAATGTCATAAGGAATTTGTATTACACTTGATGAAAACAAATATTTCTCCTTTTTATATCATTCCAAAATCCTCTATCACCCAGTCAATTTGTTTGTATTCATCTTTTCAAGAAAACTTAGTAAGGCCTTGCCTGCAGGGTGCCAAATTGTCCAAGATAAATCTGAAAAATTCACCTTTGTAGATAAGCCTTCTTTCTATCAAAAATTGCATTTGTTTTTAGATTTATGGAAGACTGTGGCATACTGTGTTTGGAATATACTGGCATACCCAGAAAAGACTGGTAAAGAATGGATTTCTGAAAATACTGACATATCCTCTAAAATTTTACAATCTTAGCCAGCACTGAGACAATTTGTTCGAAGTACAAATTGTTTGAAACTGTTTGAAACTGTTTGAAACTAAAAGGAAAGAAAAATGCAAACACATAGCAGTAGACCCCACCCCCACACACAGACACAGGCACTTCTACATTTCAGCCATTTTTTTTCCTCCTTCAGGCTCTAGGCAGTTTTCTAAATTGATATTTGCAAGTCAATGGCAAGACTTGCTCAGTGCTGAAGGAATTTCATAGTCACAGACAATTAGTCTTTTAAAAGGTCTGCTGCTTGGAAATTTGCCACTAAGCTCACTATAGCCTTAGCACATACTGTAAATTTTTAATGATTATAACTTGTCTATATTCAGCCTTTAACAAATCTTATAGTGCTTTCAAACTTTTAAAACAAACATAACCCAGTTAAGTTGATATTTGATTAAACTGTGCTGCCACTTCATTGAAGTGTTTAAATAAATCAACATTAGTACGCTTTTTCTACGGTAAAGTTACACCTATATAGTTAAAATGTCAATACTCGCATATAGCTCTTGAAAATTAAATATGCCTTGCACTCTGAACAAGGAATCTAGTATTAATTTGGAGGAAACCACTGACTTTGTTTGGCCTGTGGAAGCACATTTTCCCCAAATTCTATTAAGTTCAAATTTTTAAAAATAATAACGTAAATATTTTTTTGGATTTTGGAACTGCTATCAGGGCCAGGGATTTAGTTTAGTGGTGCCTTTGTCTGCCTCGCAAGAGTAAGGCCCTGAGTTGGATCTGCAATACAAAAAAAAAAAACAAAAAAACAAAAAAAAAAACTGCTATCAAAGTTGTCCTAATAATCGTTCTGATTAATGTTTTTTTTCCTAAAATGCAATACCAGTTGATCCTTTAAAGCATAGCTATAAGTAATTTTTTTCATTTTGATAGGATACAATTATAAATACACCTTTAGCTGCTTTTCTTTTCCAACCTACCATAAAGTACAGGTTGAATATCTCTTAATCTAAAAGGCTAGGGAACAGAAGGGTTCCATGTTTTGGATTTTTTAAAAATTTTAGAATATTTGAACAGAGTGTTTCGGTTAAGCATCCCTAATCCAAAAAAAATCGTGAAATCCAAAATACAAACAATAGTTCAGATTTCAGATTTTTGGTTAGGGATACACATCCTAAATTTGCACTATTTCCCCAATAACAGATTTTCTAGAGCAGATAGTTTTTCAAAAGTCAACTATCATTAACTGGTAAAAGAAAATCCTATGCATTTCTTCCTATAATTTCAGTGTTATAAATTTCAATATATAAGGGTAAAGGATACTGTCTTAGAAGCAGGACTTAGTGCTTTTTATTTTGTATTTCTATTGCTGTTCAACAGCTAGATGCTACATTTCCCATAATATTCATAATTCTGCATTTCACTGGCATTTCCCCTTGCTATAGCCTTAAACAGCCTATTTGAGTTTGGACTGGTCCCTGGAATCCTGTAAGTCACAGAGTACATTAAATTCTTATTTGAGCATGATGTAACAGTATGTTCCTCACTTAGGAAAGATAAGCCAAAAGAAATCTTCCTTGGACCTCTTATTCACTGGAAAGAGATATTTACATAGTCTCAACTAGAAAATCTATGATTAGTTTGAATTAAGCTTGGCTGCAGGTAATAGAAAATCTTAAATAAGGGTTGTTGCTCTCATGCGTTCAATTGTAGAGGTATATAGCAGGGATGGTATGGTTTAGTCCTTTGATCATGCAATTCTCTTATGCTTGGCCTATATGTTAAGGCATTCGTCATGCTCAATGAGGGTGTCTTCTATCCATCATGTGTGCATTATAACCCAAGGAGCAGGAAAGGGAGGGACAAACTCTTCTCTTTAAGTACATTCTTAGAAAATGAATGCTCAACACATATCCCATTGGTCAGGACTTAGTCCCATTGGTCACAACTAGTTGTGAGAAGACATGGAACTTTAATTTTTATGTGGCGTGGACATGTTCTCAACTAAAAATTTGGAGTTCTGATATTTCAGAAGAAAACCAATTTTGGGAGAATAATAAGTGTATATGCAATACTGCTCTCTGAAATGGAGTCCTTGGTCCTCAAATGACATCAGCCTGGCAGATGCTACTAAAAAAACAAACAAACAAACAAAAAAATACACAGGAGTACCTAACTCTCCAGTGGATCCCCCAGAAAGAATGACTTAAAATACTTTTTCTTCTCTCTTTGTATATATTTAGAACCCCTTTTGTCGTATCATACTGATACTCTCATTCTTCTCATAGAACATAAATTGCTTTCATTTCATTTCAGTTGTTTCTCATCAAAGCCTTCCATGCTGCCATGGTAAGAAGTGAGTTTCCAAATTTCCACCCTGGCGTAATATATAATAGCATAATATACACTGTCATCTCACATATAGTATGAACTATTTAGTTGAGCTATTTTATGAAATGCCTAAGACTTTTAATCTTTTACATTCTGCCTCTTTTTCTGTTGCTATACACTTAAACACTTCCACTGACTTTCAATCTGGATGACCCAAAAGTAATTGAAGATTTAGAGTTGATCATAGTATCAGCCACTATGCTTTGAGTGCTTATTCTACCCCAGGCACTATATTATGTGTTTCGCATACATTGTATCATTAAATTATCAGAAGAACCCACTACAGTTGGGCTATAGATGAGAAAAGTGAAGCTCATGTAGGTCACACGACTTGTTTAAATTCGTACAGCTAGTGAGTAATGGAACACCAACTTTATTCATACCTAAGAGAATTGAATCTGGATAATCCTGTCCTCCCCCTCCAGGCCCTCTCTCCTTCCTGGTTGGTTGACATTAATTTATGTGAAAAATCTAGATCTGTGTTGTACAACATGATAGTAGTCTTATATGGCTATTGATATTTAAAGTTGAATTCATTAAAATCTAATTTCTTCAGTCATATTGTGTATTCATAACTAGTGGCTCCCCATTGAACAGCACAGATACAGAATATTTCTTTCACCACAGAGTTCCTCATGGAGAATACTAATATAGATAACTCTGCTTCTAACCTGGAATTTCTTTTTCAGCCTGAATTGCCTGGCTGTCTTTAAATACAGCCAACAGGAAACAGGTACAACTCTTAGAGAAGATATTGTCTGCATTTATCATTTTGCCTCATAAACTCCATTTTGCCTCATAAAGTCCATATTTGCCTCATAAACTCCATAAATAAAAATCTCAGGAAATACCTGACTATCCCTTTAATATTATCTCTGAAATCATTACTAATACACTATGATGTCTTATAACTGTTCATTATCACATAAATGTGAATACTCCATTGGTGAAATTATGTCAGACATATTGCATCAATTCTAGATATTTGATTTAGTCCATTTAGGCTGCTATAATAAAAATAGTCGAAGTAGCTTCTAACCACAGAAATTTATCTCTCAAAATTCTAGAGCCTAGGAAGTCCAAGACCAAGATACTGATATACTTGGTACCTGACTGATCCTGCTGTGTGGACAGCCATTGCTTTACTGTGTTCTCATGTACTGTACGAAGCAAGAGAGCTCTCAGGGGACTCTCTTTTATTGTGTTTATTGGTACAATCTAGGTATACAATACAGTTACATTCATTACTGGGATCCTGGAACTTTACATGACAGGTCTTGATTCTCATTTTTCCCCCGTCCCTGCCCTCCCTTTACCCCCTCCTTCCCTCCCCATTTACAAATACTTTATTTCCATTTTTTCATTTTCTCATATTTTTTTCTTTTCCCTTACTCCCTTTCCCTCTCCCTTCCCACTTTCCCAACACCTTTAGCCCTTTACTTCCTATTTCACAATATTAATTATCCCATTAGGATCTTGTGTACTATTATAGTATTACTAATCCCAGTTACAAGGGCTCTAGCCTTATGACCTAGTTACGGTTCCATAACGCTACCTCCAAATACCTTTACAGTTGAGAGTAGATTTAAATATATGAATTTGTGGGAGTGCAGAAAAATCAGTTCTTAACAATAGTTAATGTCTGATGTAGTATGATTGACTTACATGACATTTAGAGGATCTATTTGTCCATGCTTTCAACATTATTAATGCGTAGCTTATTTCTCATTATATTCAGTATTACACTGTGAATGTTTTGGCAATGATAAAAATATAGTAATGAAGAGCACAAACATGCATGCCTGTATGTAGCTTCAAAAAAGTCACTTCTAATTTTATCCTAGTGGCTATTTTATCAGTTAATTTTTACATTAAAGGCTAAAAGGTGAATGGAAGAGAAACTAGAATTATCTGTGGATTTGATACATGGTCAAATATAATAAAATCATGTAATTTAAAACTGCCAACTTCAGAATTTTTGTGAGA
Organism: Fukomys damarensis; assembly: GCF_012274545.1. NCBI lineage: Eukaryota > Metazoa > Chordata > Mammalia > Rodentia > Bathyergidae > Fukomys > Fukomys damarensis. The sequence continues at coordinate 81,436,633 of NW_022900951.1, forward strand.
AAAGCACTCAGTTGCATTTTAACTTTTACTGAATGCTATATTAAGAGAGTTCTATGGTAGCAGGCCAGGGAAAGAGCAACCAAAATTATTTAATATACTTCTGCTTTCAATTAAGCTGACTTTTCTCAAAGGTGAAAGAAGAAAATTTACCTATAAAAATCAACACTTTACTGTAATTTGAATACCAAGTCTTTTCATGCTTAAGGAATAATATTCGGAAGATAAATCAGCAAACATCACAGTTATCTTAACTTTGAAATTTAAAAATGACATGTTTCTTCTTCTGAGCAAAATAGTCAAATCAGTAGTTTGTTTTCCTGCTTATACATCTGAATTAAAAAGCTTAAAATAGAAATAATAAAATGTCATATTAAAGAAGTATATACTCTTATTTCTATATACAAGAATTCTTTGCACTAATACGTATTCTGAAAAAAAAAACTGATTTGCATTTCAATCAAAGAACATCAACCATGGAACCTAGCAGACTGATGATTTTTCGAAGTTTCCTTTCAATGCACTTCTAAGATAAAAAGGTAACTCCTTTCATTTTTCAACATAGTAAATTGCATTTTCTATTTTGAAGTACTATGGAAAATCCAAAAAATGTACTTTGTAATAATATTTACATCTCTGAATTGGTTAATAGCAACAACAATGAAATATTATTCAGCCATAAAGGGGAATGAAATTATGTCACTGTCAGGAATATGGATGGAACTGGAGACCATTATGTTAAGCAAAATAAGCCAGACTGAGAAACTCAAATATTGCATATTTTCTCTCCTATGTGGAATCTAAAATAGTAGAGAGATTAGGGAAAGATATCAAGCAAGTAAAAGGACGACTCTTAGAGAAGAGGAAGGGATCAAGAGAAGGAGGAAAAGGAAAGTGAGTTCTAGAGAGTGAAAATCATCAAAATTTTTTTTCTTTTTTTGATTTTTTGAGACAGGGTCTCACTATGTAGTGAGACTGACCTGGAACACACTATGTAGCCCAGGCTGGTCTCAAACTCACAGCGATTCTCCTGCCTCAGCCTCCCGAGTGCTGGGATTATAGGCGTGCACCACCACACCCGGCCAAAATTTTTATATGCATATATGAATATACTAGAGCAAGGCTCATGATTCTGTATAACTAATGTACACTAAAAATAAGAAATAAAATTAAAAGCAAAATGTAAACAACACAAACAAACATTCTAATATGTATAATAATTGTAATATTGATTTGATGAAATCAAGAAATGTGGGCTTAAGGGAGATAAATTCATCTAGACTAACTAGAGAGAGCAGAGAATTTGTATAAACTCGGAAAACTTATCATTCCCAGTGTGTGTAGCAGACCAGACCCTGAATTCTCATAGTGGAAATCTGGACACCAGACTCAGCTTTGACAATTGTAGGATTTTGTCTAAGTCACTTTCTCTTCTCCTGATGTTTCCTCTATAGAGAGAATTTAAACCCTTTCCACAACAAAGATGTACTTACAATTTCTTGTTTTTGCCCTAAGTTAAACAGCTAGGTAGTATTTTAGTAGACTGTACTTCACTGAAATACAAAAATAGGTTAAATATTATTGTTATTATTCATTTAATTTGGGGGAGAGAAGGGCTAATACTTAAGCAAGTTAGTATCCATTCATTTGAAAGATGGCATCCAGGAAATAGTTTTAGATTAAACCACAGTTTTAAGCATTCTCATTTCCTCTCTTACTCTGGAAAGTGAGTGTTGATGTGTGCCATTGTGACCAAGAAGCCCTAAATGATCATTATTGCCCAGTAAAAGTGCAATTCTGTGTACTAGGCTGTACTCACTTGAGCTGAAAATTTGTGTTGGCTATTTTTAAAAGAATTTTCAATGAAGGTTAAAAACCAAAATGCTTTCTGCTCAATTTTTGATTAGACAGTTCAATTACCTGCAATATCCTGTTCCCTAAGCATAAGTTTATCAAAGGTTTATCTTATGTTCTTTAAACTGCCTAGTACATTAATTAATTGGAGGAAGTGAATTGTTTGGCCAAGCTGCATGTCTGCAGTGATGAAATACTTCAGTTTTATCCTATTTAGTAAGGAGTAAAATTATGTGAACAAGACATATGTGTGCTTGGCTAAGACAAAGACATTATAAAGAACTAGGATGTTCATGTTGAAATAGTTGAAATTGAGGAACGAGACCCCAGTTATACAATTACTAGCTAACCAGGTAAATGATCCTTTGGCCTCTTTACTTATTTCTGGAAAGTTATTAGTCAGTTCTCTTTTCTGGCCTTATTCCCAATGCTGAGCAGTAGCTACCTCTATCTAGCAGACTTTCCTTATAGTCAAGGCAACAGCAGGACCTCTTTCATGAGGAAAGAACCAAAGCTCTTTCTCATTGTATCTCTAGGACAGAACATCTAGTACATAGTAGACGCTTCATATGTGACTTGTGGAATAAACAGTGGATTATCTTTGACTAATAGATTATTTTAAATTATACAGCAGTAGTTACTGTTTCAGGACTAGTTTTACAGTTGTCTTACATTGGGTACCTCAAATTTTAGGCAAGAAGAAACAGCATGTTATCTAAATGTACTTGGAAACCTCCCTCTTCCTTCCTTGCTTTGCTGTCAATAAGAGAAAATTGGCCAAATACTGATAACAAATGTCTTTCATAGTAAGAGACATAACAAATCTCAAATTTGTTGAATGAATATACTATAAAATTTTCAGTTTATAAAATAAAAGTAGAACCATTTTTGCAGATTTTTCCTTTCCTCCATAAGAAATGTAGAACTTAAAAGTGATTTAATTTAGACGACACTGACAAAGTAGTGGCTAACGTGTACACAGAGAAGGAAAGGATTCATAAAATAATTAATTGATTTTCTCGTAAACACAAATTTAATTCCATACCAAGTGAGGAAGCTGCCATGACAATTTCCGCGAAGGTCTAATATTTTAATAAAGATCAGCACACAGACAGTTTTGACCTAGTTACTTCAAAGTTTAAAAATGCAAGAGTAGGATCAAGCCCATTTTATTTTCAAGTGGAATCCTGACTACTAAGACCATAGCTGTGTGTAAATTATTGGCAGATAATTATCAACAGCTCTATTCGCCAGAGGTAAAAGCAAATGTGCATGCTAGACACAAGCTTCATGACGTTTGGCTGACCAAAAGTTGAGATGCTGAAAGTGCTCTCCATTTTGAACAAGCTCCAGTTTTGTTTCATCAGTGAGTAAAGGAGAAGAGACTGGTTTAATACAGCTACAGGGTTGACCAATCACCCTGTGTTAACCAGTAACTGATCCTTGATTCCATCAGCAGTATACAAGGTAATAATATGTTATATCAGCAGAATTCCGTGCAGGTCTTTACAGATTTTGTATTTCTATCATTGAGCTGCATGTCCAAGCATCTAATCAAGAGGCTGGCTTTGTTTACATTCATTATATGCTAACCCAGTCCAATGTAACTTTCAATCTTTGGAGAGACTTTTCATTTATTTTGTGGAAAATTTTGGATAATGTTCTGCTTCATTCTTTCTGACAAAGTCTGAGAACCATATGGTCTGAATAGCTCCTAAGTAGGTGTAAATTTTCCTCATCAGTCACCTGTCAGCCAGTTGCCTTTGACTCAAAGGCAAAGCAAAACTTTTTAAGTGTATTAAAAAATGTGCAAGTTATGTATACTGACATTGTAAGTGAAGAAAGCATTTGAAATTATTTAAGGAACTGCATGTTTTGTGTTATATGTTTTTTGGAAACAAATTTATGAAGGTAAAATGGGAATATGGTCACTCAAATATAAAAATTGCATCTGATTGAAAAAATTAAGCAAAACTAAACTGCTGGCAATGAAGTATTTGGCCTCTGAAGAGTATCAAGTCTATTTTAAGTAACTAGAAAGACCAACCTGGTAACTATTGGAAGGTTCTTATGACACACATGGACAAATACTCTTTGGTTTCAAATTTGATGTACAATAGAGCTGGTCTGTTGGGGTTAGCTGAAAACTGAAAGTTACATGAAATGCCTCTTGGGTGTGATGAGACCTGATCTCATGCTTATATAACTATTTATATTAATTCATTTCCCTCAGGCTCACATAAATGTCTCTTATTAACACCTCACCCTAATAAACACTAGCCTGTAACTCTGGTGAGCCATACTCATTTGCTCCATGCTAGGATAAGAAGTGAGCATGATATGGAGAAACAGAGTCAGAATGAAAACTATTTTGAGAAAAATCAGAGCATGGGAATATGGCCTCAGCAGAGCAACCTACTGAGTCTTGAGGAAGAGATAGCACTCTTCTTGAGTATGAACTGCTATGAAAAAGTATAAGATAGTCTCGTTGTACAAATAAATTAAAAGTTCAAACTTTTATATAAATGGTGGTAGTGAGGTTATATTATTATTGCTGTTGAAAGAAACGGTTTGTAACTGCACTTTGTGTTAACTTAATTATTATTTTAGAAGTCGGTGTGATTAAGACTTACTACATCAAAGGTATTACTTTAAGCAGGAATTTTACTAAATTTCGTAACCCAGATCAGATGCCTAGCTGTTAGGAGGTAGTATCGTTTAGGTATATCTGTGTATTTATGCCTCCTCTTTTCTCTATGCCTCCTCCACTTCCCAATCTCTGAGATTGTTTTTAAGTGAGTCTTGATTTTATACTGGAGGTAGAATGAAGATTTAAATTAGCTGATACTGTAAGTCCCTAGTGATGGGAGAAGCAAAGAATACAGGTGAAGAGAGGCATGAAGGCTCTAAATAGAAAGCAGTTTAAGCTCATTGGCAGAAAAACCTGAAAGCCTTTCTTTTGTTTTGAAACACAAATGCGAAACATTCCTTTTCTACTCCCTTGCTCAAAATTCAGTTTCTTCTTTTTTTTTTTCCTCCCTAGTATTTCAGCGAGATAGTTTACTTTGTACTGGACCCAGAGCATGTCTTCATAAGTTGCCCTAATTGCTTGCCACATACAACCATCATTGCCTATCAATTTTAATTTTTTTAAATGCTAAATTATATTTGATATCCTGAAAAACATTTCCCTGAATTAAAAATTACTAGGACTGATTGTGATACCAGCTAAACTCCAATGTGTCCTAGTAACAGCTGCTGACATTTTAGCTGACAGATATGATGGTTGTGAGGGACAAATAAGTGAATTTTGCCTTTTTTATAAATGTCTATACTGACTAGCTTCATGAAAATGTATTTTTGATTGGTTTCTCAGGATTGTGAAACTCAACAAAGATTATGTGAATTTAACAAATATTTTTTAGCAAATATTACTGTGGCTTGTGAGAGGAGTCTTAGAACGTCCATAAAACCTACATTTCAAATAATCAATGATTTGATGGTAAATAGTCTTTCCTTTATTACTATGTCCCACTCTGTTGTCCCTTAACATCCAGTTTTAGTTTACTTTTTTTTTTGTACCAGGGATTGAACTTGGGTAATGTGCTTGCAAGGCAGGCAGTGGAAGCACTGAGCTAAATCCCTGGTCCTTTAGTTCACTTTTATTAAATACACTTCATAGCAAAGAAGGAAATTTTGGGCAGGATGTAAAAACTAGCACCGGGAATATTACAGTGAACTTTGCTTTGAAGCTAAGGTAAGAAAGCCAATCAAATTGTAAATGATATGCCAAATCTCTTCCTTCCTAGAATCTTCACTGTGATAATGTCCTATCCATTTAGATGTGGTATAATGAGGATGCTTTAAGAAATCTGTCCAGGGGATAAATTACAGTACCAGTTTATTAAGTTCATGTTTCAACATTCCAATGAATGCTAAAAGCTACCTCATATGGTCCCAAGTATCTAGAACAATGTTTTTTAACCAGGCTTATCTAGTAGTTAACTTTAAAGTACAAGACACCGGCTCAGTATGTATGTGTATGTATATATATATATATATATAGA
>NW_022900951.1:81442568-81457155 GCF_012274545.1 Fukomys damarensis
GTGTGTGTGTATATATATATATATATATATGTATGTATATGGAGAGAGAGAGAGAGAAAGAGAGAGAGATCCCTTCTATCTCCTTTCAAACTCCACTGGAGGGCTGGGGATTTAGCTCAGTGGTTCCACCGCCTGCCTTGCAAGCACAAGGACACCCAGTTCAATCCCCGTACCAAAGGGGGAAAATAAAACTGCACTGGAGGTTTGAATTCAGTAAATCTGAAGTAGGCCCTAAATATGTCCATTTTTAAATGTTCCGTAGTACATTGTGATATATAGTAAAAATGGAAAAAGCCCTAGCCCATGCATTTGTTTGGTCTGGAGTTTGATGCTATGATGATGGCCTTTTATGTAACAGATTTACCTGACTAGTACTACTTGTCAGATACTGTTCCAAGTGCTTTACAATATTAACTCACTTAATCTTCATATTAATACTGTGAGGTTCTTCCATTTTGACAAACAAGGGACAGATAGGTAGATTTTTAAGATCACACAAATTCTTCTGTTATGTAAAAAGTCTTAAAGCTGATATCCCAAAGAAATGTATTTACTATTCTTAAGTTAATTATATATTATAGTATTGTAAACATTGTGACATAAGTATATATGATGATAAACTCTGGTACTAACCAAAGTAATAAAAAATGTATTGGTTTGTTTTATCAATACCAAGGAGAACATGAATCAGCTTTGTTTTCTAAATTATCTAAAACAAGTTGAACAGCTAAAGAGTATACTCTCCAGGAAAATTTTAATCTGGGGGAAGGAGTGATTATGCAAGTCAAACATATTGTAACACAGATATTTATTATTACCCTTAAAACATAACTGTGGGCTTCCTTTCCTTTTTACAAATGGGCAAAACCTTAATCTTCTTGATATCTTCGAAATGAATTTCCACAATATCAATGAATAGATCTCCTGCTAACAAATCTAGCAACCAAAACTTCAGAAACTATTTCATAAATTCTATCTTCTTTGCATGTTACTCCATAATTCTGTTCTGACTTTTTTCAAAGTCTTTCTTAGTCACATTAAGTTGGGAATAATCTAGATACAAAAACATTGAGGCACCAACCTTAGGTTTCAGACCAATAGGCTTTGTTTTCCTTCCTTTCTCAAAGCTTTGGTTCCTCCATCTGTACAATGGCTTGATTGTGCCGCAGATGGTATTTTAAAGGTCCCTCCCAATGTTAGTATTCTATAATTTTTAAAAGAACCATTGTGATGGGAAGTTCGTGGCTTCTGTTTCTTCCAAGTACTAATTTGTTCTTGCCTAACTCCTGGGATCGGTAAGTGAGCATTGATTGGAAACAGTGAATACCCTGTGGTAGACATCTGACTTCTCTTACCTAGCAAAAAATGAACCTGTCAATTTTCATTAGAAATTGTTAGGTAACATCATGCTCAGTGATAGACTGCACAAAAGTAGTGTTATGTTGACATTCAATTATACCACAATTCTAAAAGGTCAGTACATTCTACTCTTCAAATTCTTGAGAAATAGAGATGCTACAAAATGTGTAGAGTAGTTGATAGGATGCAGGAAACTGTTTCGCATGCATTTTAATTCTTTCATGTTTTGCCTGCTAAAGCTGTATCTGAGTTTACCACCAATGAAGGTTTTTTTCTAAAACTTGTCAAGGTCAAAAGCAAAGCTTTCTGGAAGACCATAGTGTAGCAATCAAAGATGAGCCTTTGCACTTTTAGCCAAGGTGTTCCCTACCTGTTCCTCCAAATGGCATGGGATGAGAAAAGCTTACTTTTAAGGAAAATGGCCCAAGAAATAGGATGAAAGACGTAGTTCACAAGTGGGATGGGTTAGGAAAAGAGCTTCATTTAATTACCTCAAACTTTTAAACAGCTGTGTTACCATCTGAGGAAAGAGAGGGCAGTATGGCGTGATTAGAGAGAGATATCTCACCTACACAAAAATTATATGGGCATTTCATTTTTTACCCAAAGCAATTCACTTCATATTTATAATTATTTTAAAAGTGATTGGCTGCATCAGATTTAATATATTTAAGCTTCCCCATACTTTGCAAACCTTTATTTAGATTAGGCTATATAGATCAGGTCTGAACATATTATTCCTCTTTATGGACATGGAAAGATATTCATTATTTTATTAAAAGAGACAAATAAGTTGCAGAACATAATTTCAGTCTGAACTTATCAAAAGAATATAGTATATTTTGGAAAAATGAGAACACTTTGCTGTACAAGATGTAGCTTGAAAATTCTAGAGAACTTTCTGTTGTATTTTTCTTTATTATGTGATTTTATACAAAAAGTATATAGAGTCTGGCATAGTGGCACACATCTATAATCCCAGCAATACGGAGCTAAGGCAGGAAGTTCACCAGGAGTTCAAGGCTAGCTTGGACTGCATAGTGAGTTCAAGGCCAGCCTGAACTGCATAGAGAGACCCTGTCTCAAAAAAAAAAATATATATATATATATATAATGTTTAAAAGATACATTAGCTTTGTACCAGATCAAAGGAAAATAAAGACATTAATATATAAAAAAGGAAGTAGTGAAGACTTCAGTGCTTGGGTACAATGTTTTTTTCTTCTTCTAACAATAGTTAAATTGCTTAGGCCAGGGATTTAGCTCAGTGGCACTGTACCTGCTTCACGAATGTAAGGTCCTGAGTTCTGCTGAGTACTGAGGGGAAAAAAAGAATTAAATTTCCAGAGTTTTTTCATTATTAACTTTTCTCCTTAATCAAACAGTTAAAACTCTATTATTCTTAGTAGAATTGATTTTCTGTTTCTTGCTTTACTTTATCAACCTTTCTGAGAGTAGCCATTCATTAATTCAAGGCATTCTCTGTAGGATATGAAACAAGTCAAGAAGCCTAGCCTCGTCTCCTTGATCCCTTCTCTGGGTAAGAAAGGCTCTGTTTAGCTTCTTTGGATGGGCACAAGATGGTTTATGGTTTTCTTTAGGTGATTGTTATTTGACATTTTAAGAGCTGCTCTAAATTTAGATGGAGGAGCTATTCTTCTAATTGGAGAATAGTATCTCATTGAGCTCCCATATTATCTGTATGCAAATAATATCACTCTTCCACTGCTGGCCCCAACAGACTTTTTCTGGTTAATATTTTACTAGGCAACAGTTTTTTGCTGTTTGCCACATACTAAGGAAACTACCAACCAGAGTCCTTAGGTGAATATTCATCATTACCTTTAGATACTAAAGCAGTTTGTTTCTTTTCAAAGAAAATTTTTGGCTTACTATTTTAAAAGTTATTGTTTTTTCTTAAATTTTTGAAGTCATAGTCAATGTATTTACCATTTAAACAATATGAAAGTATTCAGAGCAGAATAGTAAAGGCTTTCTTTAAATTGGTTTCAATTTAAGTTTATCGATGACATCCAAATAGGAAAGGAAGAAGTAAAATTGTCTTTGTGGACAATATAATCTTATACATAGAAAAAATCCTACAGTTTTCAAGTTTTAAAAAAGTGTTAAAACAAGTGAATTCAGTTAATTTTCACGATATAAAATCAATATACAAAAATTAGAAACTTTTCTACATAGTAATAATAGAGTTTTCAAAAACAGATATCAAGAAAACAGTCCTACTTGCAATGCCATTAAAGTGCTTAGAAATTAATGACTAAGGTAGAAGATCTGTACACTACAGACTAACAAACATAAGGTAAAATAAATAAATGAAGAGCTACTAATGTTCATGGATTAGAAAAAACATTACTTTTTTGGAAGAATCATTATTGTTAAAAATTTCCATCCTACCTTAGCAAATATAGGTTAAATGTACTTTCTTTCAAATTTCCAATGACATTTTGCACAGAAGTATGAAACACAACTATAAATCTCATATGGAACCAAAAAAAATCTGTGAATCACCAAAGCAACCTTGAGGAGAAAAAAAAAAAAAACCTACAAGTATCATACTACTCAACTTCAAAATATACTACAAAGTTATGGCAATTAAAACAGCATGGTGCTAGCATAAAATAAGTATAGACTTTTTAAAAACATAGAAAGTCTTAAGATATTTCTTTCCATTTACAGTCAGATGATCTTTGACAAAGGTGCCAAGTAAAGACAAAAAGGAAAGGACAACCTGTTGGAAAAAATGGATATCTGTATGCAAAGGAATAAAATTATATTCATACCACATATAAAAGTCAACTCAAAATAGATTAATGACTGAAGCATAAGACCTGAAGCTATAAAACCTCTAGAAGAACATAAAGTAAACTTTTTTGACATTGATCTCGGCAGATATTTTCTGGATATGCTCTCAAAAGCACAGACAACAAAAGGAAAAATGTAGAAATGATATTGTATCAGACTAAAAAGCTTCTACACAGCAAAGGAAATAGCAAAATGACAGCCTATTCCTAAGGGAATATTTGTAAGCCACATATCTGATAAAAGATTCATTTCCAAAATATATGAGGAACTCAATAGTGAAAAAATCAATAATCTTATTAAAGATGGGGCATGGTATGTGAATAGATACAAATGAATAGTAAATACATGAAAAAATGATTAAAATCACTGATCATTACAGAAATATACAATAAAATTGCAGTTATATATCACCTTATACTTGTTAAAATGGCTATACTTAAAAAGATAAAGATAGCAAGTACTGGTGAAGGTGTAAAGGAAACGCTGCCATACTATTGGTGGGAATATAAATTAGTAGTTATTATGGAGTACAGTATGGACTTTCCTGGAAAGATTAAAAACATAACTACCACATGGTCCAGGAATCTCACTCCTGGTTATACATTCAAAGGAAATAAAATCAATATGCCAAATGCTGTGTTCGTGGCAGCATTATTCACAATAGTAAGATAAGGATTTGATTGTCAATCAACTGAGAAATAGATTTTAAAAATGACACAAACATAATGGAATATTTTTGGGCTTTAAAAAAAAAGGAAACCCTATCACTTTCAAAAATGTGGATGGAAACAAGGATATTGTTTTAAGTGAAATAAGTGAGTCATAGAAATACAAATGCCAAATGATCTCACTTATATATGGGATCTAAACCAATTGATCTCATCAAAGTAAAAAGTAGAATGGTGTTTATGGGAGCATAGAAGGTAGGGGAAATGAGATATTAGTCATAGGACATGTAGTTTCCATTAGATAAGAGAAATACGTTTTTTGAGATCTGTTGCACAGCATCATTAGTAACATCATTAGTAATAATATCCTGTATATTTAAAAATTGCAAAGAGTAAATTTCAAAGGTTCTTGTCATGAAAACTACTTAGATTTTGAGGTGATGAATATGCTAAATAGCATGCTTTAGTCATTCCATATTGTACCCTACTCAAACAATTACAATTTGTCAATATACAATAAATAAAAAACTAGGAAAAGGAAGTTTTAATAATCTCTATCATCCATTGCCTTTTACACTGCATAGTGCAAATTCAAATAGCAGGAACTATAAACTCAGATAAAAAAGCAACTATGTTAGGAATATACCTATAGATGTTTAAATGAAGTACTTATTGGAGATAAGTCGTCTCACTTAATCTTCACAATCTGGTAAAATAGATTCTATTATTAACAGATATAAACCTGGGGAATGAGAAAATTAGGCAACTTATCCAAAACATAACGTGTTAAAGTACAGGTTTAAACCTAGATAACCTAAGTCCAGAAAATAATTTCCTGAGCCTAAGCATGTGAAAAAAATCATGTGTTAAACACGAAATGAATGGTTTGAGCTTTTACAGAGGCAAAACTAGGTTTAGATCTGGATCCTGCCACTAACTAAACTCCTTGACTGTGTGACATCAAACAAGTCGCTTAGCCTCTCTCACTCTAGATTTATAAAATCCACAAAATGTTGCTTATAATTCCTTCTTACCATCAATGGGACATACACTTTAACAAATTATATATGTGTTCCTCTTTTCAATTCTTCTCATGGAAATGCTTGCCTTTGTGGGATGATTACATATTGCTGGCAGTGTTGTTCCTGGAGAGTAAACAGATTAAAATTAAATGAGATCAAAGAAGATTCAAATTAAGCATACACATAGATATTTACGGGATAGACATTATTTGCACAGAATTCTATGCTGAAATAATTGTGAGAGGCAAAGAAGTCTCTGCAGCTACCACATATGGTTAAAAGCATGGAGAAATTTGGTCTGTTGGTGAGGAACTTGTTATTACCTAGGTGTTCGTAGTCAGACCATAGTTCAAGTCTCAGATCTAATGCTTACAGCTTGTGTGACCTTGGGAAGAGTAACTACCCACTTTTTCTGTTTGCCCATCTATAAAATGAGAATGATAGAGCCTGCCTCATTGTACTGTAAGGGCTCACTGAAAAGTACATAGAAAATACTCTGGGTCTAACACAAGCGAGGCAACAGGCAGTGCTGCTTCCATTAGCACTTTCATAAGCAGCGGCTGCAGTAGTTCAACTAGCACCACTCCAGTCAGGGAATATAGATGCCGGGGACTTAGGATCCAGTCTCAAATTTGTAACACCCTCGAATCAGAGAAAATTCTCTGAACTCTGTGCATTCATGGATGTATTCTGTCCAAGCAGGGAAAATGAGAACTCTTCCCACAGGGCTGCTATGATAATTAATGGGAAACACCTACTAAATTTCTGGAATATGCAAGATATATAGATCCACTTATAAGATATAGATAGGTAAATAGATACATAGATAGATAGAGATATATAAGATATATAGATCCGCTTATAAGTTTATTTACAGTAAATACCTGCAAAGGAGACTGTTTCTTAGCTGTGCTGGGAGTGTTGTGGCTTTAGTTTAGATCTCATGTGCTGTCTACGTACTGGGCACTCTCACCTCTTTAAGTTCACACCCAATTGCATGGTATTTTATAATATTTAGAGGAAGATAAATAAAATATTTAAGGCCTATTTCCTTGAAATTCGTAGCTTGGGTGCTTTTGCCTTCTTGCTTCTCCCTTGAACTTTTTAAACTCTAAAAGAAGTGTAGGCGTTTCTTCCTATGTGGTTTATGAATCTTGGCATGGTTCAACTAGAGTACTATATTTTTCTTACATATTTAAACTGTGTACTTGTGACATAAGATCTACTGGAAATATAAGTATTTGTTTAAGGCAATCACATTAACATAAGTATGTGTATGAACTTCTTCCAGAAAATGATACTGTTTATATCATGACACCACTTGAAATGATCAATCTCCTCTAATATAGGCTAATTGTGGTAGTTAGTTGAACAGCTGTTAAATCTAAACAGCATAATATGTGAAAATAAGTGTTCAGTAGTTGTTGATGAGTAAGATTCATGCTAGGTCTGCTTTTTGAAATTTTAATTTTTATTAGTACATGTTTACAGTAGCGAATAATTACATTTATTGAATTGAGTTGGTACATGAACATAACACATCTTATTCTTTTTTCATCCTCTTCCCTTCCTTCCACCTCTCGGTCCCTTCCCTTTTGCAAAAGATCTATATCTCTGTTTCCTAATATATATCTTTTTATTTTGCTCTTTAACTTATTTGTACATTTGGTTTCTAGCATAAGAGTAATCACCCAATATTGAAGCATGTGTATCTGATTTATTTCAGTTGACATTATGATCTCAAGGTACATCCATTTTCCTGCAAATGACTCAAATTTATACTTCTTTATGGCAATGTAGTAATCCTTTGTGTGTAAATACTGTATTTTTTAACCCATTCATCTGTTGATGAACATATGGACCCCTTCTGAGATTGAGTTGGGCTGCTATAAATATCAGTATGCGTGTATCACTTCAACATGATGTCAGATTTATTTATTTATTCATTCATCCATTCATTCGTTTATTTATTTATTTATTTATTTATTTATTTATTTTTGGTACTGGGGATTGAACTCAGGACCTTGCAGGCGGCAGAACCACTAAGCTAAAACCCTGGCCCCCAACATGATGTCAGTTTTAATGAAAGATAACATTTATTTATAATTATAATCACTGTAATAATGGGATGGATTTAAAGTACTGAAAGTATAGTTTGGTGTATTCTATTAAATAGTTTAAATATAGAAGCTCTGTTTATAACATTAATTCTCTTAGCAAAGCCTCGCTTTACAGATGATACAAGATCAACTTGAATCTAGCTTGTGTGCAAATAATCACAAAACTTGAGTTTATGAGATACATGTTTAGGAGTATTTACTATAATAATAAAGATCAAAACCTAAAATGTTTACCAGTTATGCTATCTTTCATTTCGTTACTTCATTTCCCTGATTATAAATTTCACCTTGAATGCCACTCTAGAGTATTATTTTGGGATTAGAAAAGTTCCTGGAAAATAATTAGAACTAAATATGTGATTTAAATAGTGACCTACTTAGTGGTGCCAGTTAGTCTGGTAGTATGAGTAAGGTAAAACAATAATACAAAAATGTTAAACCTCATTGCTAGTTTTATATCCAGCTTTAGGGAGAATAAAAACCTTAGCACTATGGCTAAAGACTCAAGTCACACTACATTAATATTGGTGTAAATTAATAATGAAAAAAGCTGAGTCTGATTAGTGTCATTTAAAGTTTTGTGAATCAGAGATTTAGCCTTACAAATTAAACAGCTTGAATACCGATAAAGGATCTGTGGGAATAATTCTTATTAAAAAGTTAAAACCATCACATCTCTTCTACAGGAAAATTTATCATTGGTATAGATTACATACAGTTCACTCTACAGTGTAAAAAGGATGAAATTTGACAAACCATAAAAAAGTCCAATAAGGAAGTAACTAAAATTAATTTTAATTTAAGTATATTACTGGTGTTTTCTTGCTTAACTGGAAAGAATGTTCTGTACTTCTTCAACTTATTTTCAGCCACGATAATACCACATGTATGATTGGACATAGCTTCAATTGAGATGTTTAATTATCCAGCAGTATCCCCATCCTTAATTTCAAAACCTTTTTCTGCTTAGCAAGTGCAGAGTAAACCTATAGAAATGAATTGCAAAATTTTCCAGTATGTTTCCAGATAGCAAGTTGTGAGACAGGTGAAATGAGTCTTTCTTGTCCGAGTTATCTGCACACTTCTCCTTACCTGAATTTGTCCAACCCCTGTGTGCCTAGGATTATCCTCTCTAGCCAAAAGCCCTATGTTGCTATGCCCCCAAATGAGCCTATGGTTCTTTTCTCCATCTGCTTTTCTATCACCTACTCTGTCTCCACAAAATTTACTTGTTCTGAGTCCATTTAATTAGACCTTTGCTATATTTCATAAGCGTTACTAGTAATAGTGACAGCAGGAATAATCAACAATGAAAACAGTAAACAGCATTGAGTATAATGACTGTTTTTCTTATGCTTCGGGCATGCTGTAAGCATTTTACATCCAGTACTTCCTTAATCCTCACTTTTACAGATGATGAAATTGAGATTTAGAAAGATTAAGAGTCTTATCTAAGGTTTCATAGTGAATAAGAGGACTCACTTTTAGTTTTTTAATTCCAAATCTCCAAGATTTTAACCAGTACAAATCTGCAGTACTGGTTTGTCAATTTTAGAAAATGTAACAAGAGTTAATATTCCAGAAATTACTTTGAAAAATGCCAAAATAGTTATTGCCTTTTAGTGATTTCATCATCAAACTTTGCTTCATACAGTCTTATTTTAGAAAGTAGGAGGAAAACAGAATGAACATAAAGGAAGAGAAAGAAGAGGAAGAGTAAAAGGAAGAAAAAAAGAGCCATGATTGGTTCTCCACCTGATGTCAGCGGTTTGTCTTTTTTGAGCCTGCATGTAGATAATTCTAAGACTCTCATACTTGTTGGTAAGGTACAGGGCACTTTAAGTAGAGGTGATGCCACAAAACTGGTATAAATATGCACCATCTCCTTTTCCCATTCAAGCAAAAATTCTATTTCAATAAATTATAGCCAGAAAGGTCTCTTGATACAGGCATATCAGGTCTCTGAGGTTACCTCAATTTCTTCTATGCAGTAAAATTATGTATAATATTTTGAAGCTTAAATCAATGAATGGACAATGTAAAAGTTCAGGATATCCTTCAGATGACAGGAAAAATGGCCTTGTCTCCAGTGTAAGAGTTCTTCACACCTGTAATGGCTAAGCTTAATTGTAATCTTGACTGGCTTGGGAGCTGCCTAGTGGGTTAGTAAAACATACCTCTTGGTGTGTCTGGGTGGATCTTGGAGGCCCGATCTTGGGTGTAACGTTTGGTTCTTTGTTCCTTTTTCTCTGATACTGTTTCCCTGCTCTGCTTCCCTGCTGTCATGAGCTAAGTAGTTTTGCTCTGCTATGCTTTTCAGCTGTAAGGTTACTGCCTTGGAACCAGCGAATTCAGCGCTGAAATTGTGAGCCTTCCCTCCTTTAAGTTGTGGGTATTAGGTATTTTAGTCACAGAAATGAAAAGCTGACGGATACAAAAACATAAGACTATACCATGAAAGATTTGCTTATATGCCTTAATTTCTACATTTCTAAAACCAGTATACTTGCCTACATGCACTCTAAGGTCTTACTTGTTTCAACTGCCATTCCTAAATGTTCCTGTAGTATTCTTGCCCAGGAATGTAAAAATACTTTTGTATTTTTAATAATTTGCACTTTTGTAATATGAAGGATGAGGGCTCAAGATATGGCTGGCCCTAGATATTGTATGGGGAAGAGCTGGTTTGCTCTGTTTTGATGGCAAATGCCTTTGGTGTTTGAAAACTCTTTTGCTCCTCAGTTGTTTTAAGTGATTTGTATAAAATTAGCTGCTTTTGGAACTTCAGGTGATTTTAATATTAACTCTGATTAAAAGCATGAATGAGGACCCTACCTTCTGAAGCTGAAGTAAGTGTGCTTGTGTATGCTTCCTGACCACACTCTAGTTTTCTTTTCTAAACAGAGCAGGCATTCACTAGACATAGCCTGGAGCTTGTTGCAAAGACAAGATTAGTCTCAGAAATATACCTGATAGTGATTCTTTTTTTTTTAACCATGAGGGCTTTGTCCTGCTAACCATTTCTGGTTCATCCCCTATCTCATTCTCTGGATCACCAACAAAGTCTACTAGTGGGAATTGGCCTTAGGAAAAAGGAGCCAATTAATTTGATATTAGATATTACTATGACCAACCATTCTAGTTTGTTCCAGGATTAATATAGAAATTCCTGTGTTTAAGGAAATCCCTATTTTGAGGCGAATGAGACTACCCAGTTGCCCTATTAGTTTATGCCTATTCCACATGATATATTGGAAAAAAAAACACTTGTCTTTGAAAGTTTAGTCATATCTTGTTCTATTTTTTGAAGTACTTCTCAACATGTTGATAATGTGTTTCAACAATTATTTATTAAATATCTTTTTTACTAGATACTGAACTTCATAAGTGTTACAGTCATATATTCTTTGCTCACCATTGCATTTCAAACACTAAGAAATACTTCACATGAAATAGTTTCTCAACATTTACCTACTGGATTCATAAACGAATAAATCACCTACCCCAGTCTTCTATTTTCACATCAATAATGAAAATATTAGTTACCTACTTCAAAGAGTTGCGGTGAAGGCTGGAAATATGTTTGTGTCAAAGAGTCAATGTATGTTTTATAAACCATATGAAATAGGTTATTAATCATGGTGAGTATGATGCATACATGATAATAATATCTGTCATTTTAAGGAACTTGCTAAGTCCTAGGCCTTTTCACTGTTTTATTTTATTTATCTTTGTAATTATCCTTCAAATTGTTAGGTAGATATTATCCTCGTTTTAGAAATGAACAAACTCACATTACAAAGGGCCAACTATAAAGTTAAACATTACAGTGTTCAACACTGCACTCACTTCTGATACCATCTAAAGGTTTGGAAGGTTCCCAAATCACCTTCATGTAAAATAATTCACTTTAGGGACTCACAGAACTTACTAGCAGCTGTTGTACTCATAGTTATGGTTTATTACAGGGAACGGATACAAATTAAAGTCAGCCAAGGGAAGAAATACATATAACAGAATGTGAAAGTACTTCAATAAGCCTCTTCCTATAAAGTCTCGGCACATATTCTTTTGGCATCCACATGTGACCCAGACTTGGGTGGCATTACTCTCCCAGTATCCATGTGTGACTAGACTCGTGGAGTATTGATACTTCATGGGAAGCTCATCTAAGTCTTATTGTTCAGAATTCTTATTGAAACTCTATTGCAAAGGCACGATTGATCAAGTGCCTGTAGAAGTAATCTCAGGTCCAGGTCTGCTGATACCATGTGACCAAAGATCCTACCCCAAAACACATTATTACTCTCTAGTTAGCCCAAGATCTCCAAGCAAACTAAAACTACATCCTAGGAGCTGAAGACAAAGTTGAGCTAACTTTTTGCAGAAGTTTCAATTGTTTGTTACAGAGAGGTGCAGAGGTGAAATAAACTTTGAAAGTTTTTATAGCTTGCAGTTGTATAGCTTGAACTTGTAAACACAGTGTCCTTCCAGTGTATATCTTTTTATTTTCCACTCTGTCCTCTGTGCCTGATAAATATCTTTTCTACAAGCTGTAAAATATGTATACTCATATACATATAGATCAAAGAAGGGGTTGATTGTGGTTTAAAAATAGGAAGAAATTATACTCCTCCCATCTATAGTTTTTCCCTCTCACAAACTCTCAGACTTGAAGCTTTCTTTATGTCTTCAACTATAAACTTTTACTAGTAGAATGGAAAGTGGACAAAGGTGGGTTAGAAAGCTTATCTGGGCTATGTTTCTATTCCACCAACCTCCTATCTTATGCATTAGGACTTAATGGATACCTTTGTATGTGCATATGTGTATGTCCGCATCAGCTAAGAAAGCAGTCTGTTCATGATCTGTTAAAGAAACTCCATTTTAAATGTTAAACAAAGGTTGACAATTCCTCCTTCAACCATTTGCTTTTACATGTGGTCCTCTTAAACACTGAAAGACCATGATGACAAATTTTGATGAGACTTCTAAGAGGCATTTGTAGAGCTATACAGTCTTCCTGGTCTCCTCAAATCACAGGGCAGCTAGCCAACCTTTACACCTTATGGTGCTAGGGGAAGGAAGGCAAGTGTCCAAATGACAACTAATGAAAATCAAGGGGAAAGAAGAGGAAGGCATAAGGGCCACTTTGAAACCCTGAAGTAATCTGCACCCGTTCAGAAGTGAGAGAGCAGAATTCAAAGAGCTGCATCACATGGAACGTCTTCAACAGCTTAAGTAAATCAGAGCAAGGCATAAAAAGGATTTAGCAAAAAGAAGGCTGAGTGTTTCATAAAACCATTTTTCATTATCTTTCTAATTCAGAAGGATAAAGAATGTAAAATTATAGCAAATCTACTATGCAGGGAAACAGTGAAAATAGCACTGGCCTTGTAGTCTAGCCTACAAGTTTAAATCCCAAATCTAACCTTACTTATGTGCCCATAGGACAATTATTTATCTTCTCTGACCTTCAGTTTCTTCACATATACAACTGGCATGAAAATTTTTTTTTCGTAGGGCCCCTTCACTGAATAAACTAGATAATTCATTTAAAATATTTATTTTTGTGTCCCAAACAAGGTAAATATTTGGTAAACATTAATGATGGTGATTATATTTTTACCTACAAAACAGAAATAACCACAGGATTATATATGTACATTTTGCTTTATATAATGTGGCATTCCATTCCAAAAAGTACAATGTCAGGTCTTTTGGGACATTATTGTCTTTAATCCTTATTTGGAAATGAATAGTGATTCTCTAAAGACTGATAACTGTAGTACATGCTGAATATCAGGTACATAGAATAAATGCTCTGGCCTGTGGTGTGGGAAAAACATTAGTGAAACTTTGTTATCCTGCTTGATATAATAACATTATCTTGCATTAGGTGGTTATACATCCATGTTTCAGTCCAGGCTATACTACTTTCAATTTATGTGACCTCTACGAAAATGCCTATACTTTCTGAAAGCAGTACCAAGAAAACAAAAATCAGACCTCTCAAATTTTTTTTTCCAATCCAAAAATGGGCATCTGAAATGAACAGACATTTCTCAGACAATGAAGTAGAAATAGCAAATAAATATATGAAAAACTGGTCAACATCACTGGTAGTTGGAGAGATTCAAATGAAAACAACACTGAGATTCCACCTCACTCCAGAAAAAATGGCTGCTATCAAGAACAACCAATAACAAATGCTGGTGGGGCTGTGGGGAAAAAGGAACCATTATTCATGGGAGTGTAGAGTGGTGCAACCAATGTGGAAGTCGCTTTTGAGATACCTCAAATATCTAGGATTAGATGTCCCATTTGACCCAGCTATACCCCTGCTAGATATCTTCCCAAAAGAATTAAAAATTTCATGTCATAGCAATATATGTGCACACATGTTCACAGTGGCAGAAATTGTAATAGCTGAAACTTGGAAACAGCCCAATTGGCCATCAGCTGGAGACTGGATAAAGAAAATATATACAAACTACTTATAAAACACACATACACACTATGTATAGGATATAAGTATATATATATATATATATATAGATCTTTAATCCATTTTGATTTTAGTTTAGTGCATGGT
>NW_022900951.1:81457200-81514980 GCF_012274545.1 Fukomys damarensis
TCATCACTGGGATCTTGTACCTTTACGTGACAGGTCTTGGTTCTCATTTTTCCCCTTGTTCCTGCCCTCCCTTCACCCCTCCTCCCTTCCCCTTTACAAACACTTCATTTCCATTTCTTCATTTTCTCCTATTTTTCTTTTCCCTTATTAGCTTTCCCCTACCCTTCCCACTTTCCCTACTCCTTTAGCCCCTTTGGCAAGTTGAAACCCAGTTTTTTCAACACCATGTATTATAGAAGCTGTCTTTCCTCTACTGAGGGTGTTTGGAACCTTTGTTGAAGGTGAGGTGGCTGAGTGTGTCTGGGGTTGTTTCTGAAGCTTTTAATCAGTTCCACGGATCCATAGGTCTGTTTGCCAGGACCATGTTGTTTTTATCACAGTGGCTTTGTAATACAGTTTCAAGTTGGGGATTGTGATACCCTCTTACCTTGTCTTGGTTGCCTGGAGTTGCTTTTGCTATTCTAGATCTCTTCTTACTCCAAATGAATTTTTGGACTGTTTTCTCAAGGTCTGTGAAGTATACTGCTGGGATTTTAATTGGAATTGCATTGAGTCTATATATCAGTAATGGGAATATGGCCATTTTCACTATGTTGATTCTTCCTACCCAGGCGCAAGAGATGCCTTTTCATTTTCTGATATCATTTTCAGTCTCTTTTTTCAGAGTGCTATAGTTTTCAGAGTATAGATCTTTGATTTCTTTTGATAAATTGATTCGTACGTATTTCATATTTTGGGATGCCATTGTGAAAGCAATTATTTCTCCAGTTCCTCACTCAGTGAGTCTGTTGTTTGTGCTCAGGAAAGCTATTGAGTTTTGTGTGTTGACCTTGTATCCAGCTACTCTTCTAAATTAGGTTATTAAGTCTAGAAGGCTTTTGGTGGAGTTCTTGTTGTCTCCTATATAGAGTATCATGTCATATGCTAATAATTCCTTTTAATAATGCTATCAAGAAATCAACCAATAACAAATGCTGGTGGGGCTCTAAGACAGAAAGAACCCTTCTCCCTTGATAGTGGGTGTGCAGACTGGTGCAAACACTGTGGAAATCAATATAGTGATACCTGAAAAAACTAAGATTAGATTGCCCACTTGACCCAGGTATCCCTCTGCAGGGTATCTTCCCAAAATAATTAAAAGAATCATACCATATTAATATATGCATACTCTTGTTTATAGCAGCACAGTTTGTAATAGCTAAAATTTAGAAACAACCCAAATGCCCATCAACTGGAGACTAGATAAAAATGTGGTACTACTCAGCCATAAAGACTGAGCAACTAGAGATATTTATAGCTAAATGGATGCACATTGAAGTTATACTCTTAAGTGAAACAAATAGGACACACAAGTAAGTACCAAATAGTTTCTCTGGTGTGAAAAGCTAAATGTGTAAATAAGGTTCAAATGGTATAAATGATAGTGTGAAATAGGAAGATGATATCTAAATGGGAAGTGGGAAGGGGGTGGAAAGGAAATAAGGAAAACAAAAAATGTGAAAAATTGAAACAAAGTCTTTGTAAATAGTGAAGGGTAAAGTGGGTGAAGGGAGGGCAGGGTAATGGGGAAAATAAGAATTAAGATACATCATGTAAAGGTGCAAGATCCCAATGATAAATTTAACTGTATTGTTTGCTTTAAATGTACCAATAAACTTAATGGAAAAATAAATAAATAAGTAAATAAATAAATAAATAAACGCTTCATTCTAATCAATGTGTAAATGTTTAATCTCCATGGCTGAATTCATTCCTAAATATTTTTCTTTTTTGTGCTATTATTAATAGAATTTTCTCCATCAATTAATGCTCTAATATTAATTTTTGTATATTGATTTTATATCTTGTGCCTGTTTAAACTCATTTGCTAGCTTGAATATGTTTAGTAGATTCCTGTGTATCTATAAACAAGGTCATATCATCTGCTAATGCTTTCACTTCTTTGTTTCCAATCTAGAATCTTTAATTTCATTTTCCTCCCTAATTGACCTTCCTATTACAGTATAGTTCCAATACAGAATTGAACAGAACTAGGGACAGAGAACTACCGATCCTTAGGGGAAACTGTTCAGTTGTTTATCAGTAAGGATTTTTCTAGCTCTGTGTTTTTAATACGATATATTAACCAAGTTGAGGAAGTTTATTTCTATTCTTAGTTTTTTGCAGGTTTATTTTTTTAAATAAAATCTTGAAGTATGTCAAATTCTTTTGCTATGTCCATTGAGATGATGTGTGAATTTTTCTTCTTTATTAATCATGACCCTGTGGTTCTGGAATGAAAGTAGACACAAAGCTCAATAGAATACAATTGGGAATACAGAAAAAAACTCGCATCTACCTATGTTCAATTTACTTTTGATGAGGGTACCAAAATTATAATGGGTAGTAAATAATCTTTTCACCAAATGGTTCCAGAACAACTGGATATCCACTTATTAAAAAGTGAGGTTTTACCTCTACCTCACACAATATAAGCAAATTTAACTCAAAGTGGATCAAAGATATAAATATAATAACTTAAACTACAAAATTTCAAAAAATATTCTTTGCCTTATTTATTGTAGTTTATCTTTTAGATGTGACATTTTAAGCACAAGCAACCAAAGAAAAATATATAAATTAGACTTCATCAAAATTAATAACTTATGTACATCAAAGAAAATGAAAATAAAACCAACATAATGGAAGAAAGTACTTCCAAATCGTATCTGAAATATCTTATACCCAGACTATATCAAGAATTCTTACAAACTAAAAAGGAAATGGCAACCCAATTTTTTTAAAGACAAAGGATTTGAATATATATTTCTCCAAAGAATTTTCACAAATGGCCAAAAAACACGTGGAAATATGCTCAATATTATAAATCATTAGAGAAATGGAAACTGAAATCACAATGATATGTTATTTCAGATCACTTTAAATGGCTATAATAAAAGTTAAAAAAAGTATTATGAGGTTAGAGAAACTGGAGCCCTCATGTATTGCTGACGGGAATGTAAAATGGTATAGCTGATAGGGAAATGGCTCCACATAAAGTTAAAACTATACACTCCACATAAAGTTAAACCTATATAGAAAGAAACGAAAACATACATTCATACTCTAATACACAAATACTGTTAGCAGCAATATTCATAACATCCAGAAAGTAGCAAAAGCCCAAAGGCCTATCAGTTGATGAATGGATAAACAAAATGTGGAGTATGATTCTGGAAAAAGAATGAAGTATATATCATCTCTCCTTTGGTGAGACACTATCCAACACTCACAGCTAAAAGGAGGAAAGGTTTAATTTGGCTCACAGTTCAGTGTATTCAGTCAATGGTCAGCTGGCTCAAAGGCAGAAACAACATGGTGGCCATGGTATGGCATATAAAGCTGCTTATTTTATAGCAGCCAGAAAGTAGAGTAGGGAGAATGTGCAAGAGAGGAAAGAGGCAAGGGCCAGATACAGTACCCACCCAATGTTACACTTCCAGGATCCACCCAGACCCACCCAGAACTTTGCTCCATCAATCCCACAGGTTACTCTCAAGCCAATCAAATTGATATAAATAAGCTAAACCATAAAGAAATACTTTATACATGCCACAAGATGGGTGATATCCACACAACAGTGTATTATTCTGAAATAAAGGCCAAAAAAATACTTCATACATGTAATAGCTTGGATGAACTATAAAAGCATGCTAAGTGAAAGAAGTCAGAAATAACAGGAAATATATAGAATTATTCTATATGAAAAGTTAAGAATAGTTTTAGAGATAGAAATGAGGTTAGTGGTTGCTAGAACTAGGAGGTGGGAGGGTTGAGCAGTGACCACTGAAGAGCTGTGAGATTTCTGTTTGGCTGATGAAGATATTTTGGAATAATAGAAATAATGGTTGTGAAATGCTGAGAATATATACTGCAACTGCTGTATTATAAACATTAATTTGGTGAATTTTATAGATTATATACCAATTAAAATAGTAGTTTATGGAGGCAGCGAGATAGATCTTTTGCAAAAGGGAAGGGTACTAAGAGATGGAGTAGAGGGTAGGAGGGGAATAAAAGGGTTGAAAATAATTAAGATATACCATATAGATGTACCAACCATCCACAATGAATGTAATTATTATGTAATGCAAATACATACTAATAAAATTTTTTTTTAAAGTTAAGCTTTCCATATGTTTTTATCCAAAGATCTCTTGGAGAGAGGGGAAAAAGTAAAACTTATTCTGAGTCCAAAAAATGCAAATAATAAAAATGTTTCACTTGTCCTGTTGCCAAGTAAGTCTGTTGACTATGCATTGGTGGTATAGTGGTGGGCATAGCTACCTTCCACGTGACTCTGTTAAAACTTTAAGGTGCCCGGTCAGTCTGCCTCATTCCCATATATCTCCTGTAGGACTTCTCCTCTTTAATAATTGCTTCGATTTCCTGCTACCATGAATTTTCAGTTCCTTTCTCTATCTCTTCTCTATTCTCTTTCTTTGTTATACTAGACTCTTGTTTCTGTGCTAAAACAGAGGCTATAGTTCTATTTTCTAGGCACAAGTTTTATAGCTAAATTTTCCTACTTTTATTAATCAGACCCTTGCTTTCTAGCCTCAACCATCTTTTTTCTGGCTCTATCCATTATTCTGGGGTAGATTCCTTCTTTACTATTGTTCATAACTCTTCATGAAAAATCTCCATGGAACATTATTCATATTGAAATGTTTTTTTCCTTGCCTCACAGTCACAGAAATGTGGCCACCTAATCAAATGAAATATGCTTTCAAATACTGACAGTGTCTGCCTGAATACAAAATCTCTGCCCTTGTATTCCCAAATAGTTTGATGTATTTTTACCTGTAGGCCTTCTTTATGCTATCCACACTTTGAAAGGAGTGTGCTTCATAAAACATACTGAATACAAGAAAATCAATAAGCAATCTGTGCGATAATTAATTAACATGCCAGTATTAATTACTGTTTCTTCTTTTCCTGACTTGGGTCACAGTCATGTTTGATTTGGGTAATTGTCCATTTTTCAATTGTATTTTGTTCAGTGTTCCTTTAATGTGATCAGAGTGAATGACTGGCAGAAAATCATGTAACGGCACAGAACTGTGGGGTAAGTTTAATATGGTGAAGGTATGATTTAGAAAAAAATATTTTCAAGGCAGAGTTGATACCAGGGTGAGGTAATGGGAGAAAGTTCTCACTTCAAAACTGCAGGCAATATTGTGATGAGGCCAACTATGTTCTCTGTTCATTGCTCTCAATATTTCTATATTCATCAGCTAACTTTTGGTGAGCAAATATTCTGTCAGGCATTTTACAATGCACTAGAGGTGCAGCTATGCATAAAAGTGTTATTTATAAGTTGCCTTCTGAGAACTTAAATCTGAAAAGGGAAATCAATATTAAATAGAGTTGTATAATTCATTAATTAGAATTTTTAGCACTATAAATGAGAACTATATTGTCTAACTGAATTATTTTTATAGTCCACAGTTTACAATTCAAACTAAAGCCAAGAATTACACTGAAAACTTCCTATGATCTTATTTTCTTCATAAAAGCTGAGGACATAAGTAAATGATAGATGAGGAGATTTTTTCCCCCTCAGGGATGCAGAGAGATGTCTATGTGAGACATTTTGGGGTCTAGAGTATGTGGCAGTATGGCCCACCCAAATACTCCCTCACTACTACAGTGCTGCTTGTTAGTATGCATCTAAGCTACCTTTACTCTTATTTCACTGGTGCAGACTATTGCTCCCTGAACACCACCCAAAGACAGGCTAGGAAAATAATCAAGAACAGATTGTTTTGGTGTTTAGTAAATTCCAGGAATGATGGGGTTGGTGACAGGCCTAACTCTCCAACAGAGAGCTTTCCTCAATAGAAAAGACTTCTGGATTGCCTGGTGTTAAAAATATCAGAATGATTGAGTGAGGAAGGCTGGAGAACATCAATAATTGAAGTCTCCTGTTTATTCTGGATAGGATAGGCATCATTAGCCTGAGGGCAGGGGGTCTGGAGCAGATCTCTTCAGGTACGAGGTTTTATGAAGTTTGTATTGCTGAGGCACTAGCACTCCTGGAAATAATGGCTGCATGCCAACTCTACTTTCCTTAAATGTGCATTTAAATGGTATTTACTTATGCCAATTTATTCTTAGCTCTGTGAGCCTTCTCATGTATATATCACATAGACAGGACATTACTTATTTTGATGCAAGGGTCTCAGCCTAAATGAGTTCACAATTTTTATAACTCAGTTTAGTGTAATTATACTCAATTTAAGGAATATGTAACTGCCCATTCTCTCCCCAGTAGGCATGTGATTAATTGACTTAGTAGTAAAAAATGCTTTTAACAGAGGCCTAAATTCCAGTAGGCTCCCGGAAGGTTAGGTTTAAATCTAGGTAAAGATTACTTACTCCTTCATTATTAAACTAGGATAAGTAAGATTTAAAAACACAGGCCTTTTCATATCAGCAAGAAAGAAAAGACCTAAAGCAAGCAAAATAATTTACCTAGCAATAATGCATGACAGGAATCATGTGCTAGTTGGCTAGCATAACTTCATGAGGGAACATGCTCTATTTAATGATTAACTCCGTTTTAGAATAACTAATATGTGGAATCTTTCTGAGATCATCTGAGGATAAAATTGGGGAGTAATTCTGACTTCATTTGCATGTTAAGCTCACACCAGTATTTATTTAGTCTGAGGTATCATAAATGTTAATCTTAGGCATTACCAGTGTATTGGATGTGTAAGTACATTTCTGGCTTTTAAACTCTTAAATTTGTGTGTTTAGGCCTCTTTGTGAGGAATTTTGGGATATTAAAAACAATAAAAATGGAGGTTGTAAGAATGGTGCAGTTCCTACCGCAGGGGTATGTGGCCAACCCACTCACACATTTTGAGAAATCTACAGTCAGTGATTTAAATATATTATTTCTGTTAAATACTTTTTCTGAACATGTGTGTATTAAGAGAAGATAACTGCTTTGTGAAGAAAGTATGTTGCAGAAAAACTTGATTTCAAAATCTGTTCTTGCTGCTTAGTCTACAGTCACAGTCTATTGACAACAGGAACGAAGGCTTTCATGCTTCATTCTTCCATAGCATTGTGGTCACAGCACATAATGGGAGCTTGGGAAATAATGTTGAATAGAAATATTGAAATATTAAGGAACATATTGGGTAGAGCACGGAGAGAGGCACTATTTAAAGACTAAAAGGAAATTCTTATGTCCCTCTGGTTTTCAGCATTTACCATGCAAAAAATGCTAAGTAATATATTTAGTTGGGCATAAGTTCCTCAGAGGTCAGGTTTTATGTTTGTTTTATGGCATCCTACACTATCTTAGCTGACCAGTCTAACCTATCCACCACCCAATTGTGTTCTTTAAAAGATTAGAGGTTAGCGGGGCGTGGTGGCCCAGGCCTGTAATCGTAGTACTCGGGAGACTGAGGCAGGAAGATCATTGTAAGTTCAAGACCAACCTGGGTTACATAGTGAGTTCCAGGTCAGTCTCAACTACTTAGTGAGACCCTGTCTCAAAAAACAAAACAAAACCAAAAAATTAGAGGTTAGCTGTGTGCTAGGCCAGGAGGTTTGGAAAAAATAAAACATTATGGCATCCATTTGCCTCATTCTAGAAGAGACTTTTGCTGACATCAACCCCTAATTCTGTCAGATCCTACATTTATTTTTCCAATTTTATACATCTTGTGAAGTTTCTGCTCCAGAATAATCCATATCTTCTCAAATGACTGGTTCTTTATCCACTTTATCTAGCTATCTTATAGCCATCTATCCATCTATCTATTGATCTTTCTCTCTATTTCTTTCCTTTTCTTTTTGGTACCAGGGATTGAATTTGGTACCTTGCACTTGCAAGGCAGGCAGCAGAACCACTGAGCTAAAGCCCTGGCTCTCTATCTATTTCTTATGAGAGATATTTATCATAAGAAATTGGGAATTGGCTACGTGATTATGGAGGGTAAGACTTTCTATAATTTGTTGCTTACTAGTGGAGACTCAGCAAAGCTGATAAGCAAGTTCCAATCCAAGTGAAGCAGAAAACCAACATCTTAGTATTGTAGTCAGAAGAGAGAGGAAATTTGTTCCTCCTAAGCCTTTTTTTCCATTCAGACCTCCAACAGATTGGATGAGGCCCACCCACATTGTGGAAAGCCACCTGGTTTACTAGTCTACTTATTCCAATGTTAATATCATCCAGAATCATCCTCACAGACTAACCTAAAATAATGTTTAAATAAGTATCTGAGTGCTAGACCACACATACTGACAAATGCAATCAACTGTCTACCTGGGTCAAAATTACTATTCCTCTGAATCACTCTCCTCAATTGACTTTCCAGTACTTACCAGCCCAATTGCAATAGCAATAGTTGACTTTCCCTCCAGCTGTGGCAATACCTGTATCCTTCTAACAGCCTTAGTTATTGTGGCCTTCTATCCAACCTACCTTAAAATAAATTTAAGATTTTTTTTTAAATGCTGAGAATTTGTAGCTAGGGATGGGCAGGTAGAAGATTTAAGGAATTTAGATGTTCTTTTGATATGATTGATATAATCCCTTTGAATTAGACTTTAGTGCCATGCCTCATCTAGGACATATCCTTTTTTTTTTCACTACCCAATTCTAGTCCATAATCTAACCTCCTACACTTTTCGCTCTTCACCACTGTTATAATCCAAATTATTTCCTCTTTTTTCCCAAATCCATTTGTAACACAACAGCAAGTATAATCTTAAAACATAAATCCATACCTGTGGAGGTATTCTGTTATTTTAAAGTTTCCAGTGGTTTTTCTTCATGCTTAGAATAAAACCAAAACTTCTTTTCTCCATCTGCAGAGTCTTACATGATCTGACATATTCTTTCTCTTAGATCTCCTGTGTAATCATTCTCCCCCTTTTTCACTGACACATCTATGCTTATCTGCTTGCTGTTATGGAAGTTACATAAACATGTCTTGCATTATAGCCTTTGTACAAGGTGTTTCCTCTGCCTAAAATAGTCTTGCTTCTAAATTTTCTGTGGCTGGGCTCCTTGTGGTTCATCTCCTTGGAAACACCTGTGGAGTTATCAACTATGAAACAGCCACCTAGGTACTACCTACCCGTAAACCTGTTTAAATTATTTGCATAGTACTTAAAACTATTTTATAGACCCTACTTCATTTGCTTACAGTGGACCCTCAAGTTACAACTGGCCTGATATATGAACAACTTGGGTTATGACTAGAATTCATTTTTAACTTATGAACAAAGTATTGAGTTATGACCCAAATTCTGGCCACTTGTGCTTCCAGATGGTCTCTGGTACAAATTTAACCTTTAAAGAGTTCTGGAAGGAACATTACAACATCCTTTCTTGTATGGGGTCAGTTGAGATATCCTGAGGCGATGTCTCTCTAAGAACACTGAGATCTGCCTGTATACACGAAAGAGACTATGAAAGCTACATAGAGGAGCCTGATCCTTCAGTTGACCAACTTGAGTAATAACCAGCCCTGGTGAATGAATTGAATTCATAAGTCAAAGGTCTACTGTATTTCAACTTGTGATTCATATTATCTTACCTGATTCATATTCTCTTACATGTACCTTTGGAGAGCATTCATAAAACAATAATAATGCTCCATGCATTTTTTTCCATTCAAGTCTTTCTCTTCTTATTGTATCTCTTAAAAATTATCATTTTGATGGTACAAATCTATGGGACAATTTGTGATTATTTGATACATAATAAAGTGTATAAATGATAAAATCAGGGTAGTTAACATTTGCATCTCCTTAAACATTTTTTATTAAGAAGTTTTTAACTGAATCAATTCATACTTTTTTTAGTTCCCCTTTACCTTCTCTCATTCAAAACCACATCACCTTATTAAGTCCATTTCCACCTTGTTTATGAAGGATTTTCACATTTGATGTTAAGTGAGCCTTAAAAAAACAACTGGTAATTTCCTTTGGCCTCCTTCTAAGATGTCTCTATTTAGTATCACATACTGTCTGTTTCCTTGAAGTATGAAGAAGGCCCTGTTTGCTCTGATTTCCCATCTGTGAATAAGAAAAACAGCTAGGAAGGCTGCTATTAATCTTTTTACCTATATTGTAAATCTATTCCATCTTCTTTCATTAGTCCCAGAAAAAACTAATTATACTTTATAGACTAATGAACTCGGTATACAAGTGTGCATGGAATGATCTGATTTGTCCAGCTTTTTCCAATGGTTCTTCAAATATCTCCCCAATTTAGATTTTATAGAAAATTCAGAAAATCCTCACAATTCCGTAACACTAGTAAATGTATATGTCTGTATAAATGTTCATGTGTCTATATATGTGTGTGTGCACATGTGCATGTTTATATGTAAATGTGTGTTTATTTGTGGGCCTATGAATACATAAATATATAAAATGACATATTCAATTATCTTTACAACTCAATGATGGGCAAAGCAGATCTATAGTGTTTGCAATAAGAAAGATACTGAGTGTGAATATCTCCTAAGAGCTGAATATATAACAGAGATTTACAAATCAGCATTAGCATAGAAAATCTTTTAATCTAAAGGAGTCAGCGTGACCCATGAAGATTATTTTTTGCTATCTTGAAATTGAGTAAGAAGTTAAAGTATATCACTGGTTCCCTAATAAAACAAAGAAGTATTTTGGTGTAGGATAATTGCAAATGCTTGAGTAAAGTTTCCCTATGGAGATTTCCTTTCCAGAAGCTGTGGCCTTACCAGTAGAAGAAGCCTAGCAGTTCCTGTAGCTACCAAGACTGTAGCAAGAAGTTGGGAAACTACCTTTGTCTTATAGAAATACCTGAGCTTCAGTGCCTCTCTTCTTCATTAGCTGGTTCTAGTTTAGCTGAAAGTTTTAGGCTGAGCATAACAGCAAGCTTTTCTGTCAGATCGCTGCCCTGCTTTCCCTGGCTGGAGGAAGAGAAAAGGTCTTAAGCCATTGAAGATGAATCATGGGAAATAACTATTTCACTTGCATAAATAAGTAGATATAATTAATTATTATCATCTTCCACTTAATACTGTACTCTTTTATAAAAAAATTTTTTTCAGTGAAACCCCAGGAGTAAGCTTTATAAGAAATGATGGAGATGGAGAGTTATTTTGTTATTATTGCATGTGTGCATGCATATAGGTATGTCCAAAACTGCGTGTGTGTGTGTGTGTGTGTGTGTAGCAAAAGTGATGCAGGATTTTAAAATTAAATTCAAAATATGAGAAATAAGGAAAAAATTTAGTATTCATCATAAAAAGATTATTATCAACCAAACTTTTTGATAAATATAACTATAAAAGTCCTCAAAAATGCTACAAAACAAAGTGCAATAAATAATAAAAAAAAGCACATGATATGATCAAGTAGGGTTCATCCCAGGGATCCAGGGATATAAGAATGGTTCAATATCTGCAAATCAATAAATGTATTACATCACAAAAAAAGAAAGCACAAAAATCATATGACCATCTCTATAGATGCAGGAAGTCTTGATAAAATGGAACACGCTTTCATGGTTAAAAAATAAGTATAGAAGGACGTTATTGAAATCTTATTAAAAAGACTCATGAAAAACCTACTGCCAACAACATACTACATGAGGGAAAACTGAAAGCTTTCCCCTTAAAATTAGGAGCAAGACAAGTATGCCCACTGTCAATATGCTTACTCAATATGGTAGTCAAACTATTGTCAAGAGCAGCTAGGTAAGAGCAGCTAGATAAAAAATAAAAAGGATATGTGGAGGAAAAGAAAAAGTCTAATTAACCATTATTGGCAAAGGACATTGTCCTCTACATAGATGATCCAGAATCTTCCACCAAAATACCTTAGAATTAATAATAAAATTCAACAATATAGCAGGGCACAAAATTAACCCACACAAGCTAAGTGGATGCACATTGAGGACATACTCTTAAGTGAAATTAATGGGACACACATGTCTAAATACCGAATAGTTTCTCTGGTGTGATAAACTAAAATTGTAAATAAGGATCAAAATGTATAATTGGTATTGTATAATAGGAAAAAGTTCTAAAGGTGTAGGGGAATTGGGAGGGGTAGGGAAAGGTAAGGGAAAAGAAAAAAATAAGAGAAAAGGGAAAAAATGAAAACAAAGTCTTTGAAAATAGGGAAGGGTGGAGGGGGGAAAGGGAGGCCAGGGGAATGGGTCAAAAAATAAGAACCAAGATACATCATGTAAAGGTACATGATCCCAATGATGAATGTAACTATATTATATACCTAAAATGTACCAATAAAGAAAAATTTAACCCACACAATCAATAGCTTTCCTGTACATTAATAATGAACCCCCTGATAAAGAAATTATGAAAAAAGTGATTCACAATAGCACAAAGAAAAACTGCTGAGGATTAATTTCTAAGAAAATGGAAGACCTTTATAATGATAACTGCAGTTGTCTGAAAAATGAAATCAAAGAGGACAACAAAAAATGGAAAGTTACAACTTGTACTTGGATAGGTAGTACCAATATAGTCAAAATGGAATGCTTCCTAAATTGATACAGATTTAATGTAATCCCTACCAAAATATCAAAAACATTCTTCACAGAATTAGAGAAAACAATCCTGAAATTCATATGGAATCAGAATAGACCAAGAATAGCAAAAGTGGGCCAGGGATTTAGTTCAGTGGTTCCCTCACCTGCCTTGCAAGCACAAGACCCAACTTTGATCCCTGGTATCAAAATTTTAAAAAGTATAGCAAAAGTAATCCTGTGTAACAATAGCCATGCAGGAAAAATCACAATTATGTATTTGAAATGATATAACAAAGCTGTAGTGATAAAAACAGCATGTAAGTGGCACAGAAAGAGTCATGAGGATCAGGGGAAGAGAACAGAAGTTGCAGAAACCATGCCACGCATATTCAACTATTTGATCGTTGAAAAAGGGTCCAAAAACATACACTGGAGGAAAAATAGACTCTTTCGTAAATGGTGTTGGGAAAACTGGCTATCCACATGCAGAGGATTTAATCTAGATCCATATCTTTCACAGTATGCTAAACTAAAATCAATATGAATCAAAGAGCTTTGTGTTAAAACAGTGACACTTAACCTGCTGGAAGATTCAATAGATAAAACTCTTGAAGTCATGCACATAGACAAAGACTTCCTTAAAAGAACCCCATATGCACAGGAAATAGTAACAAGAATAAAAAAATGGGATCGGATAAAATTAAAAAGTTTGGATACCGAAAGAAACAAGCAACGAAGTAAAGAGAAAACCTTCAGAATGGGAAAAATATTTGGCAGCTATTCCTCAGATAGAGCACTAATTTATCTAGAATATATAAAGAACTCAATACCTTTTAGGTATCTTCCTGAAAGTGTTAAAAACATTATATTCCAGTGATACATGAATACCCATGTTTATAGTAGCACAATTAATCATAGATAAATATTGGAAGCTACCTGTATGTCCACCAACCAATGATTGGATAAAGAAAATGCGGTATTTATACATAATGGAGTAATACTCTGCCGTAAATAAGGATAAACTTGGGTCATTTGTAGGCAAATGGATCTATCCTGAGCCCATAATACCAAGTGAAATAAGACACACAAGTTGAAATATCCTGTGGTTTCTCTTATGTGAGCAACTCAAGTTATAAAAAAGAACAAAATAAAAGATAGATAATGTTGAAGTAATAAGATAGAGCTTTCTCAAGTGGGAGGGGTATACAGAGATAGAAGGATGGGGGAGGAGAGGGAGGGAAAAGGGTTGAAGAAAGAAATTAATATGGATCATGTACATGTACCAACTCCACACAAGGAATTTAAGCATTATGTATGAAAAAAGGAATAATAAAAAGGAACAAATTTATTTTGAAATATGGTGAATATAACTGGATAAGCTCATAGCCCATTTGTGGGAGAGGTGCCCTGAAAGACCAAAAATAAAAGTACATGGAGGAGGGTGGGGATTTAGCTCAGTGCTTCCGACGCCTGCCTTGCAAATGGCAAGGGCCTGAGTTCAATCCCCAGTAGAAAAAAAAAAAAGTACATGGTGGAAAGATAAGTAGAGAGAATGAACTCATTAAGGTTTCACTGATGCATGTATAGTGAATAAGCAACCTCTCATTTGGTGTGGAGTTCAGGAGTCTTTAAGCACAAAAGTTTCATCATTTGCTGTTAAACCAAGTTTCCTTTACTGTTATTATATATGGAGATTTAATATACCTAAAATAGAGAAATATAAAAAGATAATGGCACCAACTGTTTGTCATTGATTCATTGATTAGTGCAACTATAATCCAGAAAGTACGAAGAGTGTGACACAAAGCAGCTATGTTTAGAAGGGAGAAAGTACAGTGCTCAAGATTAAGAGCTTGGCTTCTAGAGTCCTATCTGCCCGGAAATGTTGGCTCTGCCATCTTCTAGCTTTTGTAGCCATGGAGGAGTCTGAACTTCAATTATTCCACATATCAAGTGTGGTCAATGATCGTACTTTTGACCTAAAGGTTTTATAAATATTGAGAGGGATTAATCTAATAAGTGACTTGAAACAATATTTGGAATAATATATATTGTAATAATAGAAAAGATTAGAAAACTAAATCATATCTCCTTAAGCTATGCCATGTGATTCTGTAAACATTGTTGATCTTTCCCTCTAGGCCAAACACTACTCTAGATGCTAGTAAGGTTGGTGAGAGGAATCCCCCTGCCATCAAAGATTGCCGAGTCTAGAGGACAAAGGTCCATACATAACTGACTGTGATGTCATTTCTGTTCTCAATAAGAATTTCCCAGTACAAGCATTATTTGCCATAATTTATCTCCCTTTATCACTTAGCTCTTCTACATACAGAATGTTTAATACCAGACGGTATAAAGCTGTCAATTTTAAGACTAGTTGTAAAATTTCATTCCTTGTCTTACATTTAAACAAAAAAATCTTAATGAAAAAAACACTTGCAAAGCATTTATGGAGTGTTTGTTCTTAATTGGTACCTTGAGAAAAATAAAAAGGAATGCAGCTAGGAGGTTTTGGGAAAAGCACAAAACTTAAAGTCAGGAGATTTGCACTTGAATCAGTGTTTTGCCATTGACTAGTTGAGTGGCCTTGGGTGAGTCACATAACTGTATTGCTGGGAATATAATATCCACTAGAAAATGGGAAAATTCCTGGCTTTCAAGAATTTTCCCATTAGTCAGCCTTCCTTAATTCAATATAAGACACAGGGGTCTCCACTTTTTTAGAATTTTTATTTATTTATTTATTTTCCCAATAAGTTTACTGGTACATTTAAAGCAAACCATACAGTTACATTTATCACTGGAATCTTGTACCTTTACATGATGTCTTGGTTCTTCATTTTCCCCCATATCCCTGCTCTCTCTTCACCCCTTTCACCCCTCCCTATTTACAAAGCCTTTGTTTCCATTTTTTTTCATTTTTTTCACATTTTTAATGAACTCATTCTCTTTGAGAACACTTAGAAAGACATAAAAGGTCATATCTGGCTTTCTACCTCCTGCCATGGTACCCAAATCAGCTTTTGCTAAGTTCATCAGTGACTTTGTTATCAATAAACTCAATGATCATTTCTGAATCCTCATTTTATATAATTTTCATCTGTATTTGCCATAATTAAACACACACTCCCCATTCTTGATATAATGTCTTTCTTGGGCTTCTGTGAAACACTTTTCTAGTTTTCTTCATAGTTGCTTCATAGTCCCCTATTGAGCTCTCCTTTTATTTTCTAAAAATTATGTGGCAAAGGTCCTCAAGGCTCAGTCCTATACTATGTTTTCTTCTTATCTGTCTACCTTCCTTAGACTTCAGCGTCCCTTTTTCCTATTCAGGACCCACTTCAATGCTTGTTCAATGTGTTCCCTTTCCCTTTCCACTACACTGTTGGTTTCATAAAACTAGGGACTGTCAGTCTTATTCACTAGACACAGCAAATACCTATGAAAAATTAATCTTCCACAAATTTTTACAGCAGATTCATTTATAATTGCAAAAAAATAGATAAACCCACAAGTTTATCATCTGATGAATGAAAATGCTAATGTGGTATATCCATAAAATAGAATATTATTCAGCCATAAAAATAAAGTATTGATTCATTACACAGTATAAGTGAACCTTGAGAACATATAATTAATAAAAGAAGTGAGTCACAAAAGGCAACATATTTTGTGATTCTGTTTAATAGAAAATGTCCAGATAGGCAACTCCATAGAGACATATTAGTGGTTACTAGAAGCTACAATGAGAGGAGAATAGGGAGTAATTGTCAACAGGTATGGATTTACTTTTTAGAATGATGAAAATATTCTAAAATTTGATAGCAGTGGTAAATGTACAGCCTTATGAATATGATAAAATACATTTTAAATATGTGCATTTTATGATAAATGATTTATATTGTAATAAAGCCTTTAAAAACTAATGAATAACGACAAATACTATGAACTATATATCTGACAAAATAGGATACAACTGAGTGATTTTACTTTACTAATGGACAAAGACAGAAAATATTGATGTTTCATCATCTGTTTTATACACATCCATTTTATGCCTCTATTTTCATCTCCTTGAGATGAATTTTCATCTCCTCTAAGTCTCCTTGAGAATTAGCAACTGTGACAGGAAAGGTCTTAAATTTGGAAAGGACCACAGCAATTATAACAATTATATATTCAGCTCTCTCTCACATCTGAAAACAGATGTGCAGATGTAAAGACTCTAAGTTCACAAAGCGAATTAATGACCAGATCTATGAAAAAGCTGTAGTCTTTGTTGTCTCCTGAGTCTCATTTTAGGGTTCTGTCCATTACACTCAGCCAAGTCGACTTTAAGAGTTTTCTCACAAGTCTTCCACATCTTTTTCTTACAAAGTCTTATTCACCCCTATTGTAAGGGAGGTTGAGAAATGCAGTTTACATCAGTAAAGAAGAAAGGTAGAATAGACTTCTGGCAGACAACTTGTAGTTTCTGACATAGATTATTTTGCTGAAAACTAGATAGGCCAGTATTTATATCCTAAACAATCCCTATTTCTGAAGTTTCCCCTAAAGTTAACATCCATACTTCTGATGTGACTGCAATAGTCACACATAGAATCCCTGTCATGATAAACATCTCTATCCCCAGTTGACAGACTCAGCAGGTCCTGAGTAAATTGCATTTGGCAAGGACTGCCTGCAAGACATCACTGGCTCAAATGAATGAAACTTTACTTTAGAAACAAATCAAGATAACAACCACTGTCCTAAAATGAAGAAACATAAAGTGCAAGGTCCTTTTAGAATGCAAACTGGAAGCTGCAATGTAAAAATACATATGACTGGCCGGGGATTTTGCTCAGTGGTTCTGCCGCCTGCCTTGCAAGCCTAAGGACCAGAGTTCAATCCCCAGTACCAAAAACAAATAAAAATAAAAAATAAAAATATTTATAACTTTTCTTATCTTTTTATCAATATGTTTTCCTATATGGTCTTCTTTGATATATCTGATTAGGATGATTAATTGAAAAGGGTTGAGAAATATGGATATTTTATTTAAAATTAGAATGTAACAAAAGTTGCAGAAATTTGAATTTTCTAACGATTTTACTTTTGACCATAGTACTTTAATAATTTGTGAATGATATTTTCAGCATGAGTTCCTATTTCTTTTCTAGCTTGATGAAAGCAACTTTTTTTTCCTCATTGAGTTTATTGGTACATTCTAGGTATGCAGTACAGTTACATTCACTATTGGATCTTGTACCTTTACATGACAGGTCTTGGTTCTCATTTGTTCCCCTTGTCCTTGCCCTCCCTTTACCCCCGCTTTACAAACACTTCATTTCCATTTCTTCATTTTCTCATATTTTTTCTTTTCCCTTATTAGATTTCCCCTGCCCTTCCCACTTTCCCTACACCTTTAGCCCCTTTCTTGCTACTTCACACTGTCCATTATATCATTAGAATCTGAGACAATAGACTCTGTGTGAGGATAACTACCTAGGTAGCCAATATTGAAACCGCTATCCTCACATAGAGTCTATTGTCTCAGGAAGTCAAAGAATGAAATTGAAGACAGAAAGGAGATTAGAGAGGACCCTTAACTTATGACCTGCATTTGTTCATGAGGGATGGTTGTAACTCAAGACTATTTTTCACATAAGAAATAATGGAAATACCCATAGTGCATTTTAAACCACACAAATCACTTTGTAACTAATCTTTTCTAATAAAAAGGGTTAGATAATGTGCAAAATTTATGAGAAACACCAATAATTTTCCTCTTGTATTCTCCAAAAATTATAAAATGTATCTAGTTTAGCAGAGACATTAATTTCATACTGTACTCACCATTCAAGTTGACATACTTAGCTTATAAGAAGGGAGGATGAAATGGAAGGTGGTTATTGTTTGAAGGAGAGTCCTTTTCTATAAGAATGCAATGATTGGCTTTTTCTTTGTCCGGGGTTGTCTTCTCTACAAATATTTGTAGCTCTATCCATTTTTTTCAGAATTTCCTTTATTTCAAAAGAAGCTTTTTCACTAATTATAGACTCAGGCCATACCCTGCCATTTGCCTTTTGTTTATCCACACTAATGATAGCCTTCCTACCATAACAGTTGATCATGACTTACTAATTTGAGCAACACCTTTAGCCACACTAGCTTCCTTGTACAAATCTTTTCTCTGAAAGATACTTTGAGATGGTGGATTTTGATATGCTGTACATACTAGCAAGATCAGTCACATGAACACCACTCTCATATTTCTCCATACTTCCCTTCTTCTTTTTGATTGTGATTGCTTTTTCTACCTTCCCTTTCTTCTTTAGCTTCTTTTCTAGCTTTTTGGAGGGACATTTTGATAGCAGTAATTACAGCAATTATATAAAACGCTGACCAAAATCACTTCCAAAAACATGCGAATGTGGGCTCAGACTGATGCTTAAGTACGTTTATGCATGATTTTTCTGGCATCATGAGTCTTTGTTTACAACCACATAAGTGGCTGGCATTTGGGTCATAACTCAAGACTTTGGTCATAAAACTAAGATACTGGCCATAACCCAAGTTGTTCATATATGAGGCAGGTAATAACCTGAGGGTGCACTGTACAGGGGAAGTATTTATTAGAAATAAAAGAAGAAAATAGCTGCTGGTGCATATCCAGTAGGGGTCCTGGTAAGTGGGGTGCCATGTGGCCCCTCGGTCCAGTATTTTTTAATGGATAAGTGGAGTACCAGAATTGATGAACTGTTTAGTCAGCATCTATCACAGAGAGTTCTGTGGGTTTGAAATGACCAATTAGAACTCAGGCTCTCTAAACAGAATATAAAGAAAACGGAGATGTTAAAAAAAAAAGTCATTCTGTAATTTTACGTTTCTCTAGACTCAGGAACTTAGTAGGCCTGTAACTCCCATAGCAGGCCAATATCATAGTCCATGTTTCTTAAAGACATCCTTGATCAAAGTCTTAGTTTTGCAACCTGTTTTTACTTTCATTCGTATCAATGTGGCTGATCACCCAACTTTATCTCAGGCTTTTTCTCTAGCTAATTGTCTATTCATAAACAAACTAAACTGTCTGTTACATTGATATTAATGATGTTAGTAATACTTGGAAGCTTGAAGTCTAGAAGACAACAAGGAAAGGTGGCTAGTTTTTAGAGATACATTGTTTCTAATAAAGAAACCAGGTCTGAAGAGTCTCATTAACTTGCTTAACTTAGTTTCATATCAAGCTGGAGAGTCATTTGCAGGACACAGCAAACAATGACATTTCCTCCAGATATATTAATTATCTTTCTTGAAAAATACTTCAAGTTTCTTGATTTTTAATGATATTAGATAATATCACTGTTCAAGGGCATTTTAATGAATACCCTTGGAACAACGGTGTTCAGGAAAGTATTTCTGACTCCTAATTAACTTATAAGTTTTCTTGAGTGTTTTTTTTCATTTTTGCTTGCTGTTGTTTTGAAACTGAGAATGAAGGAAGAAAATTATATGGTAGATACTTAATGCATTCTTTCTGAACTTCTCTCTAGATGACATAAATTAATGGCTGGCCTTGTTTTTTATGCTCCTGTGCATGAGAAGAAAGAAATTAAGACAGTGATGCTAAATAGCATAAGAGAAATTAATCTCTGATCAGAATAATCCAGAGATTTCCAGCTCTGGTATATATGTGCTATACTGAGACACTTCCTGGACCAAGGAAGTAACTCAAGCTCTGCCAAATGGTACTGTTTGAATTTTAGCAGTTCTGGCCCCCAAACCTGACTGTCTATATCCACTGCCTGGGAAGAGTATACCCTCTTCTAAAATATAAGAAATTGTATTACCCAGCAGCCTGGAACAAGTTAAATTAATCTGCAGACAATTAAAACAGGAGCTCTCGCCTTTAGGAAAACCATTAATTTTATTAAAGTGAGTGTATTGGAATTGTTGGGGACTTTCCAAAAAAATTCCGTTGCCACAGAGCCTTGCTTAAAGAGAGGGGATGTTGATTGATTACATGATTTTTTCTTTTCCCCACAAAAATATCACACATGCAATATGGAAATATTTATACATATTTAGCTAAATTTCTGTTGAACTTATCATGCTTTTTAAAAATTAATGTAGGACTTTTACAGAATAGAAAAACAAGGTATAGCAACTGTACTTATGTTCTGCATGAATGAAAATATCTTTTATAATAGTATTGATTAAAAATTTAATGGAAAAGTACTTGAATAGGACATTTTTGTAAATGTAAGATATGTAGTTTATGATTCAAAAGCATAATGAATATATTGAATGTGTGTATTAGCTTACATATTTGAATTTATATATTGTGTTTTTGAGAAACATGAAACTATCAAATGCCATGTAACTCTGTCTGAGTCAAGTCTTTCTTCACCATATACTTTTGCAGATGAAGGCATCCTCTGCATCCAAAATTGCTAGCAAGACAACTTCTACAATAGATTAATTCTGTCTGTAGCTTTCTAGGTGTTCTTAAGGGCAGCAAATATTCCACAAGGAAATTACACACATGTTCATTTTTCATTATTTTTCTCCCAAAGACATCACATTCTCAGTAAAGGGCCTTTTACATTAAAAGTGACTATTAAAATACATTGCCAGGGTGTCCTAACAGCTCAATAAAACAAAAGGACAAACTCTACAGATTTTGCTTTTTGTAACCAAAGGTAAGCATCTTTGCAGCTAACCTTATATCTTTGCAATTGGTACAGGGACAAATGGCTGCAATTACATGAGGATGACACCAAATCTCTAATAAGATTTCAGAGCTCTATAAGCAGTATATTCTCTAGGCTCTCACTGCCAGTAAAGAGGAAATAAGCCCATCTTCCCTGAATGAGCACAGCTATCCCCCTGGATAGTTTCATTAGGGACCACAGTGATGCTATTATATATTACTGTTGGGCACTCTTTGGTGTAGCTCATGTTAAGTGAAAATGCCATTCTTCTCCAAGCCTTTCTATTCAATTTATCTAGCATATATAACTGCATTATAAGGCCCTGAGTGTCTTTCCATAGAGGTGAGACTATTTCTTTTTTTTCCCCCTCATTGAGTTTATTGATACATTTTAGGTATACAGTACAGTTACATTCATCATTGGGCTCTTGTACCTTTACGTGGCAGGTCTTGGTTCTCATTTTTCCCCATACACCTGCTCCCCCTTCACCCCCTCCACCCTTCCCTATTTTCAAATACTTTATTTCCATTTTTTCATTTTCTCATATTTTTCTTTTCCCTTATTTCCTTTCCCCTACCCTTCCCACTTTCCCTACACCTTCAGCCCCTTTCTTCCTATGAGACTGAGTATTTCTATGAAGAGAGCTTTAGAGGTGAAGAGTCTAGCCAAATAATATTACTTTGCTTATTATTCATATGTGGACCAAGAGCTAATGTGTAGCAAATGAGATTCTCTTTATTTCTAGTTTTCCAGAAATATATTCCTATTTACTCTTTCTCAGAACAGGTCTTACCAGTGTAGAACACTGTGCCAGCACTAAGAGGAACCTTGCTTTGAATTCTGGCTATACCTTTGTATCACTACTGTTACAAACAGCACACGAGAGGCCATATAGACACAGACTTTGTGTGAGCAATGAGAGCTTTATTTCTGTCTAGGTGTGAACAAACAAATTGAGAAAGATTTCAGTAGCTAGCTGGGAGAGACGTTAAATTTTTATAGGATTTTAGGAAGGGGAGTCTTAAGGAATCTGTAATGGAATGTTTATGATTGAGGGTCCAAGGACAGTCACCACAGGTGTGCAAAAAATTCAGTGCACTTCTTGGTACTGGGCAGATTCTATATTCATCCTAAATTTTCTTTATATCCTTCTGTTCTGTTTCCTAAGAGTAGCATGGGCCTTTTCCTGTTCCTTTCTGAGGATGGTGTGTTTGCTTCTTAGGTCTCATTCAGGCCAGGCATGACATCTACCACCTCCCCTCAATCTTTAGCGACCATCTCTGAATTCTCTTTGACATTCACCTTTTTTTTTGAAAAGAAAAAAGAGCCAGATTTTGTGATTATTGTTGCTGTTGTTTGTTGTTCCTTTTCGATCTCTGCCTTCTGACTTCAGAGTGGAGAAATAGTTATAGTTCTTTATTATCTATGGGAAGGATGGGGCACATGAATATAGTTCATTCAAAGTATAGTGTGAAAGGGTGAGAACTTTATGGTGAGACTGACCTAGACTCAAATATATTCCTACTACTTACTAGTTATCCTGCTCTTGGTTATATTACTTCTTTGAATCTGTTCATCTGGAAAATGAATGCAATAGATTAAATATTTATTTCTCCCTCCTACCAAACTCTTTGTTGAGATACTAACCCTCAAGGTGATGATATTTGGGGGTGGGGCCTTTTAGAGGTAATTAGGTCATAAGGGTAGAATCATAATTGTTAGGATTAATGCACTTAATAAAGGTAATCTAGAGTGATCCCTCACCTTTTCCACTAAGTGAAGTGACAAAGGAGATGGTCATCAGATGCTGAATATGCTAGCATCTTGATTTTGGACTCTGCAGCCTCCAGAACCATGAGAAGTAATTTGAGTTCTTTATAAGCCATATAGTTTATGGTATTTTGTTATAGCAATTCAAATATAGTATGACAGAAATTGGTACCAATAAGTGGTATTATTGTTGTAATAAATACCTAGAAATGTGGAAGTGCCTTTACAACTACATGATAGTAGAATTTATAAGAGATTGGAGGTACATGTTAGAAAAAGATCTGTGTTGCTCTGAATGGACCTTTAGAGGTGCGTCTGGTAAGGGCTCAAAA
Organism: Fukomys damarensis; assembly: GCF_012274545.1. Taxonomy (NCBI): domain Eukaryota; kingdom Metazoa; phylum Chordata; class Mammalia; order Rodentia; family Bathyergidae; genus Fukomys; species Fukomys damarensis. The sequence continues at coordinate 81,480,555 of NW_022900951.1, forward strand.
GAAAGAAGATTACAGAGAAAGCCTCAATATTCCTAGAGAATACTTATGAATTTCTGAACAGAATATTGGCAGAAATATGGACAATGAAGGGTGTTCCAATAAGATCTCAGATGGAAATGAGGAATATATTACTGAACAATGAAATAAAGGCCACTCTTGTTATAAAATGGCAAAGAATTTGATTGAAGTGTGTTTATACCCTCCTGGTTTATGGAAGGTAGAGCTAGGGAACAATTAAATTGGTCACTTAGCTGGCAGAACACCTAAACAAAGGATTGAAGGACCATCCAATTTTCTTTTGACTACTTAAAGTAAGATGTAAAAAGAAACGAATTAAAAGTAGAATTGTTCATCAAAGGGGAAGCAGAATTAAATTTTGGAAAATTATCAGCCTATCTAAACTGCAAGTATGGAAGATTTTTCAGAAAAAAACATGAAAGGTAAAGCAAAATGTCCAATTTAATAAGTAGATTAATCAATCTTCCAGATAGACTTCAATACCTGTTTTCCAAAACAATGGAAAAATAACCCTAAACATAATTCAGAAATCATCAGGGCTGCCCACCCCATAACAGGTCCAGGATATAAGAGACTCAGTAAATGTAAGGACACAATACAGAGCCCATGGTAGGACAACAATCAGTACAACTTTGGAGGCAGTGCCACCCTCATGAGGCCACTGTGCATGATTCTAGTCCATAGGAGCCAAAAGAATGTGACCCAGGCCCAGAGCTACTGTGGGAATGGAGCAACAGAAAGCTTAGAGGACAGGACTATCTTGGGGGTCCAAAATATATCTAACAATGCTGCAAGGATGAGACCTTTGTCCTAGTAATCTGAAAGGTGGGACCCTCTATCTAAGTGTGTTAGGGAATGAGGACTTCTAACTTCATTGGTCTAGAGAACAGAGCATTACGTTAAAGATTATTCTCAAGCTTTAAGATATAATGTTACCTGTCTTGGATTTCAGACTTGCTTAGAACCAAACCTTTCTTGTTTTTTCTTTCTCCTTTTTAAAGTGAGGATACCTACCCTATGCCTGTCCCACCACTGAATTTTGGAAGCACCATTTTTTTTTTTTTTTTGGTACCGGGGATCGAATTCTGCTCCTTGAACTTGCAAGGCAGGCGTCAGAACCACTGAGCTAAATCCCCAACCCAATTTTGGAAGCACAATTTAATTGTACAGATTAACCACTGGAGAGAAATTTGTTTCAGAATGTATATCTTAAATGTCATCCATGTTTGACTTTTTATTTAGATAAGACTTTAGATTTTAGGTTTTAGAGTTGAAGCTGAAACAAGTTGAGACTGTTGCATCTATTGGGATGGAATGAATGTATTTTACGTATAAGAAATAAATGGCTTTGGGGAATCAGGATGAAATATAATGAACTAAATGCTTATGCTCCAAAACAAATTCAACTGTTGATTTCTTCATCTCAAGGTGATGGTACTAGGAGATGGGCCTTACAGAATTAATTAAGTCTTGAGGATGGAAACCTTGTAAACAAGATTAGTGTCCTCATAAAGGAAACTCTAGAGAGCTTTGTCATTCCTTCTACCACATGAAACTACAATAAGACAGATATCTATGTGAGAAATTCCTACTGTGTATAAGCCACCTACTTTATGGTATGGTATTATAGCAGCCTGAACAAATTAAGTCAAGAAGCCTAATACTAGTATCTACTATTATTTTTTTTAGGATTGAAAATCATTTCCCTTTCCATATTCTGAGTTAGGATCCACTCTTTGAGTTAGGAATATGGAAACCAAACTGTCAGTCTCATTATGAATAAAGTTGGATTAAACTAGAAACTAATTACTGCTTATGCTTTCCTGTTCTTCTGACTAGAATTAAATTTACTCATCCACTCAGTCATATGAGGAACTAAACAACCATAGTTGTGCTCTTAAAGGGCAAATATTTCTAATGGCTGAGCTGGAAATTTGTAAATTTTCTTGAAGAAAGATTTAAAATTGAGGAGTAAGTGAATCATATCTGTCTAGTCTCTTCTCTCAATCTTGTCTCAATCTTGTCTCAATCTATTGCCCTCCTCTTTTAGGCAGGAATGGTGAGAAGTGAAGAAAGAGTGGAATCATTCTTCTACTTTCCTTTGTCTCTATGGAAATGTGAACAGTAAGGCAGAGGAGGTCTGTTCTTAACAGCAATAGAATTATTGTCAAGATTAACACATTCACAACAGGGCCTAATTCATGTTGCACTGCTGGTAGCTTGAAACACTGTTGGTACATGCAAAACTGTCCCTTTGGGTGGCTTTTTATTAATTTATTAGTAAAAAGACCAATACAAGTGATTAGATCCATTGTACCACCAGTGGTACAAGCTGCCAGATGGGACAGTTATATATGTACCACAGATGGTTCAACCTGCAGGAATGTGTTAAATGAGATACGATGTGACAAGTATATTACACTGCCTGGCACACAGGAGTTATTTCGTTAGGTAATGTAGAGGTCAAAATCCAGCTCTTGGGATGGGGATGTAGCTCAGTGACACTGCACCTACCTGGTAAGCACAAGGTCCTGAGTTCATCTCAGGGTTAAAAAAAAAATCCAGCTCTTTCTCCATAGCCATATGATTTTTGGGAAACTTACTAAACATTTATGACCTTCCATTGTTTGATTTTTAAGAGGAAAATAATAGTTTGTGCCGGGGATTTAGCTCAGCGGTTCCACCACCTGCCTTACAAGCACAAAGACCCAAGTTTGATCCCCGGTACCAAAAAAAGAAAAGAAAAGAATAGTTTGAACATTTGTTTTAAAAGTTAGAGAAAATGTAAATGAAGTGTCCAGTAAAAAGTAGGTACTTAAGAAGTGACAACTATAATCATTATCATTCTACAGTTACATAAATAGATTTGTAGAATGTGACCTGAATTTTTTTCACAGAAGTATGGCCCTTCCAGTTACAATTGGCTGTGCTTGAATGGACTGGCAAGAGAGGGCTCACATTTACCAATAGGACTTGTTAAGGAGTGAGCTGGTAAAGGTAGCTGAGAAGCAAGTACAGCACTTAGGAAAGCGTGCCAGAAATGCAAGAATTTCTGTGTCTCATCCATAAAGCAGCAAAATTACATGCAAATACTTGTGAGGTGGCTGAAGTCTGATGTATCCTTTCTTTTGTTTCTTTTTTTTTTTTTGGTATCACGGTATCCTTTCTTTTTTAAGCATACTTACAAAGATTTGAAATTGCCAATAACATTTTTCTGTAAACAACTAATTTTTGATAAGAAATTAGAATTCTGGAGCAAAGTCTTTCAATCCTTTCACTCTTAAACTCACAAAATAACTCCTATCTGGAGCCTTAGTTCTTCTTGGTTGTCTTAATGCTATTGACAAATGTACCCTTAGGATAATTTCGATCTCACCTGAATGTGGAAAGCAATTGCCAAGGTATTTCTGAAAGCCTCTTATAAAATACTGTGTTTCCCTGGAGAGCAATCTGATAGAATGACATCTTGAAACATCATTTGCAACCACGTTAGATGTAGTTTGGTGAAATTATTCACTGTCAGGGCTGGGGATTTAGCTCAGTGGTTCTGCCACCTGCCTTGAAAGCACAAGGACCCAAGTTTGATCCCCGGTACCAAAGGAAAAAAAAAAGAAATTATTCACTGTCATGCTGTATTAGTGTTTTTTGTTTTTTGTTTTTTTGTTTTTTTTTACATTAAAGGCATCATTCAAAATGTTTATGATTTGGAAGTAAGAGGGTTTTTTTAAAAATGCATAATACTTTTTTTTTGGTCCTAAGTTTAGTACAGATGAAAGATCTGGTAGTTAAGATTAAATTGCACATTTGTTTGTGGGAAACCAGTGGATTTGACCAGGAATGAGTAGAAAAGACTTGTATGACTACAAGAGAATGCAACATTTGGTTTTGCAGTGTGGGTTTTTTTGTGGGGAAGAGGCCATTTTAGAAACATTGTTTTCCTAGCATACTGAATCTAACAGAGTTCATTCCCTGGAACAAACAAGTTGCTTTCCCAGCAGAGATATAGTTATGCATACAGCACATGACTGAGTAGGCTGTGGTCCAACCAGTTTATACTGTTTGTAAGAGGGACTTAGTGAGAGTAACTTAAGCAAACTACTGGAAGAACACCCTGAAGCTTATGGCTTTTTGTTGAAATCATTAACATCATATAGATAAATGAAATACAGTGATTCCCTTTCTATTTTTGATTAAAGATAGACATACGTCTGTTGTTTAAATTGTCTCTGTTTATTGTTGCTTGACAAACATGCAATATTGAACCCATAATCCTCTGCAAATATTCAAATGGAAATTCCAAAAGAGTTATTTTAGGTTTTAATTTTTCACCCCTAGTAGAAGGCAAAATGGTCTTTGTGTACTATGACTGAGTTGTGGAAATATATTAGTTGTTACTAACAATTTAAGTGGGGCCTTTGGTAATTGAGAAATAAGAAGTCACCGAATGAAGAGTTAATCTGTGTTAACCCAAGTATCAGAGCCATCAGCCTCAATAGCTTAAAAAAGAAATGCCATAGTGCAAAGATCCTCTGGCACTAAAGCTGGTGGATGAGAGGAAAGACATCCTCAAACCACTGCTTTCCCATGTTCTTATCTTGGAGGCAGCTACAGTAATCATAGCAACTGAGTAACGCATTTGGTCCATTCATGAATGTGCAAATAAATTGAGGCCAATTTTTGTTATGATTAAATGAACTCCAAGGAAGTGGTTCATTTGAATGTTGTGTACAGACAATCGATTTTTAAGCTACCTCAGCTCTGTGAGTATGTTTCATAAGACCAAGTTAGCCAAATAAAGAAAAGAGGAAAAAACCCAGATTGGTAAATCCTAAACTCTCCCTGGATTTATGCACAGTTTCTGTTGTTTTTCCTGAAATGTATATTGCTTTTCATTTCTTTAGATTTGGATTTTAAGTATACTGATTATTCCTGTTTGGGAAATCTCATGCACAGATAGCTATTCCTCTGTCAACTGAAATATATGACTCTATTATGAAATGTCCATTAAGTGCAATAGGTCAAAAAACATATCATACAAAAGCCTAATAAAAATAACATATAAAAAACTAAAGTGTTTATTCTGTGTTTTCTTTAGTATTTAAAGTTGTACAGATTTTAAAGATGTGCTTTTTGTTGGCAAGTTACTGATCCACAGACTGGTCAAAACAGTACTTTGGGGACAGGTCACATGTGTACCAGTATTACAGAGAAACAAAACTCAGTGCAGTGGTTACATTTCATAGGACACACATTGACCTGTGATACAGCCACACTTTTAGATAAAAGTTTGGTCATAATTGGTTTCTGTTGTGTTTTACAGAGTTCAGTAAATCAACCTAAACACAGGCTAGGTTTTGGAAGAAATGAGGAAGGAAATAGAAAGAATTTTTCTATAAATTAAGATATATCATTATGTGTCTTAGAGGCTGCTTGCAGGGAACCAAAATCCTCACAAGTTCCACTGAGTAAAGGGCAATGCATTTTAAGGGTCTAAAGCATTAAGTAACTGCATCTCATGGGGAATTGGAAATTGTCAGGCTGCTCATCTGTCCATCTCTTGCTCTCTGCACCCATGTAATTTGTCTTTTTTGCTTCTTTCTGTACAGTTGCTTGTCACTGCTTCTATAGAATGACCTCTTCTTCCTGGCTCTTAATTTCTACTTCTTCATACCTCTGGTTCAGCTGAAGCTTTAGGCTGTTGTTACAATTATTCTGGCCTCAAATGTTTTCTGTATCTTTCGATTTTAAGTTCTGAAGGAAATTAAATTGGCTGTACCAGTCAATGAATTGACTCGTTCTCAGCATGTGTGTCCACTCAGGCAGTGATAGGAGGAAAAGGTGTTGGCAAGAATGTACAACTGCGAGCGATGTACTTTAAGCTAGAAGAGTTGGACATTGCGGATAAACTGGCATATATATCAGCACAGGGATTATTGTAATGATAATGATAATGATTGACTGAATTACTATGATAATTTATGGAGCTCTTTTTCAAGCATATTACATAAATTGTTACTTAATCTTCACAACAACCCTGTGAAATAAATACTGTTTTTGTCCCAGATTTTACTAAGCAGAAAATTGAGGCACAAAAGAGTTGAGTGAGTTGTCCAAGGTCAGATAGCTATTAAGTGGTTGATAGACTCAAATCCAGACAGTCTGACACCACAGCCTCTTCTCCTGACTCTGTCGCTCTGCTGATGAATCTGAAACTGTCACAATGAATTTGTGAAGCTTGGACTACCAGATAGCTTCTTTATGACGACAAAGGACAATTCATTTAAACCAGCAAAGCCCTTCTAATATGTACCAGATATATATGCTGAAACCCTGTAATATCTTCATATATAAAAGAAGGGAATAAAGAAATATTTGCATCTCTATATAGCTGAAAAGAATTACACTCATTTGATTTATTCTAATAATTTCAGATAAATGAAATAACCTTTAAATGTATATGAGAAAAGCATTTCCCTTTTCTCTTTGGCTTAATATTTATTTGATTTCAAATTAGATCTGTCTTTTATCAGAGATCAAGAACAAATTCTGACACTTGTATGTGTGATATTACTGCCCTCTTTCTGGGCTACCATTTCATTGCTCTTCTGGGAATCCAGTTAAATTATAGCTGCTGATATATTGTGGACTGCTGATCTAAATCCTGGCTTTGACCAAGTCAAGGGCTTGTTTCTTTGGGCAGTATTTCACTTCCTGTTTTATCTGTGCTGTCACCTAAATTTAGCACTTCGACTATACTCCCCAATGTCTGCAAGAGTTTTAAATTATTTTCCAGTGATGCATACCATGTCCACGCAGAGCTGTGCATGACAGATTTGCAGTAAAATCCCAGAGCTCTCCAAGTCTGCTTTCAAATAGATTAGATCAGTAGCTGCCACAGATTTGGCTTTAGGATGGGATATAATGTAATGTGTTTCCCACAACACTGAAGGTCTTTTCTCTTCTTTTCTTTTTTTTCTCTGCTGTGCATTTCACTGTCTGGCAGACGAAGAGTTTGTTGAAAGCAAAAAGCAAATCTGTGTTTTCTTCTTGACCTTAGAAGGTGTTAAATGTCTGATGTGTTAATACCCTTTCCCCTAATTTCAGAAATGACAGCTGTGCTCAGGGTGGCAATGGTGTTCTAACCTGGGGAATCTTGAATAAAGCAAGTTCAAGTTCCATACCTATTTTTTTTAAAGGGGGGCTTCGACAAGAGTCAGCTGTAAGTGTAGAACAGCCTGACCTATTAATTCATGGATAAAAATGATTCAATTAAAATGAAATATAAATATTGAATGTAACATAAAACCAAATGAAGCACATTACAGAATTTATGTGCAAATAAATTCACTGAATAAAAATTTCCTGTACATACGAAGTCCATATGCTGTCTTAGTAATGCTATAATTAAGTCAGAGAATCATGTCATTCTGGCCTTTTCCATCTGCTCTGTGATCTGTTGAGGGACTCATTCAAATCAAATGACAGCTGACCTCAAAATGATACATGTGGCTACTGCCCATTTTAATAGGGCTCTTGGTTATGCACATTTTGTCTTCATTTATATGGCCTATGAGAGATTTTTTCATTCAACCATGTAAATTGAAGCATGTGCTTTCCTATTAAATGAATTTATTTAAAACACTTATTGTCTGAAAGAATTTTTCATTTTTTATAAGCAGTAGATTGTACTGAAGCACTTTTTAAAAATGTGTTCGGTAAATTCAACTGGTATTTCAAAAGTGATTAAAAATAGCCAACTAGTTTACTGCTCTCTTTCTTTCCAGTATTTGATATGTGATCAGAGCAAGATGGTTAATATTTAGAGCCTCAGGATGTTGTGAATATGTCATTGACATGAAAGACATGTGAAAGAGGAATCGATATTTATAACACTAATTGATTTCATTTATTTTGCTTCCCTCATGCATGTCTCACTGTCAGTCCTGCCATTATCTTAATGTTGTTGGTTCCAATAACACTCAGAAAAGTCATTTTAAAGGCAGGGGATCTGGAGCACAGATGTGTCAGGCGTAAAGGCTCTCATCCTCAGAGACATTCAAATTGGCTAAAGGAAACCCCACCAAATGGTGCAGTTGAAGATCCAGCATTTGTCCATCTGTTGGTATCCAGGTTACGTGTGACAGTCTATTTAATTTTTGTTCCCTGGAGTTTCTCTAGTTCAACATTATATACCTATTTCTTTTATTAGCCCTGCATAAGGGCAAAATTGGTAACCCAAGGAACAAAGATGACTTTTATAAGATTACATTCTTATTTTGTTTCAAACAAACATTGCAAGATCAAAAAAGATGTTTTTCTGTAAACTCACAGATTCTTTGAAAATATTTTCTTTGTTTTTTTTTTTTCTTTTTCTTTTGCGGTACTGGGGATCAAACTCAGGACCTTGCACTTGCCAGGCAGGTGCAGTACCACTGAGCTAAATCCCCAGCTCAGTGGAGAAGATTCTTAAATGTCTCCTTTTCAGCTTCAGAGGAAAAATGAAAAAGACAACGAAGTTATGAACAGAGTATTTGAAAAACAGATTTAAATTATATGCCAAGATGGTATTCATTGAATGACCCACACTAACTCACATAAGAACTAGAGAAATACAAAAGATGGTAACCATACAAATGCCTATTGCTCTCTGCATTATCTTGCCATAGTGGTTTCTGAATAAAATCAGAGAACCTAATTGCCCAGTGTGAAAAATGTCACATGTTTGGGCTATTATTTATAAATAAAAATCCAAAAAGAGTCAAAAATCCCCATGCATATTATTCATTTATGCATCCCCAGTACCAAAAAACAAAACAAAGCAAAAAACCAAAATACTTTTCATTTATGCATGCCATCTAGAAACATTTGTTGGTCATTTAGTAGATTCCTAGCATTGTTTTAAGTTCTGGAAATATACTAGTGAACAAACCAAAGTTCTTACTCCCATAAAGCTAACATTCTAGTCAGAGAAGACAGACAGTAAACAAACCTGTTATCTGTTCTGAACAGGGTCCAGGACCCATTAATTAGCCTTGCATTTGAGCGTTGCTTCAAAGATAAATATTTATGAGGCTTTCCTCAAATTGAAATCTTTAAACCTAAGAGCATCCTGCTGAGCCAAAGTAAAATGAAGCATATATACTCATTTCAATGAAATAATGTACATGGTACTCATTTACTTTAAAAATTTTCCTTTTATTTTTCTCAAGTTCTTGTAATGCTTCATTGTAGGATGGTGAAATGAATAAATGCTTAGTTTCTGTCAATATGCCTTTATATGAATTATATATGTTCCACTGGAGCAAAAGCATGATTCCTAAAGAAAACAAAAGCTACAGGTAGAAACAGGAAGCTGAAGTAGAAAAAGAAAGATTAGAGATGGAGGAAGGGAGGGATATGTCAAGAAAGCTTTATTCTTGTGAATAATATTTAAGGATTTATTTTTTGATTGAGGCCGTGTCCAAGTAACTTGGCTTAGTTGGTGAATGTCCCATATTAGGAACACATCACGGTTGAAGATTTGGTCCTTATGTGTAGCAGTCAGCCCACACCTCTCTTGTATCCTCATCCTGACAAGTCATCATATAAGTACAAATGACAAATCATAAACAGGTACACATTTTCCCCACTACTGGAAAAAAGAGTGGATCAAACATAATCTCTACATGATCAGTGATAATTGGTGAACTCATGAGCTGAGATTTAATTGGTGCATTAAAACCATGAATCCTGCGAGACCTCTAGCAAAGAGCATATTAAATGTGATCCCTTTCTGGATGCTGATGGCTGTGACAAATTAAAAGAGGATTATTTTAATACATGTTTAAATATTCAAAGCTATACCTATACATGCTGGTATGCAAGTGAACTCGAGTTCATTCATCTCTTAAGTGATTATGAGATAAGACCACATTTATCAAAGTTATCGTTCTTAGTTCTGAAGACTATTCCTTAAAAAAACTTTGTGGAGATGGAAAGTGGATCTCAGAATTGGGGTAGGGTGGAGAAAGAAGTAAAATGAACCAGACTGTTTATATATATACAAAAAACTAGGTTTTTGTTTGTTTGTTTGTTTGTTTGAGACAGGTTCTCACTTTGTAGTTCAGGCTGACCCTGAACTCACTATGTAGCCCAGGCTAGCCTCAAACTTGTGGTGATCTGGCTCTGCCTCCCAAGTGCTAGGATTACAGGTATTCACCACCACACCCAGCTCCCTACAGGTTTTTAAACAGACTTCCATCACTGTAATCAAAATATCTGTTCCTGGGCCTCACCGACACGATTTAAAGATATCTAGGCTCAAAAATAGCTTGTTTTAATAACTGATTATGGGTCCTTTTGTAGGTAGTAAATTCTTATCAACTTCTCTCTTATTTATCTTTTATCTAAATATAGCATCATCAGAGCAATCTCAAGGTTTTCTTGTTTTTAAGGCGCAACCTTTACTTCCCATCATGTGTAATTTGACAAATAATAGATAGTGTTGGCACTCTGTTAACACGCTTAACTAGTCACTGTTCCTCCCTTTAGTGCAAAGCCTTTATGCTGCCAACAGCTCATACTGACACTCTGGTATCTCTTATATCATCCTTAATACAGTGATTTTAAAAATAAAACTTTGTATTGATAGTGAATAGAATGGGCTATAGACAATTATTAACAATCTGAAAAAAATTATGAAATCTCTTCACAGAAAAAATACACCTGCACATATGGTTTTGCATACATTTTCAGAGGATTTATACATTCATGAAATCCATCCAAAGATCTCAGATTACAAAGTCTTGGCATCAAGATTACATGATTTATAAACATATTTACCTCAAACTTACTTGTACCTATTTATAGCCTCATGTATAGATTTTTAGAAATTATTTTATTTCGATGTCTGTATTTTTCTTTCTTTTTGAATTTATTTATCTTTGAATCTTTTCACCTGCTTTGGAAGACTTCATTGTACACCAGTTTACTTTTTATAATCCCTAATTCATAAAATATAGTTTACATTATCTGCCTGTGTGCCTTTATTCCTTTCCTTGTTTTTATTTAAAATATTATATTAATGTACCGCAAACCTTACATAATTATATTTTCTAAGGGCTGTCTGAACATTCTTCATTCCAGTGACATTTAGTTTGTGTATAGGAGTTTTTCTTCAAGCTGTTTGTTGACTTAGATGCATTTAGAAGAAGAAAACTCTTTAAATACAAATAATTTTTTTTCACTGAAGTTACAATGGTAAATATTATAATTCAATGAGAAAAGGGATTGTGCCTATTGTATTCTCCACTGTACCTATTCCCAGGGATTAGAACAGTGCCTTGCAGACAGAAGGTACTCAAGGAATATATATTGAATTGTAATGAGGAACTAAAGCTTGTGCTTTGGAAAAAGCTTAATATTTTCAAAAGTCCTTTAATCATCCTCATTCTTTGAGCTTCTTAAATGTTCATCCATTTTTCTCAAAGTTATGTTTTTACTAAGTCTAACTGTAACTGAATGGTAACTTTAGTGACAGGTATCCTAGGGAAGAAAGTACATTCAGAACATAAAATATTTTTGGAGAATGCAATTTTATTTCATTTAAGCATAGAAATTCTAAATAAACTAAGAAAAAGCTGTTTCCAAATAAAAGTCCTTTGATTGTGTTTAAGAAATAGGCTATAATAATTTGTAATTACTTTTTTCTCCTTTGGCATTTACAAGTACTTAAAATTATTTCTTTCAAGTAGGTTAAACATAGTCTAGAAATTAAATTTCAGAATTAGAAAGGACTTTAGAATTATGTTAGTTCAAACTCCCACCCAGCATTGGAAATCCTTTAATAAGACCTTTCTGCAATGATGGAACATGCTGTTTGTAGACACGCTTAAAATTGTTGAAAAATTCTTCCAAAAATCATACTTCCCTCTAATTTTGCTGTATTTAGTCCTGCTAACCATAAATTTCCCTTTTCTTTTATGTAAAGATGCTTCATATATTTGATGACATCAAATAAGTATCATAGATACAACTATTATCCATCATATAACTCTGCACCAGACCACAGTGCCTAGTGTCTGGGAAATTTAGAACAAAGTATCAACTGGAAGAAGCCATTTGGAGAATAAAGATTACATCTACAGTTTCCTCACTGATCTGATCTCTCTCTAGAGAATGACCTCCTATGACTCATTGGACATGGAAAAAGGCCAGCAAATATCCCTTCATAGTTGCAACTGGTTGTTCCCTTTCGTATGTATAATTACGACCACAATCATTTGTGTCGTGTACACCTTTTTCCTTTTCATATACACAAAAGCAAACTTTAGTAAGGTTCTTTTATGGTTTATGGGAAACACAGTGATAGAACTCATTATATTACCCTGTTTAGAAGTTCCTGTCTTAAAAAAAATATTGGGAAAGACCACCACCATAATTTTATAAGCATTTTATACCAAATTTGAACCTTGCCAAATAAGTTCCCTTCAACTAAGTATAGAGACCAGTTTTGGTGCCTTTAATAGCCAGGTTAACTTATAAGGCATGAAGATATGTACAGAAAGCTCAAACAAACTCAAATGGTTTTCTGGAGAAGACAAATTAATGAAAACAAATTTTATTGAGAATTTAAAAACAAGTAAACAAACACTACAAATAGAAAACAGCCAGCTCCCAGATTATAACTATATATTCAGTTTTGTAATATATTGCATTTCTGTCAGACATTTAATTTTTTTCTAACACTACTCAGAGTCATTCTCTTCTCATGTTTCATATGCTTAATTCTGTGCATATTTTTATCCCCAATCAAGTAAAGCATCTTATTCTGTTCCTAGGCAAAATACCTTTGAATGAGAAATTGATACACACCAGAAGTTTATGGATTACAATTCAGGAGGCTAAGAAGTCCAAGATCTGCTCACCAGAAGATTCTTTGTCTGTTGATGGCATATGCTGACCCTTACAGGGAGCAATTTCTAGGTGCATCTCATGGCAGAGGTGGTAAATGCTGTATGCTTACATGATAGAAGAAGCTAAAAGTGGACTAACTCACTCCCTTATGTGATTTTATAAGGGCACTAATCCCTTCTGTGAAGGAATAGACTTCCTGGAAGAATTATCTCCCAAAAGCCTCACTTCTTCATACCATCATTTTGGGGCTTAAATTTCAACATGTGAGGTTTGGAGGGGAACATACATTCAAATAATATCATATGGCTTCCTCACAGATCACTTTTGTTTTCATCCCAGTATGGCTGGTTTATTGGCAGAATAGAAAAATCTCAGGGTTTTGCACCCGAGGGTCATTCCTAATATCCAGCAACTCTGAAGTGCTGCTAAGGTCTGCGACTGGGAGGAATTTTTAAAGTACAGATCAGATATTATTTCACTTATATATTGAGAATGACTGAGATTAACAGTTTTTAGCATGCAATGCAGCATTCTAAGTCTGTTGAAAACTAATTTTCAGAACTCACTCAAGAGATTCTGATTCAGGGCAATGAATATGCATATGTAGCACCAGAAGCACCAGTTTACCAGGTGACTGTAATGTATAACAGCCCAGCATTTGAAAGCTTGTATTCTATGGAAGGGCCTCTAAAATTTTAATATGCATACCCATCAATACATTTGGATTGGGCCTGATTTTCTGCATTTTTGACAAGCTACCACAGGATGCAAATATTTTTGACTTGCAGACATTTAAAGGTAGAAGTGTCCTAAACTACATGATGTATTTAGTGGACCAAAACAAAGGTGAGTTTAACATAAACAAAGGAGATAATTTAAGTTGAGTAATATATTATATAAATAGATACATTCCAGGAAACTCATATCCAAATCTTATTTCTGGTACTTCAATTTTATTTTCACATTGAATTTCAGGGTCCTCAGAGTTGCTATTATTTATTTCAAATAGATCTCTAGTACCACTTCAACAAAATCAGTCAAGTACTGAGTAAGGAATACCCTCTTACACAAATACAGTGCTCAGGTACCACAGAAGGAAGAGCTTCCAAGATAAAGAAAGCCTATAGTGAGTCCTTCCGTAAAGTGAATAACTTTTCTGTTATGTTAATAAGAAATTTTAAAATAGGAGAAAATTTCAGAATCCTAGAGTTGATAGGAACCAGTGAAATAATTCCATTCAAATCTAGATTTATAGAAGCAAGGATGAGAAGGGAGTGTTAAGGAAGCCATACAAAGAATGGATAGAATTGTCGCAACTCAAGCATTACTCTGCTCAGAGATTTATTTGTCTTTGTTGGTTAGTTGGGTTTTTTTTTTTAAATGTCTTTCCAGGTTACTTTTTGGTTCCTTTTTTTGTTTTTGTTTTGGTACAGGGATCAAACTCAGGACCTTGCACTTGTGATGCAAGTGGCAGCACCACTGAGCTAAATCCCAGGCCCTGTCCAGTACATAATGTTTACCTTCCTTGTGTGGAGTTGGTACATGTACATAACGCATCCTAATTCCTTATTTCTACCATTACCCTTTCCCTCCCCCCTCCATCTCTTGCTCTCTTTCCCATTTGAGAAAGGTATGTCTCTTTTCTTCATATTACCTATCTTTTATTTTGCTATTTATAATTTTGGTTTCTCATATAAAGGAAACCATGTGATATTTAAGCTTCTGTGTCTAATTTATTTCACTTAATATCAAGGTCTCAAGGTGAATCCCTTTTCCTACAAATGACTCGTTTATCTTTCTTTATGGCACAGTACTATTCCACTGTGTGTAAATACTGCATTTTGTTTATTCAGCCATCAGTTGATAGACATATAGGTGGTCTCAAAGATTTAGTCATGATGAATTATACTATTATACACATGTACAGGCTGCGGATTTAGCTCATTGGTGCCGCCACCTCCCTCACAAGTGCAAGGACCTGAGTTCAATCCCGGGTACCCCCCCAAAAATGTACCATTTGATTATGATATCTACAACTCTTTCAGGGAAATAGCTGGGTCAGATAAAATTTATAATTTCGGTTTTCGAGGAAGCTCCATACAGATTTCCATAGTGATTGTACTAATTTAAATTCCTACCAACAATTTAGAAGGGCTCCTCATTCCTCACAGCCTTAACAGCATTTATTATTATTTAATTTCTTGATCGTGGCCATTTTTCTGGGTAAGATGGAATCTCACTGTTGCTCTAATTTGCATTTCTGTGATGGCTGGCAATGTTGAGCATTTTTTAATGTATTTGTGGGCCATGTGTACTTATTCTGTGAAGTGTCTGTTCTTTCGGTTCTCTGTTTTTGACTGGTTCTTTTATTTCAGAGTGCCTAATTGTTTGAATTCTTAATATATACGATATATTAGCCCTCTATCTGAGGGATAGCTGGCAAATCTTTTTCTGGCAAGTATTGCTGTGTGGGTTGTCTTTTTAGTCTGTAATTTTTGCTTTTGCTGTGCAAAAGCTTTTTAATTTGATATAATATGAACTGTTGATTTTTGGCACTGTTTTCTGTGCTACCAGGATTCTTTTGAGAAAGCCCTTGCATAAGGCTATTACTTGATGATTTTTACCTATTTTATCTTTTAGCAGCTTAGGGTTTCTGTGTTTTGTTTTATTTGTTTTATACCAAGTATGGAACTCAGGACCTTGCACTTGCAAGGCATACATCATCACCACTGAGCTAAATTCCTGGCCCAATGTTTCTGTTTTAACATTTAGTTCTTTGATTTGTTTTCATTTTAGTATAGTACATGGTGAGAGATATGGGTCAATAGGCAGTTTTCCCAATACTATTCACTGAAGAGGCTATCTTTCCTCCACTGTATATTTTCAGAATCTTTGTCAAAGATCAAATAGTTGAATATGCTTGGGATAGTTTTTACATACTCAGTTTTGTTCCATTTATCCTATGTCTTCTTTTTGTTAGCTCTATGCTGTTTTTATTCACTGTTGCTCTGTAATATAACTTCAAGTAAGTGATTGTGATTCTTCCTGCATTGCTCTTTTTACCCAGTATTGCTTTTGCTTTTCTGAGTCTCTTCTGGTTCCGTATGAATTTTAAGATCGTTTTACCCAGTTCTGTGAAGATGGATGTTGGTATTTTGATTGGGTTTGTATTAAATCTCTATATCAATTTTGGAAGCATAGCCATTCTGAGCATGCTATATTGGTTCTGTCTAACCAGTAACAGGTGATATATTTCCATTTTCTAGTGTCCTCTTTGATTTCCTTTATTAGACAGAGGTAGTTTTTGTTGTGGAATACTTTCTCTTAGTTACCTTAATTCCTCAATATTAACTTTTTCTCAGTGCTACTGTGAATGGTATGTTTTTTCTTAGTTTCTTTTTCAGTGAGTTCTTTAATGATGTACAAGATCACGATTGATTTATGTGTGTTGATTTTACATCTTTCTATACTGCTGAATTTGGATAATTCTAGTAGTCTTTTGGTGAATTTTTTGTCATCAATATTAAAGATCTTGTCTTCTACAAATAATGATGATTTGACTTCTCCTTTTCTATACATATCCCTTTTATTTATTTACCTTGCCTGATTGCTCTGCTTAATGTATGGTAGTAGTAGACATCATTGTCTTATTCCTGACTTTGTAAGGAAAGCTTTCAGCTTTTCTCCATGTATATGATGTTGATGGTAGGTTTGTCATAAATGGCTTTAGGAGATTGAGATGAAGACTTTCAACACCTATTTTCTTTTCTTTTCTTTTTGTACTAGGGATCGAACTCAGGACCTTGTGCTTGCGAGGGCAGGCGGCAGAATCACTGAGCTAAATCCCAGGCCCTGTACCTATTTTCTTTTTTTCTTTTTGGTACCGGTTATGGAACTCAGGTCCTTGTGCTTGCAAGGCAGGCCACCGAACCGCTGAGCTAAATCCCCGGCCCTATACCTATTTTCTTAGGTTTTCTTTTTCTTTTTCTTTTTTTATCGTGGAAGAACATTGCATTTTGTCCAAGACTTTCTGTATCTATGTAGGTGGTCATGTGATTTTTGGCCTAACTTCTGTTTATATGATATCATAAATTTATTGATTTGCATGTGTTAATCCATCCTTGTACCCTTCGGATAAAGATAACCTGGTCATGATACATGTTCTTTTTGATGATTTTGGTGCATCATGTTGAAGTGCTTTGTTGAAGATTTTTTTTGTCTATATTAATTAAAGAGATTCATCTATAGTTCTCTTTTTTTTGGTTGGATCCTTGTCTGGTTTCCAAATCTGAGTAATGGTAGCTTCCACAAGTGACTTTGGAAGTACTCCTTTCCTTTCAATTTCATTAAAGAGATTGAAGAGTATTAGCATTAAACTTTTCCTGAAATTTTTGTAGATTTCAGCAGTGCATCCATCTGGACCTGATCTTTTCTTAGTTGGTAAGTTTTTGGAAACTACTTCAATTATGTAGCTTGTTATTGGGTCAGTAAGCATTTTGGGGTGGTTTTATTATTTCTCTTTTGCTTTTTCAGACAGTCTTGCTATGTAGTTCAGGTTGGCCTTTAACTCACTATGTAGCCCTATTTGGCTTTAAACTCTCAGCAGTTCTCTGTCACAGCCTCCCAAATGCTTGTGTTACAGGCATGTACTAACATGCCTGGCTTTCTCTGGTTTTTTAATGTTCTTGATTCAGTTTTGGTAATTTATATGTATCTAAAAATCTATCCATTTCTTTTGAATTCTACACTTTATTGACCTAAAATTTTAGATGTAATTGTGAATAATCTTTGTGGTATCAGCAGTGTCTATTGTGATTTAAACTTTTTCATTTCTAATTGCAATGATTTGAGTATTTTCTGTATATATTTTTCATTAGAATAGCTAATGGTTTGTCTGTTTTGCTAATTCTTTCAAAGAACCAACTCTTCAATTCAGTGATTCTTTACATTATGTCTTTTGTTCTGAGTTTCATTGATTTCTGTTTTGATCTTTATAGTATTCTCCCTTGTACTAGATTTAGGTTTTGATTTTCCTTGTTTTTCTTGGAACTTGAAGTGCATTGTTAGGCTATTTATTTGGGCTCACTCTGTTTTTGTGATATGGGGATTCACAGCTATAATCTTTCTTCATAGGACTGCTTTCCTTTTGTCCCATAAGGTTGGTATGTTATTATTTAATTCTAGCCACTGTCTTATTTCTTCCTTCAAATCTTCTTTGACCCATATTTAATGTAAGAACGTATCATTTATTTTACATGTCTTTGCATAATTTCTGTTTTCCTTTTTATTTGCTTTCTACTTTTGTTTTAGTATGATCTGAAAATACACATGATATAATTTCTCTTCTACATTTACGTAAGATTACTCTATCGACTAGTATGTGATCTAATTTGGAAAAAGTTCCATGTGCTGCTTAGAAAAATATGTATTCTCTTGTCATTGGGTTCAACACTCTGCATTATCTATTAAATCCACTTGTGCACTGGTTTTGCTCAACTTTGTTACTTGTGCTATTGATTTTTAGTGTAGTTGATCATTCTGTTTTTGACAGTGGGGTATTGAGCTTCCCCATTATAATTGTGTTTATATTTATCTGATGTTTTATGTGAGTATTACTTGTTTTATAAAATTGGGTATGTTGCTATTCTTCAGTGCTTGTATATTAATAATTGTTACCTCTTTCTGTTGGCTTGTTCCCTTAACCAATGTACTGTGACCCTCTTTGCTTCTTTTAATGAGGTTTGGATTGAAGTCCATTTGGTCAGAATACAGGATAGCTGTGCTTGCTCTTGGGGGGCATTCCTATATATAAAATATTATTTTTTTACCTTTGATTTTTTTGTGTATGTTTTCCTTTTGGATTCAACTTTTGGTATACAGTATACTATTAAATTTTGTTTCCTAATCCATGCTTAAAAATTGTTTTCTTTTGATTGAAGAATTGAGACCATTTATATTGGGAGTAAGATTTTACTTATTCACATCATTGCTTTATTTTCCTGATACTTATTTCCTATCTTTGCATTCTTCTTAACTGTTGAATTCATATGGTATATTCATTCTGTTAGAACTTTTTATGTTAGCTTCATTGCATATTTCTAGAATATCCTTTAGAATTTTTTAAAGTTCTGATTTGGTGATCATGAATTTCTGTAGATGCTCTTTAGCATGGAAATATCTTATTTCTGATACTCTACATTGAAGACCCAAAAAACTCCACCAAAAGACTTCTAGACTTAATTGACACTTTTAGCAGAGTAGCTGGATACAAGGTCAACACTCAAAAATCAATAGCCTTCTTGTATGCAAATACCAGACTCACTGAGAGAGAAATTAGGGAAACAATTCCTTTCATAATAGCATCCAAAAAAAATGAAGTATCTAGGAATCAATCTAACAAAAGAAGCAAGACTTCTACATTGAAATCCACAGCACTCTGAAAAAAAGAGATTGAAGAGGATATAAGAAAATGGAACGATATCCCCTGCTCCTGGATAGGAAGAATCAACATAGTGAAAATGACCATACTACCAAAACTGCTATACAGATTCAATTCAATGCCAATTGAAATTCCAACACTATGTTTCACAGAACTAGAAAAAAGAATCCAAAAATTCATTTGGAACCATAAGAGACCTAGAATAGCAAAAGCCATCCTAGGCAACAGACACATGGTAGTCAGTATAACAACTCCCAATTTGAAACTATACTTATTTCTAGAACAATTTTAAAAGACAATTTTGCAGGACACTCAGCCTGGGTTAGAAGTTGTTTTCTTTTAGGGCTTGAAACATTCCATTCCATTATCTCCTGGCCTTTAAAGATTATGTTGAGATGTTTGGTGTAATTCTAACAGATTTAACTTTGTAAGTGATTTGTTGTTTTTCTCTAACCACTTTTAAGATTTTCTTCTTGTGTTAGACTTCTGAGATGCTGACTATCATGTATTGAAGAGAGGTTCTTTTCTGTTCATGGCTATATGCTTCACTTATCTGTATGTTACATTATTTTCCCTCATTTTGAACGTTTTCCCCTATTATTTCATTAAGCAGTTTTTTTATGATATTTGTGCTCTCTTTGACTTTTCATTAATTCCAATTAATCTTAAATTAGTTATCTCTCCCTCTTCTGGGATATGTTAGATACATCTTTCATGTTCTCTCGTTGTTTTTAAGACATTTCTCATTAATTGTTCACCGATAACAGCTCTATCTTCTATGGCACTCTGTTTTCCTATTGCTCATTTTTGCTGCTCATACTGTCAACAGAATTTTTAATCTCCTGAATTTCTTTTAGAGCCTTTTTATGCACTCTAATTCTTTTCTATGGTGCTCATTCATGCTTTGTACCATTTAGTTTGGATCTACTACTTTTTTATTAGTATCGTCTGTAGAATTATTGATTGTTTTATTTAATTGGCCTAATATCTATTTACTTATATCAGTGTTGCTGAACTTATGGCACATATGCTGCAGTGGGCTGTTTGTATCACTGAAAGCTCTGTAAAGTTCACCATCACTGACTTGATCTGTGAGCCTGCCAAATGCCTTATTGATCTGTTTTTTTGTCTCCCCTGATATCACTTCAATTAATTCAGCTGCGTGTCTTGGTTTCCTTCCCTTCATGCCCTGTAGATCAAATTTCAGGGAGTTGGGAGTTTTTTGAGCATTTTGTTGCCTTATTGTCTTATGTTTCTATTTTTTTATTTGTTTGTGGTGAGTCTTGAAGGTCTTGAAGGTCATTTATAGTGAGAAGCTTTGATGCTACAATGGAAACCTTCTTACCTAATGCCTACTTTTCAGTGGTGTACTCAGTGAGTAGTTTACTATTGGCCTTTGCCTCAGTTCCAGGATACAATTCCTTCTGTTTACTTTGGTTCTGAGAATTGAACTCAGGGCCTTTTGCTTACCAGGCAAGTGCTGAGCTATTGAACTACATTCTGGGTCCTTCTTCTGTTTACTTTGGATGTGAGGTTGCAGTATCAAATTCTTTCAGGAATGGGGCATATATTGTTAATGACCTAAGGCAATCCACATATTCGGATCCCAAGAAATCTACTTAATAGCAACAACTATGTCTTCTTGACTATAGTAATAAAATCAGCATCAATTATACCATCAAAGACAAAACAAATATTGATAAACACTAAAGACCAATAATTAACCATAGAAAAGAGATCAATAATTATAGAACACTAAGATAAACAAAATATTAACCTACTGTTGACCTACAGTAAATATCTACTTAATGGAACAACTTTACTAATACTAGAACATTTTTCATCAGTAATGACATAAAATTAACTAGCTGTTTAGAGAGTTATAAGGCTTTGTAGTTATACTAGTAAAGTTAGAGGCTGTGGGGCACAGAAGAATGAGAAAATGAAAGTTGAAAAATTAGTCAGGTATGAAAAGGAGAGAAAAGTGACATAGGGGGTCCTGTTGAGGAGTGAAATGAACTTAATAGTGTTTAAAAACAAAAAGTCATAGGAAAGAATGAATAAGAAAAAAGGAAAACAGCAAAGTACATGAAATAAAAGGAAAATAATCAGAGAAGGATAGTTGAAGGGGGAAAGGAGGAGAGGAGAGAAATACAACTAAAAAGGAAAAAAAAAAATCCAAACCCCGGAAACCTCAATGGAGGAAAGAGAAAAATAGTAACAAATAGAAGAATCTAAAAAAGATTCAGTGAAAGAGAAAATCTGTATGTTTTTGAATAAATGGTTTCTTTGCAAGATCTGCAGTCTTAGAATCCAGGGAGACATGATATTCTTCTCCTAGATTTAAGGCCTATGAGTTTTTCAGGTGCTCTCCCTTTACCAGATGTCTCTTTTTGTTCACCCCAGACTCTGATTCTCATCCAAGCCAAGTTGTGTCCTTGCTCCTGTTGGTAGATGGAAAACACGATCAAATCTGGTCTCTGCTTCATGTAGACCACATGGCAGTTGCACTTAATGTAGACAAAGGGTCAGTTGCTCTCAAAAGACTGCAGTGTCCCTGTCTTCCCTGAGCTTATGCTTTTGAGGCAGGTCTATGTCTTTCCTGCCCCCTCTCTGTGGTGGTTTTCTATTGCTTTATCTCACCCACTCAGTTTTGGAGAGAAACACTAGAGTCCTTGAAGTTGCTGGCCAGATCTATGCCTTCTCTCTGGGTTTACTGGCTTTATGATGTTAACTTCTTTCCATAGGTATTATCCTCATCCAGCATCAGATCTATAGGTTAGTTCATACCTGTGGTATCCTGTGCCAAGGGATGCCAAAATGAGATGCCAAACTGGAGACTATGAATTATTGCATGACTGGCAGGGACCAGCTTGGTTGGTGTTTTTTACTTTTCATAGTATCATTCATTTTATCTCTGCTGCATGTTGTGTTAGAGAAAAATATATATATATGCATACACAAATGCCCTTAAATACAGTGAGAAGAGTTATTTTCTCCTAATTACATATGATTCCACACTGGGGTTAGAAATTTTTTTTCCTGTAAAAGGGCATCTTGTGTACATTTTAGACTTCGTTAGCTGTATAGTCTGTGGCACACCTATTCAACAGCTATTATAACATGGAAGCAGATATGCACAGTTACCAAAAAATGTATACACACTTCAGGAAAATAAAAATTTGTATAAATATTTTAATACTAAATTTATTGAGACAGCATGAGATTAATTCAAGTTACCTTTGGCCTCACCTCTACATTTAACAAGAGGTGCTCACAGTGGTAGCTATTAGGTTCCAGACATTTATTACTATGGCCAACTGCTGCTTGGGTAACCTTGGTCATTGAGATTGCTGCACATGCATTTTCAATTTCTTCTGTAAGGGCTAGCAGTGCAGTGAGTTTTCTAGAATATACAACATCCTCCAGTGTCCCGCATAACTAGGGTAACAACATCTGTTGAAAAAACATAATACTATTTTTCTATTCCTGAAATGTGTATACATTTTGTTGGTGGAATACATATGCCTTGAACGCTTTATATAATTTTCACATATCATGATATATTATTTTGATTTTAAAAACTATTTCAAAGAGAGAAACTATTTTTTTTTGCTCTCAAGGCAGTATAAAAATAGATAGCAGAGTGAATTAGTTCCAAGCTCCATAATTTGCTGATCCATTTTATAAATTAGTTCTTCCAAATTCTAATATAATGTTTCTTCAAGTACAGCTAGTACTTTTAACATTATAAAGAAAACAAGTTAGCCATTGTAAATTCACTACTCAGCCTAATGTTGTTGCATAAATTTGGTTTACCAGTAAAAATGTTCCGAAAGCGATATATACTAGCTTATCAGTTGACGTCTCTGCTTCGTTAAACTATTTTTAATTCACAAGGGGTTGGGGGCGGGGCAACAGAAAGTCCAAGTAGGTGGGCATGTAACATCTGGGGAGAGTGGTACATCATGGCACGCTATCCCACACTGTAATGTTCAGGAGTGGACAGCAAGCCACTGTTCTGCCACATCATGCCATGTTCTGCTGGAACACGCAGCTCCTGGCAGTCCCATACCCAAAGTGGGTAAAGAACTGAAGAAGCAGTTTAAAATGAAAGAAGACAATTTATTTGAAGATGGGAAAGGAGGAAGAGAGAGGACAGACAGATAGGACAAGTAGGGAGAATTTGAAAGTGAATTACTAGTGATCTCTCCTGTGCAGCTCCTTTTATTGAGATCCTTATCCCATGTAGGCTCCTGGAATCTGATTGGCTCCCTGGCTTGTCTTTCATCCTAACCTTGGATTTCTTCTGGCCACAAGACCTTTCCCTGTTCCTTGGGAGGGTAAGATTATGGGTAGGGGCCTTAAGGAAAGGTAGTTTAGGCTAAAGGATTAAGAAAAGTGGAAATTTTGTGATTCTCAGGTTTATCCAGCTACCTAGGAACTTTCCTGTTCTGAGTTCTTTGTCTTTGTCTTTGAATTGCTTGTGTTTAGCTGCCTTTGTCTTTCTAACTCTTGAGAGTCTAGCTGTATTTATGCTTTTAATTGGTGGAGTCTTGCTGCAAAGGTCAAAACTATCTTATTTATTTTTAATAAAGCTCATCCTATCTTTTCCCTACCTGCAGTGCCACCTGTCCTTACAGGCATGCCATAAAGCAATTTGCTTCATAGTAGTCCTTTTCACTAACAGAGCACTGTGATTCTTTGAAAGCAGTCTGTTAAGTGGCCACCAAGTTCTGTAATTAGTTTTGCTTGGGAGGATTAAAGCATTTGCACAAGTTTTAATGTGGAGTATTCCTTTAATTCATGGTAGGGAAACAAGAAAATAACAATAGGTTGAAAGGAAATGATGTATAGGTGGCATTTATTCAAATAACAAAGGTTTCATGGAAAGTCCTTTTGGTTTGTTGTCAGATCATACCAAAATACCCAGAAGAAAGGAAAATGTCATATTAGCATACTTGTTTTGCAAATGTCAGCTTTAATAATCCTCAGGGTGATAAATTTGGTGTGCTATAATTTATTTATTTTAATCAAAGAAAAATCACAGTTGGAAATTAAACGAGAACATTGTCAAATTCCATTAGCATTTTAAGCTTTCTACAAATGGTGGGCAGGTTGCCTCTTCTCAAAATTATTCAGTTAAAATAATTTTCAACATTTATAAGTAAGGGTCCTTATGATAATAATAAGTGTTCAACTTAAAATCCAAACTTTTAAAAAGTGGTTTCCAGAGAGAAAACAGAACAAATTTAGGTATTCCAGCTTGATATCTTGTACAGATTGCCCTGCCTTCAGATAACCAGCTACAATAGGAAAAGGGCCAGGAAAAGAAGATAATACGTCTGGATGGTTTCCCACCTTACTATAACCAGCTCCCTCCCTCTGAGTTCTTGTCCTGAGGGCAACAAAGATTGGTGCAATTAGTGGGGAACTGTACTAGGTGTGGCTTATTAAAAAGAATAAAAAGGAAAACCCTCTAGGGGAGGAAGGTGGGGTGACCCCAAGAAGAATGCCAAGTAAGCACCTGAGTCTAGAAGCTTATAAACATCTCTTTAGAGGGCAAACAAAGGGCAGAGGACATATGAAAATGCATGTTTGCTGCTGCTTGCTTCTTGTCATCCTTGGATTTTATTACTTCACCATCCTCTGATATCCAGTTTTTTTTGAGGCTCATCCTAGTTTATTCAGGACCTTGTCCTTTGCTTGAGGCTTATCTCAGTTTATCGCAGTCTTGACCTTTAGGTTACTCAGTTTATTTAGACCCTCTTACTTTGGACCTTTATTGCATGGCTTCACTACTTATTTCTCAAATCTGTGAATTCCTTTGATGAAAACTTATCCTATTTAAATCTTGGAGGATTCTTACTAGAATATATATATGAAAGACCAAATTAAAATTTCAGTATATTTACCCAGACACAGTTCTGATATTTTGTGCATTCTCTGTGTTGTAATTAAAGCAGTGAGAAAACATTTTTGGGCAAATTCGTCAAGGACAGGATAGCACAATATGAAGTTTCTTAGGTTCTTAGAGATAAAACTTAATTGAAATCAATATGGGGAAAAGGAAAGAGTGTAAAATGCAATCCTGAATACAGGAGATATTTTGAATCAGCTAAAAGCATGATGAATGCAGAGTTCCTTGCAGAGTTGAAGTTTTGTTCAATAAAAAATGTTTCTATGAGGTTACATTGTTTTCTCTATTTCATTAGTAATAGTTGAACATCAGAAGCACCACCATTTTTTATCCACACTTCCATAAATTTGAAAAATCTATAATTATCTAAAAATCCATCAAACCATTGAAGTGGAGGTCAATTTCATTTTGCCTAGTGAACATATAATTGAAAATATGTGTCTTAATGAAATTTTTGAATCAAATTTTGTTTCTTGCACTGAAATTCAGAATTTAGGAAAGATATATAAACTTATTTTTATTACGTTAGCATCATTTCTTTTCCCTCCTATAACTAAATTTTGTCAAATAACAAGTTGTGAATAAAGATATAAATGTACATGTAATTAAAAAAATTCAACTTTAGTATTTTCTGTATCATGAAAATAATTTTTATATGAGTAGGTTCTTCAGTTTATCTGCCCATAATTGTTATGATTTTAAGTATGATTCTGTTTCTTTTCTCTCTCTCTCTCTCTTTCTCTCTCTCATACACTCTCTATATATTTTTTTATATAAGTTTGCTCTCAGGACCTACAGTAATATAATAAAAATTATTTTTGTTACGCTTTGGCTTGATATAAGAAAATACCTTAAACTGAGTAATTTATGAATAACAGAAATATATTACTCACAGTTCTGACTGGGAATTCCAGGATTAAGGTGCCAGAAGACTGTCAGGTGATGGCCTTTTCCAAATAGATGGGGTCTTCCATGTGTTGATATATGGCAGAAGTGGTAAATAAGTTCCTTTAGGCTTTATAGAAGCACTAATTCCATTCATGAGGGCTTTGCCCTTATGATTTAATCACCTGCAAAAGGACTCCACCTCATAATACTATCATCGTGGGGATTAGGTTTCAGCCATTGATTTGGGCACAAAGTCAACATTCAGACCATAACATTATTATAGTACACCATTACAGAAAGTCTTGTAGCTATTTACTTATCAGAAAATAAGACATTCTACTAATTTTCTGTGTATATAATTTTGAATATAAATTACCTTGCTAATCTTGGACTGCATTTTATTTCCACTTAAGTATTGACTTAGCTTAGGTGATTTCTCATTCCACAATCTATTTTTATTAACTGTGAACATTTACCTGTGATGCCAAAACAATCTAAAGTTGATTTAATCATGCTAGTAAATTACATCATCAATTCAATAAGGAAATTTAATTCAGCCTCTCTTTTGAAAGAATTAGTCAATTGTTTGAATGAAATTTTCAATTAAATTAAAATTGTAGAACCAGTAGATTTATGTAGACATGATCATAACATGGGCTTGTAACCTTACACAGTGTTATGGTTATAATCTGTTCCACATATTCATTGTTTCAACAAATATTTATTAGTTACCTATTATGTACTGGGCAATGTGCTAAGTTGTAGGCATACAATGAAGAATAAGACAATGTCCCTTTCTTCATTGTGCCTACACACAAAATTATTCCAAAGGTAAGTGCTTATTTTTTCCCATTCTGATAACAACATTGTGATTCTAATAACCAAGTAGAACTCACCTATTTAAAATATTTCATACTATCTGTCAGGGATGATATCTGAGAGACAAGGGAAACTTCACCAACAATAAAAGAAAAAGTTGATCATTATGGGATCCCACATTCTTTAATGAGGATTATAAACATTTTGCAATGATAAGTGATGAATTCCTATTCTTCAGAAAAGAACTAGTTCTCACCGTGGCAAAGTACTGATCTCCTTGTTCTTGAAATGCATTTATACCTAATTCACTGAGTATTTTCTTCACATTTTCTTTCCTTCCTAGATTTTCAATTCTAGTATTTAATCTTTTGTATCTAACTTCAGATATTAACTTGAAATTCTTGTACCCCTGCATCTTGAACTAGAATTTGCTTATCTCTCTAGTTTCATTACATGAAGAGAAGTTACTCTGCTTCTGATGATCAAGATGAGGCAGAAAGAAAGAGAGATACCAATGTGGAAATTTCATGTCTTGCTTGCATTCAAAGCATCATAGAGGAATCGCTAGTCGCATACTACTTTTTGCCTATGGCATTTTCCAGGTAGCACAATTAAACATACCAAGGTAATAATTATTACTTTTTAGTATACTTAATGAGTATGTCTTGCCACACCTCGTAGGACATGCTAGCATGGGAACTTTTTTCCTGGTCATTTTATTTCCATTGTCTTTAGGAATTTAACCATTGTAATTGATAACAAGTGTTTCAATAGAATAGCCATTCAATTAGTTTAGCTGTAAGATTCTTCTAAAAACACATGATATTATACTGTTATGTTTTCCAAAGGCTAGAGAAATATGAAAACCAGTTGGTTGTTCATGTGTATTAAAAAGAGGAAAAAGCAAATGTGCTATTCAAGCATTTCATTATACATTTGTAGCTGCATATAGAAAACATCTCATTTGGCAATACTACAAATGATTGAAAAATACAGTAAGAATGAAAGATGGTAGAATTAAAAGTGAGTAGAGAATAAGATCCTTGAAGAAATGAATTGTATCTCAACTTATGGTTTGAATCCCTAGTAACCAATAATGCTAAACACATAAATGCTCAAACATTATTTGTTGATTTTAAAATATCAAAATAATAACAGTATTGGTTTATACTGAGGGATTTCAGAGGAAGTTTGGGAAATAGTCATCTTTTGTAGTCTTCTACAAGGAGATGTTTTATGCATATGGCCAGATGCCCACAATGAATCCTTCTTTTGCACACTGTCTGGAGATGTTTGCAGTTTATAATTACTAAATGTTCTATTCTACTGAAACCTTAAGAGAGTTTCTGAAAACACAAGATATGTACTTGGAACTAGCTTCTCATTTTAACACTTTCTTGAGACTGCCACCACTGTGCGAAAGGGACACTTTACAGAAGTGTTGCACAAAGGGCCTGGAAGGTGGCATTATGGGCTATAATGGAATCAGTTCTATGCATTTCAAATAAAGCATGGAATTAAGACTAAAAACGAGCATCAATGAAGACAGTGATTTGTAACTTCTTACATTATGGATTGTATGCAAGTGTTAACAAGATGATTATTCCTTGCACCTCAGTGTGCATCTAGGGTAATGCTTCATTATTTATGTATTTATTTTGGTACTGGGATCGAATTCGGGCCCTTGCCACCTGCGAGGCAGCCACTGGAACCACTGAGCTAAATCCCCAGCCCGTAATGCTTCATTATCGAAAGGAGATTTCATTAGAGTAGTGTGTACTTACATTGATCTACCAGACTACTGAAGGTGGAATGCATTTTTCTGTACCCAACCACTATTATAAGGGCCAGGCTTATATTAGATTTCCCCTTGTATTAATTTTGTTTACTTTGACCTTTACTAACTGTTCCTCTTAAACTCCCCTATCTGTAATTTGCATATGTGTGCACTAAATATCCTCCACAAAGGAATGTACAAATGCAATGTGTATTTCCTGTTACTCTGTGCTGTGTGCACTGGACAAATTCTAAAGAATAAACAAGCACTTGAATGACTACAGTGAATTACACTACTAAGGAGGGCATACCCATGTGAAATGTATTTATGTGAATTAATTAATTCTAAAGAGTTTTATCATAGTGTATTCATGATATATATATTTATATATACACATATATATCTATATATATATTCAAGTTCTTTGCAAGTATTGAAAGAATCCTCAGAGAATTATAGTACAGTCTTACTATTTTTGTTGATAGTAAAGTGTAACAACAAAGTTTCCTATTTTTTTGTCTTTCTTGTTATATCACTACATGCACTGCATGCTAAAATATAGTAACAAAGGAATCATAGAACAAGGATAAAGAATGGAAAAATCTAATGTGGGAAAATTTTCTGGAGAAGTCAGCTTCAATGATAGCTTGATAGATGACCATGATAAGGATGAGAAGTTAGTACAGTCAAATGAAAATGTTCTGCTGCATTATCTTACAGCTTGACATGGAGAAATCTTGGACAAAGATAGAGTTTTATAAACTCGTGCAGAGAGTCATTTCCCTACCTAGAACCATACCCTGCCCCCTCAAGTAAGTCATTAATGTTATATCCCACACAATATGTGATTTCTGGTGAGAGAATAAAGACTTGCAGAAAGGGAATCTTGTTGAATGAAAAGGGAAGAACACTAGATGGCTAAGGCAGGTAGAGAGAGTAGACAGCTCTGCAAGAAGGGGCCAGTCTTTCCCAACATTGCAGACTTGTGTCACCCATTGGAGTAGACACTAATCATATGCAGCTATTAAATTGTCCTAGTTCAATTCAGTTCGTAAATCTTATTAGCCACAATTCAAGTGCTCCATAGATACATTTGTCTAATTACTAGTATATTAGATAGTATACAGAACATTCCCACCACTGCAGAAAGTTCTGCTGGACAGGTATATTCTGTGGAACTGAGCAGAAACATCTATTTGACCCACCAGTTGATAGGAGGTCTCTAGGGAGCTAGGAGTGTTAAAGGGATACAAAACTCTTCTTTTTAACGAGCCAGTGAGAATGCCAGCGATGATAAATGACAAAGCAAGAAACAAACGCAAATAGGTAGTGTATATTTTTCCCCCTGGCAAATACAAAGGCAGCTCTTTGATGGTTTCCAGTAGAAAAATATGTGGCCCATATCAGGTAAAAAAGCTGAAAACCCAAGACCAGACCAGGACTACAACAAGCCTTTATTATGGGGGGATCTGCAGGGATGTCTCCTAACAAAGGAAAAGCAGCATGGTGGAACAGGGAGTTTCCTTTATAGGAGTGGGGTGGGGTTAACTTGAATTTGGTTGGAGTTGAGTGAGGTGGCATTAAGAGATTGGAGGAGCCTGTGGCATCACTAGAAGGGACTCTGGTTATTGGGAGGTAGCTCAGGTTACTCTTTTGGCGGGAAAAGAGGCATGATGGAAGAAAAAAGGCTATGCCTTGGTAGGAGAAGCCATATTTAACAGGGAGGCTGCTAGTCCATGTAGCAGCCATTTTAAGAAGCAGAGCATTATGGAAAGGAGGCTACTGCTTTATGTGGTAGCCATCTTGAAGCAAGAGAAATCTAACAGCACATACATTTCAATCAAAGTGATTAAAGTGTTCTTGTTGTTGTTAATATTTTGCTATTGTCCTTAATTTGTTTTGGTTTGGGATGATTTTGGTCTGCTGTTTTGACTAAGGGCCTGAGCTGACACAATGGTTTGATTCTTAGCCATTTTAGTCTCATTTCCTGTGTGAAACTAGTTGTATTTCTCTCAAAATACAATCTTCTCATGATCAAGGATAATGTAATGTGGTTTTTCCTTGTTAAGTCCCTGTTGAGTTAAAAGGAGGCTGCTTGCCTGTGATTAGTCAAATGACAACTACTAGTAGTAAGTTTTTCTTTTTACCTTTCCTGAATTCCTCAATGGCCATTAAGAAAATCCATTTAGATGTTACAAATGTTACTTTGCATGAATTGATAGTTTATTTGCTCACTTCACTTATTGTTCATTCAACAGTGGAATACTTACCATCATTGAAGCACTATTAGTTGGTCTTCTAGCATGTATGATGTTGAATTGAGTACGTTCTACCATCAAAGTTTTTATAGCCTAATAAGAAGTAAAAAAAAATGAAGATCACCAAAAGAAATTAAAAACAAAATGATATAAAAAGTCGGGGGAAGAAATTACACTTTTGAAGCTCGGGAGCTAGAAGAGTGGCTAGTTATTTGTCATCTACTGTTTGCTAAGTTTTTAACTTTAAAACCTCATTGTTATGCTCTACCATGTCTAACAGCTTCAGCATTTACAAATATAATACATTTTTCAGTGATAGGTTAATATAAATTCACTTAGAATCCAAAGGCTTTTTGAATTTTTTATATATCTTAGATATTAGTCCTCTGTCCCAAGAGTAGCTGGCAATTTTTTTCCCATTTTGTAGTTTGACTATGCAATCTATTCATTGTTTCCTTTTATATGAAAAAACTTATTAAATTGATATAATCTCATTTGTTGATTCTTGGTGTTATTTTTTATGCAAAGGAGGTTCTGTTCGAAAAGACTATCTATGCCTATTCTTCCAGAGTTTTATCTATTTTATCTTGCAGCAGATTATATGCCTTTGTTTTGATATGTAGATCTTTGATCCATTTTGATTTTGTTTTAGTGCCTGTTCATAGATATGGGTCTAGATTCAATCTTCAGCAAGTATATAACCAATTTTCCCAGAAACATTTATTTTTATTTATTTATTTACCTGTTTGTTTATTTACTTTTGGTACCGGGGATTGAACTCAGGACCTTGCACTTGTGCAGGCGTTGGCACCACTAAGCTAAATCCCCAGCCCCC
The DNA here is from genome assembly GCF_012274545.1 of Fukomys damarensis. Classification (NCBI taxonomy): domain Eukaryota; kingdom Metazoa; phylum Chordata; class Mammalia; order Rodentia; family Bathyergidae; genus Fukomys; species Fukomys damarensis. The sequence continues at coordinate 81,512,403 of NW_022900951.1, forward strand.
AGCAGCTTTTATTAAAGAGATTCTCTTGCTTCTAGCATATGTCCTGTCCCTTTGTCAAAGATCAGGTGATTGAATATACTAGGGTTCTTTTCTGCATCTTCTATCTTTTCTCTTCACCCACATGTTCCTTTTTGTGCCAGTACCATGCTGCCTTTTTTTTTTTTCCAAATTGCTATAGCTTTGTAATTTAACTTAAAATCTAGAATTGTGGTGGCCACTGCATTGCTCTTGTTGCTCAAAATTGCTTGTCCTATTCTGGGTCATTTTTGGTTCCATAAAAATTTTAAGAATGTTTTTCTTGTTCTATGAGCTATGCACTTGGTATTTTGATTGAGATCGGATTAAATGTATGCATCATTTTTTGTAGTACGTCTGCTTTGATAATAATGGTTCTGCCTCTCCAGATAAAGAGAGTAACTTTTAATTCTCTGATGTCCTGTTCAATTTCCTTTTTTATGAGTAGTATAGCTTTTTGTAGAAGTCTTTCACTTCCTTGCTTAGTTTAATTTCAAAGTATTAAGTTTTTCTTGAGGCCATTATAAATATTATTTTTCTAAAATCATTCTGTTTGTTCATTATTGATATACAAGAAAGATATTACTTTTTGTGTATTGATTTTATATCCTGCTACCTTGCTGAATTAATAGTTCTTGGTGTCTTTTGGAGTAATTTTTAGGTATTCTATGTAAAGGATCACATTTTCTGTGAATAAGTATAGTTTGATCTCTTCCTTTCCTATGCATATACCTTTTATTTCTTTCTCTTGCCTAATTTTTCTGACTAGTGTATCCAGTACTATCTTGAAGAGGGGTCATGATAGCAGACATCCCTGTCTATTCTTGATTTTAGAGGGAAAGCTTTCAGTTTTTTCCCATTTAATGTGTGGGCAGTATATTTGTCATTAATGTCTCTTATTAGATTGATATAATGTCATTCTATACTTATTTTATTCAGAGTTTGTATCATAAACAAACATTGGATTTTGTCAAAAGCTTTTAAGTCATTTATGAGGTAGTCATGTGATTTTTTCCTTGCTTTTATTTATGTAGTTACATTATATTTATTGATTTGTATATTTGAAAAATACTTACATTCCTGGAATGAAGCCTACCTGGTAATGATGTATGATCTTTTTAATGCTTTGTTGCATTCTGTTTGCCAGTACCTTATAGAGAAGTTTTGCATCTATGTTCATTAAAATGATTTTCCTGTAGTTTTCATTTTAGTTGGAACCTTGTTTGTTTGTGGAATTAAGATACTGCTAATTTCTAAGAATGTGTTTGGAAATACTGTTTTCCTTTCAATTTCATTAAACAGTTTGAGGAATAGCAGTGTTAGATCTTCCCTGAAGTTCTTGTAGAATTCAGTGTTCAATCCATTGAGTTCTGGACTTTTATTAGTTGGAAGGGGTTTTTTAAAAAATTATTTTCTCAATTTCATTTGCCATTATTGGACTGTTGAGGATTTTCATATTTCCTTGGTTCAATTTGATAATTCATATGTGTCTAGAAATCTATCCATTTCATATTTACTGGAGTACATGTTTTCAACGTAGTTATTCATAATCTGGATTTTGTCAGTGGCTCTTCTGATTTCAACTTATTCACTTCGAATTTCATTGATATGGATCTTTTCTTCCCTTTGTTTTTTTGGTAAGGTTGGCTCTTTGTCTATTTTGTTTATTCCTTTGAAGAACCAATTCTATTCATTATTGTTGTACTGTCTTTTCAGAATCAATTTCATTAATTTCTGCTTTGATATTTATAATTTCCCTTCTTGTTCTATATTTAAATTTGGACTATTCTTGCTTTTCTAGGATGCTGAGGTAAACATTATGTTATTTATTTGCGCTTATTCTTTTATTATGACAGGAATTCACAGTAGTAAACTTTCCTTTTAGGATAATTTTCGTGTGTCTCATAGGTTCTGGTATATTGTATTTGCATTATTGTTTAATTCTAGGAACTGTTTAATATCTTTCTTGATTTCTTTCGTGAGCCATTGATTACTCAAGAGTGTGCTGTTTAATCTTCAGATGTCTATAAAATCTCTGCAGTTTCTTTTGCTATTGATTTGTAGTTTCATTACACTATGAAATGATAATATACATAATATAATTTTGATATTTTATTTACTTAAAATTATAGGCTAGTACATGGCCTATTTTGGAGAAAGTCCCATAAGCTGCTGAGAAAAATGTGTGTTCTGTTGTTGGTTGCAGAATCTTATGTTCATATATAGCAAGGCTTATTTGGAGGACTGGTTCAAATTTGATATTTTATTGTTGCTTTTTTTCTACTTAATCTCTTTGTGAAATTGGGATATTTTGAGGCTTTCCACTATGATTGTATTGATGTTTGTCTGGTGTTGCTTGTCCAGTAATGTTTGTTTATTATATTGAGTGTGCTACTATTCAGTGCATATATATTTTAAATTATCTCTTTCTGTCAAATTGCTTCCTTAATTAATATGTGGTGACTTACTTTGCTTCTTCTGATCAGTTTTGGCTTGAAGTCCACTTTGTTTACTTTCAGATTCCCATTGCATTGAATATTTTTTATCCTTTGATTTTTAATAT
>NW_022900951.1:81515101-81520086 GCF_012274545.1 Fukomys damarensis
GTCTCACTATGTAGTTCAGACTGACCTGGAACTCACTATGTAGCCCAGGCTGGTCTCAAACTCACAGTGATTCTCCTGCCTCAGCCTCCTGAGTGCTGGGATTAAAGGCGTGCGTGACCATGCCTGGCCACTCTATTATTTTCTTTTGGATTAAATATATCTCTTTTATGCAACATAACATTAGATATTGTTATTTGATTCAATCTGCCAATCTTTGTCTTTTGACTGGGGCTTGAAGTGAATTATACTGAAATATTTAGTGAAATTTTAACTTATTTCTGTCTTTGCATAGTTTTCTTTTAATCCTTTATTTTTCCTTTTGGCTTAATTGCTTGATATATCCTCCTCTCCAGACTGTTTTAGTTTGTTTGGCTTCATTGTCTCTGTTTAGAATATTCTTGAGTTTTTTGGAGTGCTGTTTTAGTGGTCATTAATTTCTTACAATATTCATGTCATAAAATGTCCCTGTTTCTCCATTATTTTAAGATAATTTTGCAGAATATATTTTGCAGAATATATTTCTCTGGGTTGAAAGTTGCTTTCTTTTGAGGCTTGACACATTTTACTCCAAGCTCTATTGGTGTGAAGTGCTTACGATGAGAGGTCTTCTGTAATTGTAATGGGTTTGATGTTATAAATGACATGTTGCTTTCCTTTAACAGCTTTTAAAATTCTATCATTATGTTGGACATCTGAGATTTTTGACTATGAAGGGGCATGGACAATTTTTTCTCTGGTTGTGGCTATTGGGGTGCTATATGTCTTGCTTTCTTATATGTTGAATTCTTTCTGCCTACTTGAAAAATATTCTGCTATGATTTTTGTAAACAGATTTTTTATTCCATTTCTGTTATCCTCTTAGTTTTCTCTAACTCCTTGTGGTCTCAAATTAATCTTCTTTGAATCATTTAGCAGCTGTCAGATCAATTTCCCTTACTCTCATGTTGCTTTTAAGGTATCTCTAAGTTTGTGGTCATGAGCATTAGACTTAGCTTCTAGTTCCAAATCTCTCTCGTTACATTAGTTACTTTCTACCCTTGCTTTCAATGGAATTATTTATCTCCTGGCTTTTGTTTGCCACCTTTTCATGGACTCTAGCTCTTTGCTAAAATTGTAATTAATTTTGTTGACCATTTTTGATTAATTATTCTAATTTTTTATTTGAGTCTTATTTAAGCTCACTGATCAATTTGTTTAAATGTACTATTTAGTCATATCATCATTGAGCTTACTTCGTTTCTTTGTTTCTTCTTTGATCATTTCACATAATTTTGTCATTTGATGTTGGATTTCCTCTCCACTGATGATCCTTGAATCTGTTTTGTGGGAGTTGAGAGGTTTGGTTTTTTTTTTTTGTTTTGTTTTTTTTGAGGTATTCTCCTTTTTTCTCATGTTTCTTGTGTGTGTGTGTGTGTGTGTGTGTGTGTGTGTGCGCGCGCACATGCTTATGGTTGAGTTTCAACTAGAATGGAAAGTGTCTACAGCTATTACAGAGATCAATTTAGCTAGTATCTGCTTTTCAGTGATGTGATCTTGGCTTGCTTTGCTTCTTGGTATTATCTACCTTCTTAATTTTGTCAGTTTAGTAAGATTGAACTCAGTCACTGTGTTGCAAAGAGAAAATTCCTGCACATTATAACAATGTCAACAGATCCAACAATACATTAATCAGGTATATTAAAACTTATTTTAACAATTTCACCCTTTTATAAGTACCCACCAGGAATGCTGTGCTTACAATGCCCACAGGCAAGATATCTATTTAACTTACCTCTTTATAACACTCCTGGTATATGGGAAAGAAATAGGTGACTAATCCTTTCTGCAGAGTCAGTCTTGCCTCCCCTTTCCCCCGTCTTGGTGCTCCACATAGTACTCCTGTCAGTGCTCATATTAAGCACCTAATTGGAGTTGCACATTCATTTTCAAATTCATTTGTTTTTACATTGGTGTTATCTAATATCCTGCTTTATGGTTTTTAGCCTCTCTAAAACCGTGGCTTATAAGTATCTCTCACAATGATCCTCTTCCCAGTGAGGAAGTTAGAGTGATTTTAAACTTATTACATCAGCTAGGCCACCACTGAAGTGCTGGCTTCCTCCCTCAAGTAGCCCAGTTCTTACTCATGATGGCGTGTACACAGGACCTGGGGTAGAAGGAGTGCCATGACCAAAGAGTTGTCTAGCTTCCCTTTCCAAAACCCCTGATGCTAGACTTTGGTCCAGTTAGACAAGTGGTGGTGAACCTATGGCACATGAGCTACAATAGGCTGTTTGTATCATCGAAAGCTCTAAAAGATTAGCCATCACTGAGTAGACCTTCTTTCCATTAACCTTCTTGTATCTGGCTTCCTTCATAGATCCCACCTCAAGTTACCTGCTTTTCTCCAGTACCTGGTTTACAGTCTAATCCTTCTTTGCCACAACCTTGCCTGCCATGATCCCTAAGAATGTCAATTTTGAATAAAGTCTCAAATGATACTATAAAGGGTATGAAGCTTAAGGCAAGCTGTCATAGAAACTAAAAAATTAGTACAGTTTCTCTCAAAAATGGTTAAAAGCATAATAACACCGGTACCCTTTTCTTTGCATAAAATTAACACATAACAGCCAATGGCTATTTTCAATTATTTGGCATCAAATGAATATTAAAGAACCTGGGAGAAGATTTGTGGTAACTCTGGAGAACTTTTGCAATTGACAGTTTGACACAGTATGGCTTCAGATAATGTCAAATCTGACAAACACATGTATAGCTTGTTTAGGAGGAGGAATTGTTTTCAATTTTGTCTTGTTGGAGATGTTTGTCATGAATTAATAATAATGTCTCTAATATGTAAATGGATGTAATTACATTTATTGCATTGTCAAATGCAAACTCAAACACCAGTTCTTTGTTTTAAAACCCAGCATATCACACAAAATAAGAGAAATGATTTCTTTCATCACAGACTTCCTAAAAGCAAGAACAGATTCTCCTTTCCCTGAAGTTGCTTTGATTTTTCTTTCAGAAGTGTTATTTCCCACCAACCCTGAAAATAAAATTTAGCTGATTGTCGACAGATTTTGACATTCAGATTTTCTCTTTAGTCTTTATCAGTCTCCCCATAATTTTATATGCACACAACACTTTTGCTAAGACAAATTGCACAGAACTTTACAATAAAGTACTCTGTATTTCTACCTTTTTTATTTATTTGACCTTACGATAGTTTTTCAATTCCTAGGTTTGTCATGTTTTTCATTATCACTTAAACAGGACAAACATTTTGTCCGATTCATTTTCCCAGCAATCTAGTCTCATTCACCTGGGCTCATTTCAAAAGCCAATGGCCCCTGGAGTAGCCTCATCTTCCACTGCTTGCTGGAGATGTCCTGCCTGGATACTAAATCTTTTCAATCGCTGGGCACATGCAGGAGGGAGGAAGGGCAAGGGGAAGTGAGGGGCAAAATCAATCCCTATGCAACATCAGTGAAGGTTATGATTTTCAGAAGACATTTCCAGAATGTGAGACTGCTCTATTTGTTCACAGACACCATTTATTCAGAACATTAAATATGTAGTTTTCCTGGTCTACTTCTTGGATTCGAATGATTATAATCAGAGTCTCCTTTGAAAAGATGGTTTGAATATGTGCTGTCAAAGCAAGCGCTGCAAAAATGGTTTGTATGTGCAAGTCTACTGCCTTTTCTCTGTCTCTGCCTCCTCTGCTTGCTTCTACCAGCCTTCCCTGTGCTGATGGCTGCTTTTCCTTCTCTCCTTTAAAGAAGCAGCCACTTACCTCAATGCTTCATCCTTCCTAATGCTTTATTGTCTGGATTATTCTTCACTTTCTTTTGCCTTCCTCCTGTCTCTGTTATAGGTCAATAAGTATACTCACTTTCAGTATTGGGAGATTCTGAAATAAGACATTTTAGTCTTTCTTTTCACTCTTGAAAAAGTCTTAGTTAAAATGCAAGCCTTAGGTGGGCTGCACATTAAGCCAGTGTCAATGATTACTAATTAGGTTGTCAGGGGTTATCTTCACCATTAACCAGACTCAGAGATGTGGGACCTGAAATAAATAAGCTTGACTATTAAGGAGAATAGAAAGGACAAATGCACGGGATCTTTCTAAGAAGGATATAATCAACCTGTTCTTGCCACTGTTCTTATTTTGTTTGTTTGTTTGTTTTTGGTACCAGGGATCAAACTCGGGTCCTTGTGCTTGCAAGGCAGGTAGCGGAACCACTGAGCTAAATCCCTGGCCCTTGCCACTGTTCTTATGTGTGTTATATTTTTAGCAGCCTCCTAGATATCTACCTTTCAACATTATCACCTTCTCTGTAGCCAGAGTGACCTCTTAAAAACGAAAGTAGGTTATGTAACTTATCCTTTAAAAACTTCTAGTGGCTCTCCATGGTTCGCATAATAAATATGTGGCTCCTTACCATCGTTAAAATGTTCAAGATTTGGTCCATGTACCCATTTTCTATCTGTATCAGTCTTCATTTTCAGACTTTGCTTTCTAGTCCTGCAGAACTGCTTTTGCTTTCTCTATACCCACTATGTGGTTTGATGCTTCTGTGTCTTTGTTCATGGTATGACTTATACCTGGGACATAGATTTCCTCACGATTTGGCCAATTATCTCTACCCAGTGCTTAACATACAGGCTGGTACATAGTAGCTGCTAAAATTGTATTGGTTGAATGTACAAATAAATGAATGATTTTTATGTATCTCTTAATACTTTGCGCAGGGATTCCTTCACTGACTATATTCACATACTTTCTGCAGTCCAAGCTAAATAGGAAAATTTTATTCCCAAAGCACTCTTAGTCTCTTCCCATCATGAATGAAGATGTGACTATCTCAAAAATCAAGGATTGCATTTTAGTCTACTCTCTGTTCCCAACATGTGAAAAATGGCCTGACTGAGAAGGTATCAGTAAATGTTTCTTGAACCTAATTCTTTTTTTTTTTTTTTTTTTTTTTTTTTTTTTG
>NW_022900951.1:81520142-81525898 GCF_012274545.1 Fukomys damarensis
TATTTTTTTTTTTTTTTTTTTTTTTTTTTTTGATACTGGTGATTGAACTTGGGTCCTTGGTGCTTGTGAGACAGGTAGCAGAATCACTGAGCTAAATCCCCGGCCCTCTTGAACCTAATTCTTATTTTAGAAAATAGCGATCAACAAATCCCTGGTCAGTGAAAGCTACTTTTTGTTCTTCTAATATCAAGCCAACATCTTGAGACCAGAAAACCTAAGTTTTTTGAAGAATGGCTGCTATTTTTGATATGAAACTAAAGTGCTACATATAAAATTACTTCATGAGCTCTACAGTGTCATTCTGATTGTTATCTAGTTTACACATGTCCAATGAGAGAAATTCCTCACGTGGCTTTTACTAAGGCCACATATTCATTTTCCTACTTTTGCGTTCCTCTATTCTTTTCATCTCTAAAACCTCTAAAATCTGCTGCAATAGTTCAGCACACAGAGGAAAGCTGGTTGAGGCACTGTTAGAGCAGGGGTTATTTATAAAGTATACCACTATTTAGGGTCTACCTCTCTCAGGTTACAAATCATGCAGCTACTGAGGTGGCCTTGCAGACTCAGAGTAATACTAAATAGTAATACTAAACAGATTGACCAAGTGCTCCCCGTATGTTCACCTCATTTTAATCTGCTTCCCGGTATTAGATAAGGATATTAAGGCTCCCTGTATGTTACTGTGAGTACCCAGTAGTTTTTCTTAGGAATCCAAGTCTATTACAGTGATCCTTCCTGTAAGTATATTGGAGTCCTCCCCTCTGAGGTACCTCCAAGGCATATGTGACATTCACCCTCTTATTTCCCACTATGGTCTGAATGCACACACCCCCTACACATACATGTCAAAATCCTATTATCACAGTGTGGTAGTACTAAGAGGTAGGATCTTTGGGTGATTCAAACATAAATGTGGCATCTTCATGAATAGGATTAGTGCCTTTATAAAAGAGAACTCAGTGAACTGTTTGTTCTTTCTGCTATGTGAAGAAGGCACAGTCTGTGAACCGGAAAGTACTCCTCATCAGACACAAAATCTGCCAGTACCTTCATTATGGCCTTCTCAGCCTCAAAAATTGAGAAAGAGATTTCTGTGCTTTATATCTAAAGCAGTCTAAGGTATATTGTTATAGCAAAAGGAAAGGACTAAAAGGTCATGCCTCTTACTGTAAACTAGATGGATATTACTCTGATATCTCATTTTGAGATGGCCCAGCAGGTTATATTCTCTCTCCTATTGATACTATGGCATACTCTTCTGACTGTAAATTTGTATTCCAAGCATTTCCAGGGGCTCTCCTTTCTATTTTTGTTCTCCTAAGAAACTCTAAGACAGTATCCTACACCTCTAGTCAAAGGATGAAAACAATTTTTAGCCCCAATCATTCCTTGTATTTCAGTAGCCTATAGCTAGTTTTTCAATTTCTTATTTGGCAAACATAAATTGTATACTTCTATTTTGTATTATGGAAATTATTCTCCATGACTTCTAGTTCAAGTTTTTAAAAATAAGTTTTATTGTAATACCATTAATAGGCCATGTACTTTAACCATTAAAGAATACAACTCAATCACATTTAGTATATTCAGAATTGTATAATAATTATCATAAGTAATTTTAGAATATTTTTGTCATTCCCCCAAAGAAATTCAAAAGCCATTAATAGCAATTATTTATTTCTTCACAACTTCTTCCCTTTGGAAACTACTGTACTTTCTCTCTCTATGCCAATTCTAGACATTTCATGTGAATGGAATCATTTATATGAATGCGTGTGTCTTCTTTCTTTTAGCATAACATTTCCAAGGTCATTCATGTTGTATACTGTATCATAATATCATTCCTTTTTATTGCTTATAACATTTCATTGTATGGATATATCACATATTATTTATATTCATTAATGGATGGGGATTTGAGTTGTTTCCACTTTTTTTTTACTATGAATAGTGCTGCTGTGAACATTCATGTATAAATTATTGTGCATACATATATCTTATTTCTTTTGTGTAGAAAACCAAGAGTAGAATTGCTGATTCACCTTTAAAATTAAGGCTGTTGTGCCGGGGATTTAGCTCAGTGGTTCCACTGCCTGCCTTGCAAGCACAAGATCCCGAGTTCAATCCCTGGTACAAAATAAATAAATAAATAAATAAATAAAATTAAGGCTCTAGAATTCTAGAGATTCACAAACATCTGCTATATAATCCTTTATGGGGATGAGAAGAGGAATGAATTGTTATTCCTACCCTTTACATCTGTAGAATACAAAAATGTAATTATTAAACTAAATTTCCTCTTTTCTTGCCTTCAAATTTATAAAATTCAGGCATTCTTAGTCTATAAACCCTGCATAATTAGTACTTGTTCTTTCTGCTATCAATATTCAACAAATATTTATATTTGCATCACACCCCCATGTCAAAGTAAAAAAATACTCTTCAACTAGAAAACTATTCTATCTTGAGATATGAACAAAGCCAACTTGCAAATAGGCCTATGGCCACCTGCAGGCTAAAATGTGAATTTAGTATTCTCAGGAGCTACATACTACAACTCTGATGGCAAGTGTAATGTCCTTACTTTCATTTTATACCTGAACAGCAGGAGTTGGTTGAAAGCATACAAAGGAACATATGTGAAAATATACTTTACTATTTGACTTTCATAAATAATATGTTATAAATGTGTCATCTAAAAGATTTTGAAAGACATATCTTTTGTCTTTTTAAAATGTTCTAGCATTTTACTGGAATCTGGAAAACTTGTTTCAGTATAATATAGAAGTACAATCTCTTGGAGGCAGATTTGAGGATGAGGAAGAATAGTAATTTTTAGTTTCCGTTTAAAGATGATTTCTGAGTTGCCATTTCACATCTATTAATGGGCCTTTGAGTGTAAGATGTACTGAAAGCCACTTTTCTTGATTAGCAAGAAAATTCTCATAGTTCATGCTATAATGTGAATGTCTGTACCTCCGAATTATACATTGAAACCTAACCCCAAGTATTATGCCATTAAGAGGTAAAGATTTGGGGAAATGATTTGGTTATCAGGGTGCAGACCTCATGAATGAGATTAGTGCCTTTATAAAAGAGATATGAGGAAGTTTGTTTATATCTTGCACTATGCAGTATGTGAGGACACAGCAAGTAGGCGCCATTTTTGAAGAAGGGAGCGAGCCCTTACCAGGCACTAAATCTACTGTTACTCTGATCTTGGAATTCCTGACCTGTACAACTGTGAATAACAATTTTTTTGTTTATAAATTACCCAGTCTAAAGTGTTTTGTTATAGCAGCACAGACAAAGATAAATCATCAGATGCATAAGATCTTTAGCTTTTTCTATGAGTAGGAAAAATAAAATGAGTGAAGATGACAGCAGAAAAAGCCAACTTCTGATTCTGAGACTTTTGAAAAGCACAAATTATGCAACTCTTGCAGGCTAAAGCCCTGTCTTTGTTCATGAGGATAATTTATGGAATCTTCTTTTTAAATGCAGAATATGTATTTAAGGTATCTCTAGATGCATGATCTTATTAAACTAAAATTTCACGTCAGTGACCTAAAGGCCTGGACAGAGGAATAATATAAGAAGAGTGTTTGAGTGAATGATTTTCAAAATCTTTAGAAAATAAAAAATAAATGTGAGAGTGAGCAATGAATTTAACATCTGCTTGAAGTCCTAGTTGTCATTTTCTAGGTTTATGATCATGAATATGCTACATAACTATTCTGTGTTTTAGATTCCTTATCTGTAAAAAAGGATAGAAACAATAAGATCTACACCATAATGTTGTGCAGAACAAAGGAAATCATATATATTAATATATCATGTAAATAGGAAATCACAATTCAAGTATGGGTTTTACATAATTATTTAAATTTTTATTTAAATATTAATCAATAAAGATAATACCACATTGTTCTTCATAGATGAGAATTCCTGTAGTATCTGGATAGAGGTCTAGAGGTAGCCTGAACTTTCATGAATTTAAATCTGTATCAGCTAACAAAAGTCCTGTTAGTAATTTAAACAAATTTTATTTATTTATTTATTTATTTATTTTGGTTTTTTGAGACAGGGTGTCACTAAGTAGTTGAAACTGACTTGGAACTCAATATGTAACCTAGGATGGTCTCAAATTCACAGCGATACTCCTGTCTCAGCCTCCCGAGTGCTGGGATTACAGGCATGCGCCACCACACCCAGCTTATTTATTATTTATTTATTTTACTTTTTATTTTTTGCAGTACCAGGAATCAAACTCAGGACCTTGTGCTTGCAAGGCAGGCACAGTGCCACTGCGCTAAATCCCTGCTCCAATTTTATTTTATTTTTATTGGTTCATGTTAGAAGTACATGATTACACTCCTTGTAGAGAATGTACATAGCACATCTTAATTCTTTTTCATTACTTCTCCATTCCCTCCTTCCTCTCTCCCTGCATTTCTTTGTCCCTTTCCTTTTTGCAAATGACCTAGCTTCTTATTTTCTATTATCTTTTATTTTGCCCTTTATTTATATTTGGGGTTTCTCACATAAGAGAAACCATCCAATATTTAAGCTTGTGTATCTGATTTATTTCATTTAACATTACAGTCTTAAGGTGCATCCATTTTCCGGAAAATGACTGAAGTTTATCCTTCTCTATAGCAGAGTGTTACACTATTGTGTACAAATGCCACATTTTCTTTGTCCATTCATCTGTTGATGGATATACAGGCCACTTCCAGGATTTTTTGAATTATTTTACTTTATTTCTTCACAGAAAGCTGTATTAAATGAAGGCACTGAGGTACCAGATTAACTCAACATCAATATAGAATCATTAGCAAAGCATGGAAATGACATTAAAACACAATTAAACCAAAATGCTAGCATATTAAGCCATAAAGCATTCAATTACTATTATCAAAAGATACACTGCACCTAAACATGAATTTAGTTACTCTCTTTGGTAATTCGGTCAGAGTCCAATGTTTAATTAATTTTCTGCCAACAAGGTAGAGTAATAAAAAAGTTGAAAAACATCTGCTGCCAGAATCCTGAGCTATAAGCCAGATCCCAACTGAATCTGTTTCCGGGAGGCCCATTGAGGCCCAAGCACCCAACTTTTCACTGGAGTTAGAAATGACTTATTTAAAGGTAACTCCCTTTTCTCACAAGCTGCATTCTCTTTTGGCATTTCTTTGCCTCTTGGTCTTGTTAAATGAACATTGTCATTCCTTAGAGTAAATGAATACCTGATTCAGTAGAAAGGAGATTTGCTGTCTGTCTCTGACTGGATTGGACTCACAGTTCTTAGGCTGCTTCAGCCGTAGGGGAAAGAACTAAGTGTTTTATCTTTTGTGGAGGTTTAATGAATGTTTCTCTTGTTGCTTTGTCCATAACTGCTCATTGGCACTTAATGTGTTAGGAATCTTAACAGATTACTCTGCTGGTTATACACTTAAAAACAGCACTTGTATATTCACCTTGTATCCAGATACTCTACTGAATCTGTCAATTAAGTCTAGAAGTTTTTTGGTGGAGTTTTTTGGATCTTCAATGTAGAGTATCATATCATCAGCAAATAATGATAATTTAACTTCTTCCTTTCCTATCTTTATTGCTTTAATTTCTTTCTCTTGTCTAATTGCTGTGGCTAATGTTTCCAGAACTATATTGAAGAGAAGTGGTGATAGTGGGCATCCTTGTCTTGTTCCTGATTTTAACATGAAGGTTTTCAGTTTTTGGCCATTCAATAT
>NW_022900951.1:81526283-81547676 GCF_012274545.1 Fukomys damarensis
CATGTTTATAGCGGCACAGTTTGTAATAGCTAAATCTTGGAAACAGCCTATTTGCCCATCTGTTGGAAACTGGATAAAGAAGTTGTGGTTTTTCTATAAAATGGAAAATTATTCAGCCATAAAGAATGAGAAAATAGATTCATTCATAGGAAAATGGATACATATTGAAGATATACTCCTAAGTGAAATAAATAAGTCACACATGTGTAAATACCGAATAGTTTCCCTGGTGTAAATAATCTGCAACAATGCATAAGATTCTAATAAGATTACTGACATTTAGAAATGGGAACAAAGGAGCTAAAAGTGTAGGGAAGGTGGGATGGGTAGGGGAAGAGTAAAAAGGGAAAAGAAAAAATGTGAGAGAATGAAAAGATGGAAATAGAGTGGTTGTAGATGGGGAGGGGAGGAGGGGGTGAAGGGAGGGCAGAGGTAAGGGGAAAAAATGAGAATCAAGACTTGTCACGTAGAGGTACAAGATCCCAAGAATGAATGTAACTGTACTGTATCCCTAAAATGTACCAATAAACTCAATTAAAGCTGAAAAAAAAACAACAAAAAACAGCACTTGTAGTACCAATATAACAACCAAAGGCTGAAGTAAATCACCTCAAGTGACAAACAGAATTTAAAGCATTTGCGCCACTATTTCTTTGATCTTTTTTTCTCTCATTGAGTTTATTGGTACATTTTAGGTATACAGTACAGTTACCTTCATCATTGGGATTTTGTACATTTGCATGACAGGTCTTGGTTCTCATCTTTCCCCTTATCCCTGCCCTCCCTTCACCCCCTCCCCCCTTCCCTATTTACAAATACTGTATTTCTATTTTTCATTTCCTCATGTTTTTTTTCCTTTTCCTTTATTACCTTTCTCCTACCCTTCCCACTTTCCCTATACCTTTAGCCCTTTTCTTCCTATTTCACTTTGTCAATTATATCATTAGGATCTTATGTACTATTATAGTTTTTCACACCAGAGAAACTATTCGGTATTTATGCATGTGTGACTTATTTCACTTAGGAGCATATCCTCAATATGTATCCGTTTTCCTATGAATGAATCTAATTTCTCATTCTTTATGGCTAAGTAGTTAAAATCAGGAACAAGACAAGGATGACCACTATCACCACTCCTCTTCAATATAGTTTTGGAAACATTAGCCGCAGCAATTAGACAAGAGAAAGAAATTAAAGCAATAAAGATAGGAAAGGAAGAAGTTAAACTGTCATTATGTGCTGATGATGTGATACTCTACATTGAAGACCCAAAAAATTCCACCAAAAGCCTTCTAGACTTAATTGACATTTTTAACAGAGTAGCTGGATACAAGGTCAACTCTCAAAAATCAATAGCCTTCTTGTACACAAATAACAGACTCACTGAAAGAGAAATTAGGGAAACAATACCTTTCACAATAGCATCCAAAAAAATGAAGTATCTAGGAATCAATCTAACAAAAGAAGCAAAAGGCCTCTACCTTTCTTTGATCTTTTTAGAATGCAAGAAAACAGCCAACAAATTAAGCAATAGAAATGTCCTGCATCTGTGGAGAAACTGATAAGTTCACTCTACTGTTAAGGGAAAAATAATACAGCAACTATATTTCTAAAGAGATTGTTTTAACTATGTGTCCCACTGTTTAAGTTTGCCTTATATTTTCAAATTGTTAAGAAATCTTTATAAATTATGTTTGCCTTCCTGTCTTAGTGGAAAGCAGATCAAGATGAACAAAGATTTTCTTGATGGGAGCCCTTGCGATGTCCTTGAACAACTTTGTTGCACAACTGTGTGGCACCTCATGTCTCTGGATCACTACTTTGAACATCAGTGTAAAGTACCTGTAGACCTATATGGAGATGTAGAAGGTTTAGGAAACTGAGTTTACTTGCACTGAACACTTCAATCCTTGAAAGTAATTTAATTAGTGTCATTTTTGTCTACGTGTATTGCTACTTTGTTTTATAAGTGCAGCATTTAAATAATGAAATGGGAATTATTTTAAATACAATCTGGATAAATAAGAGAGAGGGGGAAGGGAATGAGGGGAGGTGGGAGAGAGTTACAGAGATAAAGAGATAGAATAGATAGATGGAGAGAGATGATATCACAGTAACCAAAATGGTGTCCACTCTATGGACTTATTTGCAATGTAGATGATATTTCTTAAGGTCTGCACATTTATCATAATAGAGAAGAGAAATTTCACCTAGAAGAAACAATCCATTTCCTGTATTTTACTGACTAGCAGGAGTGGAGCAAGATGATAAACATAAATAATAGAGTTAGTATAGTACCTAACAAATTGTGTTAGTTCAACAAATTAAAAAATGGGGTTGGGCTGGGGATTTAGCTCAGTGGCACTGCACCTGCCTTGCAAGCATGAAGCCCTGAATTTGACCCCTGGTACCAAATTTTTTAAAAAGGGCTATATGATTACATTAAAATATTATCCCTAGAAAAATTATTCTTTACATGTATAGTGCTGAATCTGAGTACTTAAAATTCATCTTGTAAAACAATTTTCAGCTGATTGATTTTCATCCTATTCATAGTTCAGTTAATGTGCTCTACAGCCCAGAAAAATAACATAGAATGTTTTTATCATTAGATACTGCATTATTCTAAGAAGTGGCTACATAGCAGCAACTATTTCCTTTATTGTTTACTAAACTCTAATAAAATTAAATGGGGCATTTTATGTGCCCTGTTGTTATGGTTTGTGTTTAGCTGCCCCCGCCAAAAGCCTCATGTGAGTGAGGTGGGACTTTTCTTTTTCAGAGGTAGTTGAATCTGGAATGTGTGATGCTGAAGTTAAGGGTGTGTGATTGCTAAACCACTACAGGTGAGTGATTGGTTTGGCAACGCTCTAATCCCAGTTGTGTGAATAAAAGGGGCAGAAAGATGCTCGTAACTCCATTGTTGCTTTTTGCTGTCTTCCGCCTCCATGAGCTGTTTCTCTTGTTACCTTTGCTGCCTTGTGCACACCATGTTGTTTCTCCTCTGTGAGGCCTGTTTTTCATCTATGCCTTGGAGCCAGCCAACTATGGACTGAAACCTCTGTGAACTCTGAGCCAAATACACTTCTTCCCCTTTAACTCTGGGTGCTGGATGTTTTGTCTTGGTAATGAGAGAAAAGTAACTACCACACCTGTTTTTCAGTTTAATCATCATATATGTTAGAGATTACATGCAAAACCCTAACTATTCATAGGTAGTTTACAGGAGCTATCTTTTGGGTATTTAAAAAGGTATACAAAAATCTTTCAAATTACTGAAGATCACTAATGTAATTTATGCTACGGTTTCAGTGTTTGTCTTCTCCTAAAATCATGTTGTTATTTAACTGTCATTGCAGCAGTCTTAAGAAGTGGGACCTTTATAAGGTTATTAGGCCATGAGGGCTCTGCTCTCATGAATAGATTGATCTTGCTTGTGGTATCCTAACGATAGGACAAATTGAAAAACTTTCTCTGTCTTGCTTTCTCTTTGCCCTTTCAGCATGGAATTACACAGCAAAAAAAAAAAAATCCTTACTAGATGAAATCTCTCACTCTTGGACTTTCTAGACTCCAGAACCTTGAGTCAATAAAATTTTGTTCAGTGTACATTATCCAGTCTGAGGTATTCTATTATAGCAGCATAAAACAGATGATGACAATTGATTCATTATTTTATTTGTTTAATTCTGAGACAACTTGACATCTGTGTGTCAGTCCTCCTTCAACACACATGGATAACGTGGATGATTTTGAATAGTTCTAACAGAATGAGTTTTGTCAAATGGGCAAGTATCTATCAAGAGCATTATGTGAAATGGAACATAAGCTAATAAAAGTTGCCATCACAATATAGCTAAAAGTTGTTTAACATGTTTTATATCCCAACCACATGACCTATATTAACTTAATTTTGGAAACAGTTCAGGGAGATAGATATTATTTCAGTGTCTGCAATTTATATATAAGGAAAGTGAATCACAGTGAGGTTAAATAAGTGGTATAAGTTTGCATAAATTCAGAGTGGCAGACCTGGGACCTGAACTTAGACCTTCCAATATTAGTACTTACATTCTTGTTCACTAAACTATTGTCTTGGTTACTTTTCTCAGCGCTGAGACAAAATTTCTGACGTTCAAAGTTAAAGGGGAAAGGGTTTATTTAGATCACAGTTTGTAGAAGTTTCAGTCCATAACTGGCTGGCTCCAAGGGAGGGTGGCATGGTAATGGGCATCACAGAGGAGAAACAGTTCATGGTAGGCAGAAGGTAGCAAAGCAAAAAGGAACAACAACAGCTCTTTCTATCCCTTATGTCTTATCCGGGCTACTTAGGGTGGGTAGCACTCACACCCTTAATCCTAGTGTCCTTGATCCCTAGCATTACGCCATGAATCAATCCCAAAGTCACACTTTCTAGATCCAGAAATCTCTGAATAACCCCCACCTATGATTGCATGAAGCTTTAGGGGATATGTAGACACAATCTGTAACAACCGTATAACTCAGTAGTGTTACCATGTGATACAGTAAAGCAATTATATTAAAATTATTTCTTTTTCTCTGTTCTCTTTAGCTCCTATTTCACTTTTTCCCATATTATCTTCAGTGCCAAGCACCCATTGCCTCCATTTCCTTATCACTCAGGCCATCCTGTATCCTATACTGATGAGTTTGATCCCTAAAATTGTCAATTTAGGAGTAACTACTGATCTCTTACTGATCAGGATCTGACTTGTTGAGGCTGTTATTTTTCCTTTACTGTAGTCAAATTCTTTGTTTAGTATACTTTCCTATCCCTTTCTATTGTTTGAGTGTCTCCACTAGATCCTCTTTTGCTCCTCTTTCTTATTCTTTATCCTCTCTTTACTAATGCATTTATAGTCATAGTTCCAATGAATACTTCTAAGCAGTTTTTTCCAACCTGTATCACCAGCTCTTTTTTTTGAGCTCTTTTCTCTCTACTATCTACTGTATTATGCCATGAGCTCATTTAATCTAAGAACAAACCAGTTCAGCACCACCTTTACCAAACCAGCTTGATGCCACCTTTTAATTTTTAATGGCATGATTCAAACATAAAACTTCCACCTCATTTGTTATTCATCTTTCTGATTCCCTTATCTCCTTATTTATCAAGTTCCATAAATTAATTTTATAATGTATGTAATCCATTAATTTCTTTGTATTTCCACAGTCCAAAAATTTTCTAGGCCTCATTATCTCTTGCTTGCTAACTGGTTGCCTGGTTTGTATGGTGCTTAACCCCTAGTGTCTTTTGTTATTTCATATGATTGTTCCATTTTCTACTCAGAGTAGTGAGGAGAAATACACCCAGGAAAAACTAGAGCTAAAATGAGTGGAAATTAAATACTTTGAAGTTAGAAGAGCAAAAAAACTCATTGTTGGCTGGACTAATCAGGGAAAGCTTTACAAAGGAGATGAAATTTTGCATTTATATCAATAAAGAGGGATGAGGGGAACATTTATGATTGGACAAAACTATGTGAACAGAAACTTGAGATATAAATGGAAATGTAAAAGTTTAGGGAAGGTGTGGTGTTTCTATAAAATGGACTACTACTCAGCCATAAAGAATGAGAAATTAGAGTCATTCATAGGAAAATGGATGTATAGTGAGTTAAACTATAATTATACATAAGATCCTAATGGTATAATTGACAATGCAAAATAGGAAGAAAAGCCCTAAAGGTGTAGGGGAAGTAGGAAGGATAGGGGAAAGGAAATAAGGGAGAAGAAAAAGATATGGGAAAATGAAAAAATGGAAATAAAGTATTTGTAAATAGGGAAGGGAGGAGGGGGTGAAGGGAGGGCAGGGATGTGGGGAAAAAATGAGAAGCAAGACCTGTCATGTAAAGGTACGAGATCCCAGTGATTAATGTAACTGTACTGTCTACCTAGAATGTACCAATAAACTCAATGAGAAAAAAGTTTAGGGAACAATTAGTAGGCTTTGTAAGAAAAATAAGATTGGAAATATCATTTGCACTCTGATAATAAGAAGACTGGAATACCAGGCAAAGAAATTTAAAATGTATCAGATAGGCTTTGCAAGAAGGCCTACAGTTGTAGCAGTCTGAAAGGCTGAGGCAAGAAGATGACAAATTCAAGACCAGCCTGGGCAATTTAGCCACACCCCACAAAATCAGAATATTCGTTCTTCTTGGCTGCACAGGGATCATTCTTCAAAAAGTGGATGCACATTGAGGCCATACCCTTAAGTAAAATTAATAGGATACATGGGTAAATACCAAATAGTTTCCCTGGTTGAAAATATAAAAGTATAAATAAGGATCAAAATGTATAATTGATATTATATAATAGGAAGAAAAGTTCTAAAGGAGTAGGGGAAGTGACAGGGGTAGGGGAAATGTAAGAAGGGAAAAGAAAAAATATGAGAAAAGGAAAAACATGGAAACAAAGCCTTTGTAAATAGGTAGGGTGGAGGGGGTGAAGAGAAGGCAGGGGAATAGGGAAAAAATAAGAACCAAAGTATGACATGTAAAGGTACAAGATCCCAATGATGAATGTTTATGTATTGTATACCTAAAATGTACCAATAAACTTAATGAAAAAATAAGAGGTCCAGGGATGTAGCCCAGCAGTGCAGTGCCTACCAGACAAGTGCAAGGTCCTGGATTTCATTCCCAGTACCAAAAATAAATATAAATATAAAAAGGGCCCATGATGTAGCTAAGTACAAAGGCTCTGGGTTCAATCTCTAGTACAATAAAAATATCATATAGGAAATGGGTAGACACATGATGAAAGTAGCAGTTCAGGAAGATGAATCTGGCAGTTGTGTGGAAGGCAGATTAATAGGAAGACAGGCTAGAAAGAGGAAGCGTGGTGAGGAGGCTGTGATAGAATTCAGATATAAGTTGGTGATTTTCAATACAACAGTGAGAACAGAGCGGATGGGGTGGATGCAGATATAAAGAAAATGATGAAAAAAAATTTGATGAGGTTTCCTGAGAGGCTGAATTTGTAGGTGGTGGAGAAAGGAAGTGAGAGCGTTGGCATCCAGATGACCTGAATATCTACCAAAATCTTCCATTCCTTTAAAATTCAGTGCTTTCTAGGAGAATTTGTCCCAAAAGAGCAATCGGAGCAAGGTACCATGTCCCTAATAGCTAAACATAAATGAGTGAAAGTCCACTCTAGCTGGTAGTAACTTTGCATGCTATGATTGGGTAGAGACCTATTACCATAATGTACATGGTTTGTACCAAACTGGCTTTTAATTTGGAGAAATTTTACCTCAACAGCAAGAGATATTAGGAGCCTTTTCAGGGCAAAAACTGTATCTTACTCCTTAGATGCCCATCCTATCTAATACAGTTCTAGGCCTGTAGTGCTTGCTAAAAATATTTTCCTTGATTGTTTCCTTTCAGTCTCACAGGGAGCTCACAAGTATACTTCTCTGTTCATCATTATGATGACAGAGATTATATCTTAACTACATTACCAAACTCAAGCCTCAGTACTAAAAAGATTTTTAATCTATTTTCTTTCATAGACTCTTTTTGCTTTCCTGCAGTGTTTACTGAATTAGATCACATATTTTATGTTTCAGTAGGGGCTTGGTTAATGTTGGCTGACTTTATTCTAAGATTCCTGGCTGTGGTATGATCTCTGCTTCATAGCTAATGCAGCTTTAGCTCCATTTGCATCCTTTAGCAGCACTCCAGAAAGTGAATATATTTTTACAAGTGACAGATTTTGTTGGTTTAATTTTGTAAACTGTTTAAAATTTGGTTCACTTCTTTTCACTTTCAAAATATTTTTATTCAAATGTACTAAATGGCTATTCATCTTTGAAGAGCTTTGCTTTTGCCTTGGAAATACAATCTGCTTTATTATCCTAATATTTTAAATTAAAAAACATAGACAAAATATTGATTTGATATTGATACTTTCCCCAATACTTTTCTGTCCTATACTGATGCCAATTTCTTCAAGCATACATTTACATAGTACCTTAAATTGATACATTTTAATGGATTTGATAGTAATTCCCATTAGAGAAAATTATTTCAGGATTTTTTTCTCTTATGGCTAAAACTTTAGAGTCCTGCATTCTAATACTGTTTGACCCTCAAGTACTGTAAAGACTTAGCCAAGGCACTTGACTTTCCTGATATTTTCCTCCTATTAAAAAGAGAGTGTTTAACAAAATCATCTTCTATCTTAACATTAGTTTTGGTTTCACATTGGCTCAAGAAAAAAAAGATTTTTTAAAGCATACATTATGAACATTTCAAAGACAGGTGTGATTTTTTATGACAGGTTGTCACCCAACATACTCATAGCTCATAGAAATTGAAATGAAAGATAAGAAAACCATCAGAATTGAGCTTTCTTTCTCTCAGCACCTGGCTAATTACAAGGCACACACCTTCCGCCCTGTGTGTGTCATAACTCTCTCTCCATATCTGTAGTATTCTCTTCCTACTGCTGGCTTCCTTGTATGGCCTCCAAAGGTTCTAGTCTCTAGTTTCCCATTTCTTTCTAACATAGCTCCCACAATTATCAGGATCGCCCTGTGAATTTTCAGTTACAAAATTCAAGATGAAAAATGATTAGATTAGCTTACCTTTTAAAAGGTAGACCTAATAAATCAGAAGTTGCCAGCCAGCCTGTGGAATGAATGTATTTGTACTGAGTGCCCACAATGGTCCAACAGCTTAGGCTGGTAGGGTTGGAAAATTTGTTCATTTATGTTGCAAATGGGGATTAAAAATTCCAGAATCTATATTCCCTAAAAAATATGTTGATAAACAGAGAGATAGATATCCTAAATTTATCCTGGTACATTTTCCATTACTGAAATTCTACTAATCAAAAAGCAAGTATCATTTGCTGTTGCACAACAAAAGAAACAGCACTTCGGGAATTAGCCAGTAAGTGGGAGAAATTTTAACTGTTATTTTTTAAATATTCATTTCATTGTAAAGGTAAGATGTACTTCAAGCTCTCATTACTTTAATGTAGGTGAGTTTTAGCATTCTATTTGAAAAACAGCATTTGTTCGAGGGGTGAGAATATGGAGTCCTTGAAAGTCTACTGTCAAGTTGTTTTAAAAAGAGAAATATTGGGGCACCAAGGAAAAACTTCATCTAAACTTAAACTCTGTTTACATTTTTTAAAGTTTAGACAAGTACTTCCAAAATGCATCTGTAACCATCATTTATGATGTATTACCTCGAATGGATTAATAAATGGATTTGTAAAGCACAATTCTGGGTATGTCTGTGGATAGATGGCATGTAGGCGAACAAATGGGGGAAACGAGCTACTGCAGTTGTCGGTTCCACCAACCAATAGGCATGTAGCCTGAACAGAATTAAAATGGAAAGAAGGAAGTTTCCCCATTTTGAAGAGCTCCAGTCTTCCCTGGGGGACCCATCCTTCACTGCTGTCACCTTTGGACACTGATCTCTACATCTCTTCAACTTTCCAATGCAGACTCTTACCAGAAACCTTCTAGAGAGCTTGCAGATCTTTGCAGACTAATGCTACATTGTTATTCTGTAACTTCCATCTTTTTAGCTGAGCAGCTGTTTTATTCTCCTGCCTCTAGTCCCACAGATGGCCAAAATGGACTCTCCCCCCTCTGATCCTTTAAGCCCACTTAACACATTTCATTACATAATAATGCATATATTACTATTTATTTTGTTCCTGTAGAGAATCCTGACAAATACAGCTTCTCAGTCTTAGCATGTCCCAAATGAAGCTCTTGATTCTTGCCTTTCCTTCACCTGTTCCTTGTTATCTCTTTTCTTCCACTAAAAGGCAACACCAGCACAAAACCTAAGGGTTATTCTTGACTTATCTAATTCTAGTATATCCCATATCCAAACTGCAGTAAATCCCCAACTTATGGACAAGTTCCTTTCTAGGGAAACGTTCCTAAGTCAGATTCATTCATAAGTCTGAAAAAGTGTGTCTTATATACTTTTGACAAAATATGCAATGTAAAGCATAAAAAATGCACACAAGTACTGTAAATAGATTATTTTTACTTTTATCGTGACCTGAAAATGGTGATACAGTATAGTACAACAACTGTAAAGAATGAGCAACATCTACCATCTATTTGCTTGGGTTCAATCTTTTAATTATTTTCATTTTCATTTCCGTGGTTTTTGCTTGTGCCTCCTAGCAGTCCCCTCCACATTACCACTGCTTTTCCTCCTGATTCCAGGCAGCCTGGGATCTGATTTGCTCACTGTACTACTGTACACTGCACTGTACAGTAAGCACACAGCAACAGAACTGTGATCATGCTGGGCAGACGTGAGCTACTTCTATGATTTACTCACATCTATAGATGTTCGTAATGTGAGATCCGTTCGTACCTATGAAAGTGCCCAACTGAAATGTTCCTAAGTTGGGGATTTACTGTATTACCCATTTCTTGAAAATGTATTCCAGACTTTATCATCTTTTCCATTTCTACCTTGCTACTCATTGTCTCTTACTGGATTTATTACACTAGTCTTTTTTAAACTATATAATAATAGGTAAAGTATGTTTTCAAGACATAATTTGAATAAAAGAATGAAAGTCACATGAGGTAGACCCTGGTCTTATCTTTTTCTTTTCTATTAACTAGCAATGCAAACTGAGACAACTCTCTTCACCTCTGTAACATAAAGAGATTTATAAAGGATCTCTGTCTCTTTCAGCATCATGTTTTCTCATCATATATAATATATATTTTAATTGATACTTATGCCTTTAGGGGCTTCCCTTATATCAATTTTGCAAGCACTCTAAAATGTATTTTTGGAAAAATATACATTCAATTATAAATATTGAAATATGTGTGTATACACACACACACACACACACACACATACGTATATACATCTATTTAATTTAGTTTATCCATCTGCCCCTCATTTAATTCTTCCCAATACTACTCATCTAGAATTTAAAATTAATGAGTCATAAATCTGAGAGCAAAGAGGGAAGGAGAGAGGGACAGAGAAAGAAGGAGGCATTGATTGAGAAACTGATTAACTGATTTTGATTTATCTGAGGTTACCAAAAATGCGTATAGGTTTGATAGCTTCCAAAGCTATTGAGCATATACAAAGTATTTGGGCATTCCCTCTGCCTTCAAGCCAGACAAAGCTACCCATATATGAGGGCTGATCAAATTATATAATGTGCATTTTAAAAAGTTTAAAAAACATTTTAACACACAATCTCTCCATGTAATTTAGGCTGGCTATGAACTCACTTTGTAGCCCAGGCTGGCCTTGCACTTGCAGTGATCCTCCTGCCTCAGCCTCCCAAGTCCTGGGATTATAGGCATATACCATTATGCCTGGCTACAGTGTACATTTAAATTTAAAAATATACATTGCAATTATTATCCATAAAATATTTCTCTTGTTTTAACACACATAGTCCATCCTTTTTACCACCTTCTGAAGCAATTCTGGAAGTCCTCTTTTGTGTATTTATATATGATCAAAAATATGGTGAATACTGTTACTTCATGCCATGTAATAGATAGACAGGTGCATAAAAATATTATGATGTGTCTTGATCAGCCTTATTCACTGGATCATGTACTGTGTGACTTCTCACTTTGCCCCAAAATCAAAATGACCATAAAGCTGGGCATAGTGGCACATGTCTATAATCCCAGCACTCAGGAGGCTGAGGCAGGAGGATCACCATGGGTTTGAGGCCAGCCTGGGCTATATAGTGAGTTCAAGGCCAGCCTGAACAATATAGCAAGACCGTGTCTCAAAAAACAAAAAGTAAAAAAATAGACCATGAAATGTAAATGTTTTTAATCTACTCAAAACACTGAGGCAGCCACAACAGTACAATGAAAGACCCTCAAGAAAGAGGACTCTCCAGAACTGCTTCAGAAAGTGGCAAGAATGATGGGATAAATGTGTCTAAAGCAAGGAGGATTTTGTCATTAATTTCATTGGTACATTTAGTGTATACATTATAATGACAATCATTGTTGGAAATATGTATCTTTACATAATCAATCTTGGTTCTTACTTCTTCCCCATACGCCTTACCTGCCTTCAACCTCCCCATCTAAAAAGACTTTGTTTCCATTATTTTTCATTTTCTCATATTAATTCCATTCCCTTCTTTCCTTTCCTATCCTGCCCATTTTCCCTTCATCTTTGTCCCTTATCTTCCTATTTCACGTTATCTATTATGCCTTTTAGTCCTTATTTACATTTTGAGAGAGGTAAATGGCAACGTGTGCTTTACTGTAATGACTTGTTTTAATGTAAACATTCACCACATTACTTGATCATACCTCATAATTCATGCCAACATAAGAGCCAGCCCAACCCACTATCTAATTGAAAATTTGGGCTCCTGGCTGAAGATATGAAAATATTTTGTACAGTCAATCTAGAGTGTAACTTTAGATGTTACTTAATAAGTAAGCATGAAATGTGCATGGTTAAAATCATTCCACATTTCATCTAGCCTGTTTTAGAAAGCATATCAGTAAATGATTATGTATTTTCTCATTCACTATAATTTTAAATTGGATTTTGGGTAAGTATATAGGAGTCAATGTATGCAACAACTGTTTATGTACTGTAAATTTCTCCAGGTGATGGTGCCATAGAAAAATGATTACAGCCACATTCAAGATGCAAAAATTATTTATTTTGACAGCAAATAGAAAGACAAATTACTCAGAGGCTGTGTACATGTGTTTTATAATTGCTCATAAATTATTTTGATGTGTGCTAAAATTCACCAGGTTTGCCTAGACCACACAGTTGTATTTTGCATAAGAAAGCTGGAAATTTTTAGGAATTAAAAATTTAATCTGCATTATAAAATGATTATCAATGCTGGAACATAGCAATTTGTGTGAAACGTTTTCATCTGCGGTCACCTATATGTCAAAATCTTTATTTCATAACAGTCTTTAAAGCAATCCAGCTTACAAAACCACAACAGAAAAATCTACCACTGGAATCCCATTAAAATATTATTTGCTATACATTAGAGTTCATTATAAAGTGGGAATGACTTGGAGCTTCTCCAAGGGGATTTATTTATTGGATGACATTAAGTACTTTCCCTTATAAAGTGAAGTCCCTGGCTCTGATCCTAAGCACTGTGTTACAAGGGATTTCAGTAGGCTTAGCTCTGCATAGTTTCCTGAACTGAGTTTAATGATCAGAATAAATTTCCTTAGCCCAGAAAAAAATGTCTAATTATTCAACCCAGTGCATCTCTATTCACTATTG
The DNA here is from genome assembly GCF_012274545.1 of Fukomys damarensis. Classification (NCBI taxonomy): domain Eukaryota; kingdom Metazoa; phylum Chordata; class Mammalia; order Rodentia; family Bathyergidae; genus Fukomys; species Fukomys damarensis. Next base: position 81,539,567 of record NW_022900951.1, read on the forward strand.
TTAGATGACACAGTGATTAAAGTTATATAATAATATAAACTGTTTAGTTGTCATACTACAATGGCAAGAGCACTCATCAGCAAGGGAGTTAAACATGGCTTGTATGAAAGGGCTAAAGGTGTAGGGAAAGTGGGAAGGGTAGGAGAAAGGTAATAATTGAAAAGAAAAAATTAGGAGAAAATGAAAAAATGGAAATAAAGTGTTTGTAAATGGGGAGGGGAGTAGGGGGTGTAAGGGAGGGCAGGGACAGGGGGAAAAATGAGAACCAAGACCTGTCATGTAAAGGTACAAGATCCCAATAATGAATGTAACTGTACTGTATATCTAAACTGTACCAATAAACTAAATGAGGAAAAAAATGGCTTGTATGTTACTATATGAAAGCAATAAATTGAGTAGCTTCTCTAGTCCTCAGTTTACTATGTAAGTTGGAGTAACAGTGAACTCTATGACTCATAATCATTATAAGGAAGAAGTGAAAATTCTTGGAATAATATTACATAAATAAGACCCTCTAGAAATTAAGAGAAGAAATTTATTTTGCTACTGAAATGTAAATCAATTCCTTCACAATATTATGTACACTTTGTGTGGCCTTATCTTTTCCCCAAAGTCCCCACCTCATAGTACCATCACTGTGAGATGTATTAAGATTTCAAAACTGAAAGTGTAGGGTGAAAAAACATTCAATCCAGAGCAGAGGAGAGTTAGGAAATTATCTTGGGGCTTCTTTAACCTATAGACCAGGTCTGGGCAAATTGTGGCTCCAGGGCCAAATGTGGCCTGCTGCCTCTTTCTATGAAGTTTTAAAAGATCACAATTGGGATTATTCATTTATAAACTGTTTATGGCTGGTTTCTCACTAAAATTGAGGGTTGAGTATACCACATGGTATGGCTCACATAGCTGAAAATATTTATTATTTTTCTTTTTTCTTTTTTTGTCCCAGAGATCAAACTCAGGTCCATGTACTTGAAAGGCAGGTGGTGGAACCACTGAGCTAAATCCTCAGCCCTTGAAAATGTTTATTACCGAGCAGAAACAATTTGCTGACTCCTCCTGTATGCTTTGTAGAAGAGTTGTGTAAAAATCACCCTCCTCCTTTCTAAATTCAAATGAAGATCACCTTTTCCCCTTTGCAGTTACTTATTTTGCCCAAGGAAAGAGCACACAAAGGAAAACTGACAAGTATCCTACTTTTGCTTGGTTCCTTTCAAATGTCTTCCTAACTTTCCCCATATAGAGGATAAGAATAGCAGCTAAACTTCATCAAATATAGTTTCCCGGCAAGTTTGGATGGATTTTATTTATTTTTTGTATAAGAACTATAAAAAGGTAGACTATATTTTCTAGAACATTTGATAGCTCTGCTAATATAAAATGCACATTTCATGCTTTATTAGAAGTATCTATAAGTATAGTACAATAATGAATACCCTCAGTGATTTCTAGCCTGCTTTCTGGGAGCTCCTAATATTTCTGGATCTCTAGGTCTCTAGGCACTGGTATATGACCAAATCACACTCTATTCCAAAAAAAAAGCATGGCCATTTCAGATTCAGGAAAGAAAGGAACTGGTGATAGTCACATCTGGCTCAAAGTAGGCAGAAACAGGTCTTTTTCCTACTTATAATTATCTGTGATAACACTGAGATCTATTTAAAACCTGCTGTTTGATTAAGATTTTTCTCCAATGTGAGCTCTAAAGAGATTTAGAGGATTCTTCTAAAGGCATCAAACTTTTACAAAGTATCTGGGAAGCTGATTAGACAGTTGTTGTAATGAGTTGAGAACATGTCTGTGTTCCTGTTAACAAGTGGAGGCAGGAAAGAATGACCTAAAACGAATTCAATTGCCTTTGAAAAACAAAGAAGAAAGCTTACATTTTCTTGGAATTCATTAATCTGGAACTGACAGATTTCCTAGTAATCAGGCAGTGTCTCAGAAGCAGTGATTGAGTTCTCAGATATATCCTTGAATGAAAGAGAGGTTTTATAAATCAGGAATTGGCCCAAACTGATCACATTGCTTTTCCTTTTGGGTTATATTTAATTGTGACCATTTTATTGTAGTTTTCTCAGGACTTTTCTTGATTTTTGAAACTGAAAGCTTACATTCTGGGAAGCCCTTTAGTACTTTTAATTCTTCTTCTGTCTCTGCTAAGGATTGGCCTGATCTCATAGTGAGTAAAACCTCAGACTTGGGGATTAGCTAAAGTGATTTGAAATCTTGGCTCTTCCACTTTTAAGCTGAGGGGCTTTCAGTAGATTACATGAACTCTCTGTGCCTTAATTTTATCATTGTAATAAGAAAATCATAGCAGTAGCTACCATGTGAAGTTTAGGAATATATTTAACAAAGCATTATAGAAATACTTCGAACAGTTTATTTATTTATTTTTTTAATTAATTAATTAATTAATTAATTTATTTATGGTACTAGGGTCTCTTCCACTTTTAAGCTGAGGGGCTTTCAGTAGATTACATGAACTCTCTGTGCCTTAATTTTATCATTGTAATAAGAAAATCATAGCAGTAGCTACCATGTGAAGTTTAGGAATATATTTAACAAAGCATTATAGAAATACTTCGAACAGTTTATTTATTTATTTTTTTAATTAATTAATTAATTAATTAATTTATTTATTTGGTACCAGGGATTGAACTCAGGTCCTTGCGCTTGCAAGGCAGGCCACCGAACCACTGAGCTAAATCCCCAGCCCCTTAGAACAGTTTCTGAAATACATAAGAACTTAGTGTTAGCTACTATTATGATATTTATATGCTGTTTTCTTCTTTGCACATATCACTACCATATGTATGTCTCATAAGCACCTCCAACTCAGTGTATCTAAACTTGAACTCCTCATGCTTGCTCCCAAACTTCTCTTTCTCCTGTTTTGTCTATCTCAGTGTATGAAGTAAATTATCAGAGCTGGAAAACCTGAATTACTCTTCACTCTTTTTTTCTAATCCTCTACATGCAGGCAATGATTTTTTAACTATATACATGTCTAACATTCATGCTTTCTTTGATTTATATATTCTTCATTTATTGTGCAACATTTATTGCATAATAACTGACTGACCACTAACTGTGTCATAAAACTTGGGAGTTTGGTAGAACTTTCACCAAAGCAGAAACCTAAGAGCTATCAACAACTCTTTTTCCCTCATTCTGCACGGTGTGGTTTCTTTTATTCCCCTTACTACTTCCTTGGTTCAGCTCCGCCTTAATTTACATGAACTGTGGTAATAATTTCATAAATGTTCACTGCTTTTTTGAATATAAAAAAACACACTTCCTGAATGTAAAAAAACACAAACAATAACAACAATAACACCTAATAATTAAAGACCTTCAGTGGATGCACACCTCTTTTACAGTGATTGCCAAACTTCTTGGCTTACTATAAAAGGCCTATTTGTAATTTGTCTCTTAAGTACTTCTTTGGTACCTTCTTTTGACCATTTACTCACATGTTCTCGCCATATGGAGCTACTTGTAGTTTCCTCAACATGTTACACTATTTTAGGCCTCCATGACCTCACACTTGTGGTTTCCCCTAAATGAAATTATCTGTTCCTTTTATATATTTAGCTATTGGATCCTCATTCTTTAAAATTTAGGTCAAGGGTTATGTCTTTTGTAAAGCCCTTCTTGACCTACCAATCTGGGTCAGCAGCTCCCATTACATATCATATTTCTTTCTGTGATACATAATAAGGCAGTATATTTAATAGCTAAAATCATGGCCTTGGGAAAAATCTCCTTGGATCTGACTATTACCTGTCACACTTACCAGAAAAGTTAGTTTTGGTAGGTTACTTATTCCTCAGCATCTTTGTCTATAAGAAAATGATGATAGAACCTATACAGAGGATTGTTGTAAGAACTAAATGAGTAAATATTTATACTTAGTATAGAGCCCAGAACATGGTTAGTCCATTGTTTTTGCCTAATAATATCATCACTGTAACTCTTTATTGTAAGTGCAATATAAGCTTCCTGAGTGCAAGGACCATGTATTATTTCACAGTATAGCCGCAGGGCATATATATATAGCCCTTTAAATGCTTGCTGAAAAGTGAGTTAACGAATGAATAATTAAATAAATGAAATGAAGAACTGAAATGACATCTTCCACTAAATGCAATAACTTCCCAATTCACCAAGCTCAACTAGCGTCCTAAGTAGAAGAAGAAGAAACTAATGACCCCAGCTAGCTCTTTCTTTATGTATTTGCCTTATCTACTGTGCTGTTTCGAAGGAAGTATGCAAGTGTGGCTTCATTTTAAATGTCAGGGCTCATTGCTTTCATTATTACTTTAAGCCTTAGGAAAATAATCAAGGGGTTGTGCCATCCCCTGTTCTAAAACTGGAGTCCTAACAAATCATAAAGGAAAAACGGGTGAAACAGCTTCTTGATCACTGAACTGTGTACCATCCTTCTCATTCTATACACTTGGATAGATGATTTTGAGAATTTGAAAGATTCTAGATTAACCAGAAAGCACACAAACTGGTTTGACTGACAGCACTGTAAGAAGAACATCCTACAAAAGCTGACCTATGTTTGCAGCTGAACAGTTACACTAGAGAAGGCTTCTTGATGATTCCTTTAATGGAGAGTGAGGAGAATATATCTCTTTGATTGGCAACTCTTTTATAATTAAGATGCATTCCAAATTGACAAGAACATTTTTTAAAAATGCCATCAAATGTTATAATTCTTGTTATACATTATTACCTTACTTATGTTTCTTTCTCTTTGTTATCATTATTATTAGGTAGGGTGTGATCTTTCTTATCTTCAACCCGATAACTAGGCAAGCTGGCCTTAGTGTTTCCGTTTCCTTTAGTGTTTCTCTTTAGCATCTCCGATTTTCTGAACCTCTGATCAAGGAGTCCCCAGATCACTGACTGAAATACTGAGATAGCAGTTTGAACTCTGTTATTCAGATATAATGAGAAGGAGAAGGGTTGCCTCAACACTCTGTCATGAAGAGGTCAGATTATTACATTATGGTCAGTGATTTTGATGGCCCCTCCCAAGGGACCTCTTCCTAAGGAATAATTTTCCCAGCTCTCAGCCACCTTTATGGTTAGTTTGATTTTTCCTCCTTCTTTGGTCGCACTTCTCGTAGTCTTGCTGTGACAGGAAACCACAGACATGCACTGTAGCTGATGATGTCAAATATACCTTTGTATTTGAGTGATTCGGTGAGTCTGCTGGTCAATCATTTTAACAGGAGATGACAAAGTAAAATTCCACGCAAACAGCTTTGGAAGGGCTGCACAGTTGAGAGAAGATAGCCATACCTCATCCTGCCCCTTGTGTACACGCATGCACACCAATACACATTTGCTTGCACAGGACAGTTTCATCACACAGAAAGCTAGGGCAGCATATCTTCAGGAGAGACAAGGAACTATCACAGATTTGGAAACTTTGTGTTGCCACTTTGTTGTCGTCAGTAGTAAGTAGTATTAGTATTTATGCAGTGTCTTCTAGGCATCAAGATCTATATTGAATACATTTGGGGAAGGAGGATCCTCATTGGATGAGGCCTGCCCATTTAGGAATGGTAATCCACTTTATAAGAGTCTACTGATTAAGATGTTAATCTGATCCAGAAACACCTAGAATAGTGTTATACTAAATGGCTGGACACGCTGTATCTCAGTGAAGGTGGTACATAAAATTAATCATCACATTCACCTAATACCATGTCTGCTGTGTGGTGAGGACTTAATGAAAGACCCCTCCTTTCAGATATCCTTTAAGTTCACTGATGTTTACAACAACTCTATATAGTTAAATTGGGCTAACATCTCCATTTTAAAAATAAGAAAATTGAATCCAAATCCAGATATGTTCAAATCATCTGATTATACCATATAACCTTCATTTTAAACTTTTTTTGAATGATATAAATTACAAAGGTCTAGAAAGTATCTAAAAGCCAATTATTCTTTCCCTTTCCCTTTTTTCCCCTTCTGCCTAATTAAAAATATCCATCTATGAACCCATTAAAGGGGATTATAGGATAATCAGGTAAATGAATTTATGATACTACTACTAATAATAACTTTTTAGGATATTTGTCATTCTTATAGAGAGAAACACACTAAGTCAGTAAAACTGAGTAATTCCCAAAGATCCTAAAATGGGACTCAAAGGAAGAACATCTTTGTCAACTCATTTGGGCAGAAAATTGTCCAAATTCTCTCAGACAGAACAAGACTATAGGTGGCAGTTATGACAGTGGGTAGGGTTCTGCTTGCTCCTCCTATACATGAATTGATCCAAGAAGCAGGCAAGAAGAATAATAAGATGTGTGTGTGTGTGTGTATGTGTATGTGTGTGTGTGTATGCGTGTGTGTGTGTGCGTGTTACTAGGGATCAAACCCAAGAGGGTTCTATCATTAAGATATATTTCTAGCCCATTTTATTTTTGATTTTGGGACAAGGTCTTGCTAAGTTGCTCAAGTTGGGCTCAATACGGCCTCAGCCTCCCAAAGTGCTGGGATCACAGGCCTACTCCACCACATAGAGCACAAGAGCCTTTTTATGCTGCAGCTTTGAAAACCGTCAGATACCAGCAAAGTATCGTCATTGGTCTCCCCTCCCAGCTATCTCATGATAATGGAATCAATGTTATAAAGGACAAGTGTATGTACATACATTTTTGTTATGAAAAGCTTTCATACAGCTTGAAAACAATGATGTAATCCAAAGAGATATAAAATGAAGGGAGTCCTTTGAATCTTTTGTATTTTCAGCTGGAAGACACTGTTCAGATATGATTATAATAAGACATAAATTACAAACAAGTATGTGAATATATAACAATTTAAGTGCAAATTATTAGTATAATGAGTCAAATAGCTCTTGCCAAATTTTAATTGGGTTATCACTACTGATATGCTGTTTTCAACAATATAGATTGTCTTAATATACAATATTTCTAATGTCAATAACTATATTACAAATAAGAATTACCACTTTCATTTATAACCAAAGAATAAATTAAATTGTATTTATAATTAGTACTGTCATTAATAAGTAATACTGGAGTACTTACTAGATGTTAGAGTCTGTTTGCTCTGAGTGCCTGACATGCAGGATTCCTAAGCTCAGTGTAGATAAATAACCACTGAAAGTAAGCTATAGGCTAGTCTGGGAAAGCATGCCCAAGGAAAACCATGCCCCTATGTTTTACCTTCTAAAGTTCTCTAGCCTTCTACTCGTATGTGGAATATATGTTGAGTGGTATGTCTGGGGTTCTGTCTACTTGTTATACAAACTTCCAGCTAACTTTTAAAGTCTCAATTTCACCTTCCCACTACTCCTAGAAGGAACTTCTGCCTTCAATTCCTTCCTATGATGGACTGGCAAACTTTTACTCCATTAACAAATTTCTACCCTTCTTTCTCTTAATTTCTCATTCACTAGGCATCACTAACATCTTTATCCCCCAGTGATGGAGACTCCCTCCATTCTCTGGGCAGTCTTCCAGGCAATATTGATTCATCTGGGTCCTATCCAAGTACACACTGTATTGGACACGTACAGGTTGGAGACCTTGTACTACTGTGCAATATTGACTACTAACCATATAAACAACCATAAGAATGAGGCAATTGACATTATGTGCCTTTCTTTGAGCAGAGAGGGTATGGTAGGCATATAAAGATGGAGAGGATGATACTACAGCTGGAGAAAGAAAAAAGCTATTGTCATTCACTTAGCACCAAGAATAGTATCTTTCTTTATCTTTTTCCTTTTAAAAATTTCAACTGTTTTTTACCTAGGCTACTAGGAAATTAAGAGGCATGTTGAACAATTAATGAATCTTTCATAAGTATTTAATATTCATCAACATCATGCTCTATTTTTTGTCTGAACTACTATGTTGGAGTGACCTGACAACATCAGGAATGAGGAATTAGTCCTTACCTTCATGCTGTACACAGGTCCCTCTATCCCTGGCTGTCTCCCCAACATCAGTGCCCCCTTTAACCTGTGCCCATGTACATGACCATTTTAAAGATAAAATTAGGAAACCCTTATTTTCTGATATCTTATAGCAAAAAGATTGCTATA
>NW_022900951.1:81547807-81578776 GCF_012274545.1 Fukomys damarensis
GGTGCTGGGGATTGAACTCAGGACCTTGTGCTTATGAAGTAGGCAGCAGCACAACTGAGCTAAATGCCCAGCCCAGATTGCTATAATATAATTTGGTTAAAAATATTAGTTACATGAGATAATCTGATCAATACTCATGAGGGTAATGTGGTTAAGAGAACAGAATCTGGACCCAAACCAGTTGTAAGACTTCAGGCAAGATATTTAACATCTTTCCCAATTTGTGCAAATATAAACTGGAGATATCTATAATACCCATCTTATAAAATTTTGTAGAGTAAATGAGTCAATGCATGTCAGCCTCTTAAAGCAATGCCCTATTCACAACAAGAAGTTAAAAGAATTTCTATCATTATTCATATCACTATCAGTGTAATCATTACTATTATGTACTAGGTCCTAAGTAATTCAACCTCATAAGCACCCTGTAATGTATTAATTTCTTCCTAATTTGTAAAAAGAAATCTCTCTGTATTCGTCACTTTTTATTACTGGAAAAACAATATCTGACACCAACAATTTAAAGAACTGGAAGTCTGCTTGGCCAAGGTTTTAGAGGATTTAGTCTATGTTTGGCTGGCTCCAAGGCAAAAACAAAACAAAATAAAAAAAAACAAACCAAAAAACTCAAAAACAAAATGTGGAGGAAAACTGCTCACCCCAGAGAACCCAAGAAGCAAAAAAAAAGAAGGAGGATAAGAATACAGGTATGTACGTCTTTCCAGGTCATTACTGGCAGTGACCCGCCTCCATTCAGGCCTTACCTCCTAGTAGCACATTTACTAAACTCTTCAACTGATGAATCCACTGATTCAGTCACCTTCCAAACACATGAGAGTGTGGGGTACATTTTAGATCTGTCTTAGTTACTTCTTTTGTTGCTGATGAGCCAAAATACTCAAAACCCAAAGTTAAAGGACAAAGGGTTTATTTGGCTTACAGTTCATAGAAGTTTCAGTCCAGAGTTGGCTGGTTCCAAGGAAGGGTGGCATGGCAGAGGTGCACTGTAAAGGAGAAACAGTTCATGGCAAAGAAGAGCAGCAGGAGGCGTATGGCAGAATTGCAGCAAGCAACAAGTGACGAGTAGCCCTCTTTCTGTCCCTTAGGGCAGTTAGCAATAATACCCTTAATCCTTGCATGGAGCCAGAAATCAATCCCAAAGTTACATCCTTGATTCCAGCAGCACACACCCTAGAACAAGCCACCTGTGAAAAGCCTCACCTATGGGCACATGAGGCTCTGGGGTCACATCTCAATACAAGCCATAACATGATCTAAACCAAGATATCCTCATTCCTCATAATAGAATTAATTGCATTAATAGTATTAACATGACTACTAGTAGCAGTACCTGTGGGACCGCATAATTATGTCCATTTCATAGGTGCATAATAAGCTTCTCTGGAATGGCATTAATTATTGTAATATCAATGGAATGTAAATTACTAATATTACAAAATCATCTTAATTTCACCAACAGGAACAGAAAACATTATTTTTGAATTGGTATCCATTGTTTGGATAGATGCTAAAATAATAATAATAATAATAATAATAATAATAATAATAATAATAATAAACGTGATATAATTATACTGTTTCTTAAAGTTAAAAAGCCTATGCTAGCATTATCAAGAGTGTTAGTTACTAGTGTATTTTTTTTAATAATACGAAATGCAAGTAACTGCATCAGTGCTTTCTTTTACTTATTCTGATTTTGAAAAACTGAAAAGGGAACACCAAGATTTCTTAGTAATAGAGAACTAATTATATTTATTAGTAAATTATTGAAACTGTCTTGTAATTATTGTAATACTGTAATGATTATGACATGCATAATTATAGTTAATGCAACTATGTTATTGATTATGATGATGATTAATGATACAATTATTTGATTATGACCTTAATTATAATACCTGATACCCGACTCATTAAATAATTTGACTATAATTAATCATGAAGTAAACACACATAATAGGTACACAGTAATTATCCACAATCAACAGAAGGTAAAACACAACCCAAGCCTTCCTGATTGTACTCCTGTTTAATATTATAACATTAATATAATTATAACATAGTACTATTGATATACTAGAATTATATCTCTTTCACAATAGTGATGGACTGTGAACACAGTGACATATGTTTAATCTTCTAATGTTAACCCAAATGCTCATAGTAATGTTATGGAATGCCCTGAAACTGTACTCATTTCCCAAAGGGCAAAAGGCTAGGTAGCATCCTGGGTCATAAAACTTTTTATAATTAAGGGGCTAGCACTGCATAAATGTGGGCTGTACTCAGAAATGCCCTGAACGTAGCCTTTTGCCTGGCAAGGCCAAGCTTGACTGTGGGTGGCACCCTCTTGAGCACCATTTCTAACAGCTATATCCTTGCTATCAGTATCTGCCCTAAAGGAACTGTATCTCCAGTAGCCACCCCCATTCCCCTGCTCAGACACTTTGGCTCATAGGCTCTGAAGGGACCAAGCCTTCTCTAAGGCTACGGCACCCTCTGAATGCTCAGCCAAGAAGGCACTACCTTCTGAAAGTCACTGAGGACTAACAATTCACCACACCAGCTGTACAATGACTTCTTCCTAGAGGACACACATGCTGACCTGCACTCCCAAGATCCCCATGGGCTGCCACTGGCTACAAAAAACAGGGATGAGGCAAATACATGATTTGGGAGGAGGTTACAGGGCAGAGCTGCCACTAGGGGCAGGGTATGGGAGGCCAATTGGCCCTCCAATCTGCCTAGAGAGGGGATACTTTGAGGACTAAAGAACGAAAGACAACTGAGACATAATTTCAAAGTACATGGTGGGCTGGGAGATAAGTGCCATAGTGGGAAAATACAAGACAGAACTGGCCATCATTTACTGGATACACACAATGACTGGAAGGAATATGGGGTGACTCAGTGGGTAGCCATAATCTTATTTGATGAGGATCTTAGGTCAATGAGGACAGTGAGAATGGCAAAGCATTCTTACAACAGTAGGTGGGATGAGATATCAGACTAAAAAGGAATTATCTTTCCCCCAGGTGAAATCTTTCTCTCTCTCTTTTTTATTACTCCTTGGTTCTCAAACAACGAGTATGTCTTGAGCTGATGTAATCTTGTCCCTAAAGTCACAGTATCATGGGACCATTGAGCCCTCAACTTGTGATCATGTTTCCACATACCATAGCGAGCACATAGGAAAAGTGACATTTTGCCTCAGACAACCCTAATCATAATTTAATTATGAAGTGATTTTCACCCAAATTTTTATAGAATGGCTCTTGACAGCAGGGTGTGTAGAAATTGCTACCCTCCTTACTTTCTGTTACTGGATTACCTCAAAACCAACTTTGAGTGGGCTGGACCTTAGCTGTGTGGACCACCTGTACAACACTGGTGAACAGAATGTACTTGGGGGTAGGTGAAAGAAGGGAAATGCTTAGGGTCTAGGAACTTCTTTCTAGAATTGATGAGGAGAGAGGTCTTTAGCCACCAATCCCTTCTCTTAATCAGTTTTGGAATCAATCCAAATATCAATAACTTGCCCTTATCCCCAACCTATTTGAGCATATGTGTGAAGGAGATTGGTCACCAGGAAACCATGTAAATATCTGAGAGAACAATGCACTAGGACTTTGGTACAGCCCATAAATAGCCCAGAGCCTAGAAACTGCTATGCAGCTTTTTATAAACTATCTAAATAGCAATGCACAGACAAATTTGTTTTGCAAATAAGAAAAATATTTGCCGACTAATGAAGTGTTTTCCCATGCTAACCTTGTTTAACTACCCCTTTTAAGGAGTTACAATTTTATAATAAATGTTTATTTGTATTTATATTTTCTATAAGATATATATTAGGATGAATCATATGAAATTTTCAATAATTAAATATTTTCAATTACAAAATATTCAGTGTCCTATAATCCAATCTATTATAGATAATATGTGAATATAAATGTTCATATATTTAGTTATAAGTATATTTATATACATCATATAATTACACAAATACCAAATAAACATACTATATAAATACAGGCTAATTTAGAAACTGTAAATATGAAATGCAATCTAATAAGTTTACCTGTAATTTATAAAACAAATATAGGCAATCTGTCATAATATTATAATACTGTATATTCCTTGTATATACCTTGTATATATCTGTATACAGCATATACCTTGTATAATACTATAACAGGATAGAGAAATACATATATGTTTTATAAAAGAAGAATATGAAAATATTATCATACATTAGAATACTTCATAAGGCCTCTTCATTGTCTTGAAATGAGACATAAATGTAATATAGGAAATTTATGCCTTAAATTTGAGAAAATAATTTAATGATCTAACTTTAATACAAAGAAATTTATATTGACATAATATGTATTATCACATGCAAAATCTTGAGAAGTATAACAGAAGCACAAAAACGGTATAATTGATAAAAGTAGTAGCAGCAGCAGTAGTAATAGAACTGACTGAACATCCTGTATGCTAGGCATTGTGCTTGCTATGCCCTCACAAGTATGTGGACAGTTATAAATACACTCTCTGATACTTCACTTGACTACAATATACCTTGTAAGAACCCTTAGTTACAGGCCTTTGTTCATTACCTCTACTGCCTCCCCTTGTAAGGCAAATTTTTTGTCACTAACATTTGTTTTTCAGGGGTCTCACCTACATATATATTAGTGAAAACATTGGAAGGAATATTTTATTCCCTCCAAGTAGGGGTTTGAGATGAAGATGGGACTGTGTCTTCTGGTTAAAGGGAACATTAGCTCTATCTGCAATATTTTATATCTTTAATAAAACAGAGTTACTAAAAGTGAATTGGAAAAGTTAACATTGCGAATTTTGCATGTAAAATCATGGAATTTGTAATATCATTCATTTTGTGGGAGATATTCCAAGTGAGCACGTAAGAATCTTCTTGGCTATAGACTTCAACAACTGTCAGATAATTCATTCATTTTATTAGTGCTGAGTTGGAGCTTGTGTAGTACCTTTGTTTCTCTCATGAACAAAAATTGACTTCCCAAAGTCAGGTATCTCATTAATGAAGCAGAGATGGAATGATAACCAAAGTATTCAGATTCCTAGTTGGGTGTATGCTATTTTCACTAACTTGGCATTGAGGTCCAAGGTGATGAACTCAAAGTCCTAACAAATCCTCAGATAATCCAGAAGAATATAATTATATTCATAGTTCTCTACTTACTATGGCACAAAAGTGGATTTGGATGTACTAAAAAAAGATTTCTAACAATCTAAAGATTAATTTTCAGCTAATGTAAAAATTGCCTAACCAAAGCAGTTTGGTTTAGTAGCACTTAATTTTATGAATTCTCTATGTATAAGTCTGCATTCAATAATATCTATTAAGTATTTGGTGTATGAAATACTGAGGGGAAATAAAGAAAAAAATTAGAAAAACACAAGGAGTCTCTCATCTTGACATGTGAAAATCAATATAATAAGAAAACTAGGATGACAGTTTTAGCTTGATACTGAGATAAATTCATTTCAGGACATGAACAGAATTTGGATGGAAGATGCATGAAAGATGGAGAAAATATTATGAAGTTGCAGACAAGAAAGAACTTACTGGGCAAGGTCCCGTAGCATTTCTGGTCTCTAACAAGACAGGGCAGGATGGGACAGAGGGGGAAGAGGTCAACCTGTTTAGAGTGCAAAGAGTTTCTCCGGGGTAATGGTAGGCAGCCATTTTGATATGGTTGGGCTGATTTGGAAGTTCATGGACTGTAGCCTACCTATTATTATTTCCTCATTCAGCAAGGTATCATGAATTCAGGAACAGGGCTGTGCCAGAGAGAGTTCATTATTCCTGTCTCTCATTATTCAAGTTAACAGAAAGACAGCAGCCATTTGTTATTATAAACGTATTTTGCATACTGGGGGCTATCCCCTGATATTACTATTAGAATTTAGATGCACCACTGCTTTGTTTGGGGAGCAGCAGGAAGAATATTGTGGTCTCTTTGACCAGTGCAAACAATGTTTGGGAAATAATTATGCATATGATTTAGCCTCATAAAAATTTAATAAGTGCCTACCATGTTCAACACACTGGGACTTGTAGAGATTCAGAGAAAATGAGACAACCATTGTTGATTGAGAAGAAGTTGTGTAAACAAACACATGGTGTAAGTATCACAGGGCAAAGGTTTCATACGCTACCATGAAATACAGTTTCATAGAAGTATTTTTTTTTTTTTTTTTTTTTTTTTTTTTTACTTTTTTTTTTTTTTTTTTTTTTTTTTTCGTACCAGGGATCGAACTTGGGTCCTTGTGCTTGCGAAGCAGGCAGCGGAACCACTGAGGTAAATCCCCGGCCCTAGAAGTGGCTTTTGAATCTGGATCTTGGAGCATGAGTAGGATCTCAATAATTGCAAGGGAAAAGGGTATTCTAGAGGAAAGAACCAGAAGATCAAAGTCAGATAAAAGATTAGCCTGTTCAGGCAATGGTAACTGACCAAAATACAAATCTGTGAAGAATTGTGGCTAGAAAAGGAAAAAATACGTAGGCCTAAGTGAAACAGGGGAGCTAGGCTTACAGATTAGCAAACAAGAATCCACTAAAGTTATTAACTGTGAAATGACATGGCCATATGATTTAGAAAGATCAAATCGGTAGCAGTTAAAAAAAAATCTGAACTCTGGGGAGATAGCTCAGTGATAGTGTACTTGTCAACCCAATCACTGGAAAATACCACCAAATAAAAGCAGCACATTGGTATGAAAAGGTTGGAAGATGATTTAGGATGATATTAATCAACATACAGAAAATCAGTAGTGTGACTGTCTGTATACTTACAAAATCTATCCAAAAAAGAAATCGAGAAAACTAATTTAGGAA
This sequence comes from Fukomys damarensis, assembly GCF_012274545.1. NCBI lineage: Eukaryota > Metazoa > Chordata > Mammalia > Rodentia > Bathyergidae > Fukomys > Fukomys damarensis. Next base: position 81,554,718 of record NW_022900951.1, read on the forward strand.
GCAAAAAGCATATGTAGCACAAACTAGATAACATCGATGAAAGAAATTAGATACAACATGGTAATATAAGCTATGTAGATTAGAAGAATTAATAATGTTAAAATATTCATACTAGCCAAAGAAATATACATATTTAATATAATTCCTATCAAAACTCCAATGCTGCTCTTCCCTGAAATAGAAAAAGAAGTCCTAAAATTTGTGTGGATCCACAAAACACTCAGAATAGAAAAAAATTTTCAGTAAAAAGCACAAACTTGGAGGTATCACACTGCCCAATCTCAAAATATACTGCAATGCTATAAAGAATCAAAACAGCATGGTATTAGCATAAAAACAGACATATAGAACACTTGAACAGATTAGAAAGCCCTGAAATAAATTTATGCATATATGGTCAATTGATTTTTCACAAATGTTCCAAGTGTATGCAATGGGGAAAGGAGAATTTCCTTGATAAATGATGCTGGGAAAACTGGGTAAGAGAAGTGAATTTAGGCCCTCGTGTCACACCCATATATAAAAATCAAAGTGGATTGAAGACTTACTTGTAAGGCTCCAATCTGTAAACTACTAGTAGGTAAAAGGACGCGAGAAAGCTCAATGACATTTATCTAGGAAATGATTTGTTTGATTTTTTTACCCAAAGGCCTAGACAACAAAAGAAAAAAATTGAAACGTGAGATTGCATCAAACTAAAAATCTTAACAGTGAAGTAAAAAATCAACAAGGTGAAGAGACAACTTCTGGAAGGGAAGAAAATAATTGTGAACTATACATTGGATAAGGGATTAATATCTAAAATATATGGATGTTCTGGTCTATGATACTTACTGGATCTAGCAAAGCACAACATCTAGCTTCTCCTTAAATCAAAATGACCATGAAAGGTAAAAGTTTTAAATGAATTCCAAACACTGAGACAGCCACAAGAGTGCAACTAAAGATACTTACAAATGAGAACATCCATAGCTGCTTCATAAAGTGGCAAGAATGAGGGGATACATGTGTTGGAAACAAGGGAGAGTATTTTGAGGGAGATTAATGGCAATGCCTTTCTACTGTAGTAACTATTTTTATTTAAACACACACTGGATTTTCTAATAATACCTCATATAGTTCATATGCATTATATGTTAGATATTACATATATTAGATATTATATCCATATATGTGCATCCCCAGGTTCTTTGAAATTTTATTCCCATATTCAAGGTTTAGAATTAGTGGATGGAAGACGGGCGTGGTGGCATACACCTGTAATCTCAGCATTCGGGAGGCTGAGGCAGGAGGATTGCTGTGAGTTCGAGGCCAGCCTGGGCTACATAGTGAGTTCCAGGTCAGTCTCAACTACATAGTGAGACCCTGTCTCAACCCCCCCCAAAAGATAATAGAATTAATGGCTGGATAAGGAACATGGGTTGTATATAATGTAGAGTGTGGTGTGTTGGTTACCAAGGTTATGACGTGGAGAATAGGGAAATGTTGGTTAAAGAGTATAAAGTTTCAGTCAAACAACAGAAATAAGTTCAGCAGATCTATTGCACAGTGTGCTTGGTATAGTTGTTGTAATATGAAATTTCTAAGAGTCGATCTCAAATATTCTCAGCACAGAAAATGATAAATATGTAAGATGATGGATATATGTAATAGATGACCGATTTGATTTAATCACTTCACAAATTATATATGTAGAAAACATGTACGTGAGTATATACGTTTGTATTTATAAATTTAAATTTGAAAAGACTGACAAGAGAACGATATTGCAATAATACCGGCAAAGACATGGGTAGGGCTTACACATAGTATCTATGAGGATAGTGCAGAGGGTATAGATTTGAGGGACTTCAGATACTGCAGGGTTTAATGTCTTATGATAGGAGTAGGAGGAGACCCCTGGGAAGGCAAAGGCCAGATTAAAGGATGATTCCCAATGTTTGGAGCTCGGATGATTATAAACTTGGGAGGTGAAACAGATCTGGCACAGGAAAGAAGCTCATTACCAAACATCCTGATTTTGAGAGGGTAGCAGAAATCCTGCTAGAGGGGTTGGCAGGCGATGCTGATATCCTGTCTTGCAAGGGCACAGTTGTTGCCACTCGCTTCACATTAACATCAGTGTAGCTAATAAGAGCTCTGGCTAGTGGCCAATCCTCAAAGAGGCTCATCAGGCCTCACGTAATCAGGAGTTGAGGAGTTCATTGCAATGCTTCAACATGGCTTCACCACCAGAACAACACTGAGGCCCATTCATTGGATAAAAATCCAAAGAATGATCTTGACAAATTATCGCACAGATCCTGTAATGAGAGGGAAGTAAAGGTGGCTGCCAGCCCATTATCAAGTATAATAACTAGGTTGAAATGAGATGAAGGACTTCATTTAGGCCGAAATTTCCATTGACAAGTCGTAGGGGGTAGAAGTATGCAAGGGACGCACATAATTGAATTCATGAAAATGTAAAAATACTTTTGAAAACCTGAAGCAATAACCATTCATTGTATTTATAGAGCTGGAACAGGGAATCTTATTTCTATTGATGGACACTGGTGCACAAATGAAATTTTAAAATGAGCATTTTTTTTTTCTACAGCAGAACACTATTTTAAAAAGCAACGAAGTTTTGTCCATAATTATATTCTGGGGAGAATGAGGCACAAATGTAGCGATAGTGTACAGGTTTTACATTTTAGAGAGTTTGACTTTCTTATGTTTTTGGAATGTCTAGTTTGAGTAGGTAGCATTCACTGTGTGGATATAAATGAAAGGAAATTTGCATATAGGAGAGGAGTGGTCTGATAAAGAAATAGAAGACATTCAACTTCCACATTAAAAGATTAAGAACTGGGATCATATTATTGCAGTCAATAGGTTTGATACATAATTAGTTCAAACACAAGGTAATTGCACATTCTATTCCTTGACTATAATGGAAGGAATTGGATGATCATCTCTCGATATTTATTTTTAAATAAATTGATATGGTTTAGATAAAATTTACCCAAAGCTTAGAGCTAATCTTTGCAGTTTGCATCATACATATTAATTATTGATAATTTATTTGCAAGAATTTTGTAATTCACAGATAAATAATTGGCATACATTATTGGATGGCTATTATTCTCATAATGGTTATTATTTGGGAATAAAATACCACAAATTTTACTCTATCGGACAGGCATAAATTCTATGGAACACATGTAACAATTTGCATAGCACAAGGCCAATTTCAATCTTTACTGGCTTGTGAGCTGAAATGAGGAAAAGTATCCAAGGCAGAATATGGAACACGTGGTGATTAACCATATAGGCTCTGTAGCCCAATTTATCTCAGTTTGATATAATGTGTGATGGGTTCTTAAGAGATAAATACTAGAATCTTGTGCACAGCAAACAAAGAATTGCACATATGATGGTAAAAGAAAAAGCAGTTACATTTAACGAAGGTGAGAGGGAAGGAGTATTCAGCCAACAGGTTCATGCTTGCAGAAATAAAAAGGTGGCATGCATGGGGTAGAAGTGGTGCCTGGGCATTGGGGAGAAAAGGAATGAAGTCAGGCTTTTGGATTTGAAAAATGTGTGCCTCACCTAAGGTACGTCTCCTTGGATCTCTGTGGATGTGATGGCAAAATGATTGACAGAATGCTGAGTCATCGCAGTGGTATCTAGTGCACATAACTTTCCCACAATTCACTCTGATGCAATTACATGCATGACCTGCAACTGCTATTTATGAACCATTGATGAATTTTGAGTGGGGAAAATGTCACTGTAGGTCAAACTACAGGAATGTGCTCTAGCCTGGAGCTTTAGAAATTTCCTGGGTCTTTGTTATCCTTATTTCTGCTTTTGTTAGGATAAAGGAGGAGGGAGGATTGGCCCTGGGGTGTGGGCCAAGTTCAGATGAATGAGGGTAGAGTGGTCCCACAGCCCCAATTTTGCTATCTACAACTAAGATGGGACCTGAATCCTGCCTCCACCAACTTGAATAACCGTGACCTCATCAGTAAAATGGGCATAACACGAGACTCTGTTTTGGAGTTGACGTGAGAAAGAAATAAGAAAATTCATACAAAACACCTAGCACAATGTCTATTTGTTCTATGCTAAAGGCTGAATGAATTCCTGTAGCTGCTGCTGCTGTTGTACTTCTCCGTGTTGAGTCATTCACCTGATGTGTGCATACCTGGTTCCTGGGTTTGAGCAAGATCTCAACTCCGTTCTCAACTTTTGGCTTCCTCTTACACCCACAATGGTACATCCCCTTAGTTGTGCTGTGATTCTTACCCAGCAGATGCCAATTGGCCAATAACAAATCCTTAGTGTGGAGATTAGGTGGGAAACCAAGATGCTACACAAAAACTTGGGCGGCTCGCCCTCTAGTGGTAATTTAATGAATTTTCCCCCAACAATTGCCCTATTGATTCCCAAACAGAAGAGCTAATGGTAAAAATTAAAAGGATACATTTGGCATAGTTAAAAACAAAACAAAACAAAACTTCGTTTAAAAATGAACTTATAAATCACAAACACACAGTAAATTAATATGCGGTACATCTTAGGCAGACGCCTTGAAATTGCAACAAATATCAGAGTATCTGGTGTTTACACACTTTCTCATGTACTAATGTTCCATTTTACCTAATGGGAATTTTCCAGTTTGGAGCAAAAATACATAATTAGCCATTTAATATACATCTGTATATCCTATACCCCAGTAAAATAATTGTAGTACACATAGCCATTAAAGTCTAATCTTATTGCACTCAATATTCTTTTCCCCCTAAAACAGCATTATAATCATTGTTGATAATAGCACCATCTCCTCTTGAGGAGATTTACAAACTTTTCACAGAAGTTTGTTTTTATAGCATGTAGCTATGGCAGGATTTACTCTCCTGGTCATATTGAAGAAGAAACAGGAAGCTTATCAATAAAGAAGCTAAATGACTTTGCTGTCCTCACACAGGGTACTGTGTTTCAGTGGACTGAAACATGTTTCACTCCTAGGAAGCTCCGGTGCCAAAGTGAATTAGATGGATCTTTCCATAATCCAGGCTACAGCCGGAGCCTTTGTCAGTTGCATCTGAGTTCTATTCGTTCAGCAATTTGCCAAATGTATATGGAAAGTCAACAGTCAACATACAAAAGGCTCTGAAAGTATGAAATGTTATTGCGAAATGTTCATGACAGCAATGTTACTTGGTTTTCTGTCTTCTGAGGGCACTTGGCAAATTCAGTTTTATGTGCTCCTTCACCTCTCCTTGTTTGTGATTCTCTGACATCTCTCAGTCCTGTCCTCTTAAATTCATGATGTTTCATCTCTTCATGCTGAATTTGAACCTGACTCTTCAGGCCTCTTACTGCAGTCTGTATTTCTTAGTTGCTTCACTAGTGTCAAATCTAAAAATAAATGCACTATATCTTTTTTCCATCCATTCTCTGCCCCACAGTTGAATTGCTAAGAATAGCAATCCAATAAAAACAACTCATACTACCTTGTTGGAATCTAGTAATAGTTTAATGTTCTTTAGATATAATGCTATATGACCTTAGTTCATGGTCATGAAATTCGACTGGTAAAAGGTTAATGTGGGAAAATATTTGGTGGTAAGTGTGCCTTTATGGATCCTTGGTATGGTAACTTTTATTTTATGAAAAAATTCCATTAGGTGTCTTGAAATACTTTATTATATAACCTTTGTACTGTGAGTACTAAGAGAGTAAAGAATAGAGGGGATAGCATTAAGGAATTATTTTCCCTGTATTGAATTTCTGTTCTCTGGATATTGACAAACTTATAACTAAGTACTTCTTATCTGATACCTTAAGCAAGGGAACAGAAGAATAGACCATAAATCCATGAAATCCAATGCACATTGCTCAGATGGTACTAAAAAGGAAATCAAGTTGTTGTATATTCTCGAAGTCTGTGTGATAATGGTAATTGTATAACAGTTGAGTGTGTCAAATTGTTCTTAAGCATGATTGCTGTGACTAGGGAGTAGATATTCTGATCTTCAATATTAACCATGACCTTTCACTCTGGGGCCAAACTAGCCTGTTAACACTGTAAGGGTGTGTACTGTATAACAGATAGTTCAGAAAAGGTAACTAAAGGAGATTGGGAAACAAATGGAAAAAGTTTTCCCAACATTTTTGTATCATATAAGTAATAATAGAGTTTGAGATTATTTTGCTAAGTCAAATTTGTTAATTCAAAAGTAGTCAACATGCATCTTAGGGTTCAGAGAAAACCAAGAAAAAGATCTATGGCCCTGTTTTTATTACCTCCATGTTTTCTTTGTTTCTGTTAACACAGTTTTTAAAATAAAACTATGAAAAATGTGGGGTTTTTTTTCTTTCAACAGTGTGGCATTAATTCTTAGTTGTTTTAATGCATGGGAAGAGTATCACAGATAATCCATAAAATGGAATAATATAAAATTCATATTAAGATGAATAAAACTATAAATATTAAAATTATATCCAATCAAAAAATGTACTAGCAGGAAAAAATTTACCCCTCTCTGTTCTCAACAGTTATAGTGACAAATCACAAGTAAATAATGCAATGCGAAACCGTGAATAAAAATTATCCCGAAGAGCTAGCCAGTGATCAGTGTGCATTTAGTCCAGTCTATTTTTCCTTCTTATCTTTAAAATGAGCAGTAGTCATCAAAACCCATAGTGATTTTAAAGTGATTGGGTTTTTTTTTGCTTATTTAGTATTCATTTCTAATGATATCTCACATAACATATGAGGAATTGAAGTAGCTTAGATATAAAAGCCATATAAAGCAGAGCAGTTAAAAATGAAGTCATAAAAAACCTCAGAAGCCATGGAGTTCAAAACCATTCTTGAGCCATAGACCCCTTTGAAGATCTATAAAAACCTATAAAAAATCTCCCCAGTAAAGTGTGCCTGTGCAAAAGGCACATCATTTTGCCAACAACCAGAATCCTGCATAAGTACCCCTTCCCTGGTGTCCTAGAAATGTGAAATCCTGAGATGTGATAGTGATTATAATTGAACATTACATTTAGCTATGAGCTTTCTATAAACTAATGATAAAAATTAAATATACTAAGTTGTAGAGTTCTTAGCATCCAAAAAGGAAGCAGTTCACCTCACAAAATTATAAGCAAAACAGAATTTTAGAACAGCAGTGTTTATGTATAAATGGATTATTTTATACAGAGTAATCAAGAAATAAGATGTAGCATAAATAGGTGAAGTTTATTGAAAATTAGCATTTAGGGTAGAATATCTATACTAATTATGACTAGTGTATTAAGTTGGGCATCTTATTCTAACCATTTTGGAGCAGAGAGTATTTACTGTGTATGTTTTTCCTTAACAGTAGATTTACCCACCTAATATTGTTTGATTAAAGCTGACATTAATATATTCCCATGAACATACCAGCTGAGCAGCAAGGGAAGCTTGAGGGTATTGCAGAGAAATCAACCTATGATTAAATATCTGCTATTAATAGGTTATACCATGGAAAAAGTAGCACATACATAATAGCAAATAATCATTTTAGATGTGTTCGGCTTCCAATCCCAGCCTTACTTCCTCAAAGGCAAGTAAATACCACAGTGACTCTTGTCACAATTATGGGCATAGGCAGTCTAGGGTAAGAAATAAGAATAGAGTCTCTGGCATCAGAGTTCATTTTTCTACCATTTATTGTATGTATGACCTTGGGCAAGGACATTTGACTTCTTGGAGTCTCCGTGTTTGTGTTCTCATCTGTAGAATAAGAGCTCAAAGAATGTTAATCTTAGGCCCATGCCTCTACTGTACAGTGGTCTCTTGGAAATATTTGTTTTGAGGGGCTCCTCCTTCATAAACAGTTTGAGTCACCTAAAACCAACACATCCATTCACTCTAGCATTCATTCAATTTTATATGATCCTGTGAAGGAAATACTGCATGACTAGCAGAAGTAATTCTTCTACCAGGCCACTTTGCTGGAATTGGGACTTGGACATGGGGCTCGGGACAATCCTATAAGACATGTATGCTGTGAGCTCCTTGGAAGATCTGGTGTACTCCCAGCTGAAGGCTATTGCAGACAATTTGGGAGTAGCCTGAAAACACAGAGATAGAGCAGGGTCTCTGCTTGCTTAAAGTCTTAGAAAGATACTGGTCTATGTCATAGGGTCACTGATATGTAAAGTCCTCAGTACATGTTACCAATGATTGCTGCTCTCACTGCTATTATCAGCAGTGCTCACTGCATCTCATGCTTCCTTTTTTTCTGTTGTTTTTCAGTGGATGGCTGTATTGACTGGTCAGTGGATCTCAAGACATACATGGCTTTGGCAGGTGAACCAGTTCGGGTGAAATGTGCTCTTTTCTACAGTTACATTCGCACCAACTATAGCATGGCCCAGAGCACTGGGCTCAGGCTTATGTGGTACAAAAACAAAGGTGATTTGGAAGAACCCATCATCTTTTCAGAGGTCAGGATGAGCAAAGAAGAAGATTCAATATGGTTTCACTCAGCCGAAGAGCAAGACAGTGGATTCTACACTTGTGTTTTAAGGTAAATGTGTGAAAATATTGTTCAATCACGTGATCAGTTCTTTTGATCAAAACAGGAATGTTTGAAGTGTGCCTCACATTACACAGTGAATGTGTTATTGAAAGGTTTAAGTGTATATAGACATTCTATAAATTTAATTCTAATTATGTATTGGACTACTTAGAAAATTCTTGTCAGAGTGTCATAAATCAGGACTTCTGTTTACCACCCAATCATTTAATTTAGAAAAATTTGTGAGCCACTTCTTTCCTAACTCCACTCCTGCCCCTGGGTCTTAGACTAACAATCACTTTTTCAAAAAGCCAATTGGCTTAATAATCTTGACATCTAGTCATGGAAATGATCTTAAGTATCATTCAGACTAAGGTCTTACCTTTTTTGTTGATGGAAAGTAGTTTTGAATACTGCTGGGTACCTCTTTACAGAGGAGCTACTGGTAATATCCTTCATAGAATTTACAATGTAGTCTTGTCTTTACTGTGTTTATTTATCCAACATAAAACTCCATAAACCCAGTCATCCTTAATTTCTGGACACTATATTGGGAAGATACCACAGACATTATTTTTGCTTGCAAGAAGTTTACAATGAAAATCAATCTGTTTTATTGTTAGGGATATCACAATATGCCCTTTCTTCCTGCTTCATCTCAATGGTGGGATTTAGGATTTAGCATCTCAAATACTCAGACAGAGACTGGATTAAGCATGGAAGTAGCTAGCTGACGTGACCTTTAAATCACCTTTCAGTTCTACCATTTTGAGAATCTCTGATCTGGCTCACCAGGGACCTGTACTCTACTATTTGATTTTAACTTCTTGGAAATACAAATCCTCCATATTTTTGTCTCTTGTGGACCTTGAGGCCAAAGCTCTGTCACTTCTTCATCAAAAGCACTTGAAACTCCCTGGTGAGGCCTCATTGTTCTAAAGGCCAGGAGAACAGGTGATATATAAATACAAAAGCTTCTTGATGCCTTTTGGTGGGGGGGATGAGAACTGGGAGAGCAAATAATGAGTTTAGTTTCTGTTTGAGGTAGGCAAAATCAGCAGGGTCTTGGCAAAAGCACAAATCATTCTCATTATACTCTCAGTGATAAGGATATATTTTTCTGCTTGGGTAGCTCTTGGCAAAATTGAGAAGTGTAATTCAGTTTTAGTGACTGTTACTATATTTTTAAGGATGCAGGATGTCGGTACATCTTCCCTGCTCATCCACTCAAATTTCTACCTCTGTTTACTTTTCTGTTTATTATGTTCACAAATTTAAAGTTTATTCACAAAGAATTAGCCTACTAGCAGCCACAAGTGCTAAGCTTATAATGAATCACTGAACTAAGAGCAATGTGTTTCATCACTGTTGACCTTGATCCCCTATCTTGAGGTAGCAATGGCCTTCTTCCCCCTATGAAATTCTTACTTCCTTTTCATACAGTAGTCTTTGGGAAGAAAAATCATCATTCACAGTCCATACTTATGGAAGAGCTAGTTAAGCTGTACCTTGTTAAGGTCAAAATATCGAGGAAATAGATCTTTTTTCTACCTTTATTTATTCAGTCATTTATATCATATAAACTCAAGGATATCCATATTATACACTGGGTTTTAATGCAATACTATTATATTTGCTTGCTCAAATTCATTCACATTTGCCCACTGGAAGTGATTTCTGTTAACACATTTGTGCCTTTGCTATAACACTTTGTGAGTTTTGCTGAGGGTGTTTTTTTTTTTTAAGCATTTATTTACATTATAAGAAGGTACTTCATGCTTACCTTAGGTATTTCCTGCCAGGCTAAGATTCAGCTGTTTTGTAGATCCCTGATACCTCTTAGTAAAGAATGCTAGTAGAAGTCAAGATTTGAGTGGTAGGTGTGCTCATTACTACTAGGGTTGCTGCTTCTTAGGTCAGCTTAGCTAACAAACTATTTGCTTTTAAACAGTCTTTCACTATTTCATGCACAGGTCCATGAATAGTAAAATACTCTCAGGATAGTGGCACTTCCCGGTGTCCCTAAAATCCTTTTCTACAAGTGGCCTGCTTCTTCAAGTTTATGTCAGGTTGACCTTGTTTATATTTGTTGTATATACCATCTGAGTCAGCAGTTCTCAACTCACATGTAGATCAGTACAAGAGGAAGGGATGAATTCTGCCAAGTAGAGGCTTAGATTCAAGCAAAACTGATACCTTCTTTTATTTATGTGGCAGGTCTTAGGGACCAATTGGAACTGATTGTGGTGGAACTTTTTATTCTTATGCTTTATGTCTTGGTAAGGAAAGCAAAAGTTTGCGTAACACTGTTTTAAAGGAACCAACCCATCTTGTCAACTCAGAGACACAGATATTTATTCTAGTCCACATACATGATTGAGGTTTGACTGTGAAAATGAGCACTTTTTCTGATCTAGTCGCAGACACTGTCTTCAAATAGGCACAAAGGTAGAAGTTCAGTGCAAATAGGTGATTTTATACAATTGTCAAGATTGACATTTATGATTAAAGAAAGGCTTTTAGATCAATAAGGTCATTCATTATCCACCTAAAATCTCAAATTTGTTATCTTAAGATCAGCATGAGTGATTTTTCTATGCTTTATTAACCTCATTAGAAATCATTCTATTAATTTCCTTGTACTTAAAATACAGATATGAAATATTGATTAATATTCTCCACCCATTTGAATCATAGCAAGAAATTTACTTTGTTTGACCTTTCAGTAACTAATTACACCCCCCTTTAAAAAAAACTTTTGGCCAGTCTCAATAGCAATTAGTTGTATTTCTTAGCATGGTAATGGGCTAGTAACCGGAAAATAGTGGAAGACTAAGTCGTATTTTGAGAAGCAGTGCAAATCCAAAAAGTGTTGTGTCTCAATCTCTTCACTTTAATCTTCTTAATAGTGGCACACAATAGGATAAAACTGATGCGAGTAATCTTATTTGGCAAGATCCCACATATTGCTTTCTCAAAAATTTGAAATAAGGGTGACGAGCTATGGATGAAGCTAGATCTAGTCCTATAATGTTGAATTGAATTCCTTGATATTAAAATTATAATTATATATAATTAAGCATCTATACAAACCTGCACATTTGGGAAAAACCATGGCCACATACAAAGAACTAGTTACAGGTTCAAATATATTACGATCAGTTGCCTCTGCAGTGAGGTAAAGAGAATAACGAATCCTCTTCTTAAAGAGATATAATATAAATATTTTGGGCTTTTTAATAATAATTGAAATAAATGAGAGTCCAAAAATCTCAATGCCTTACAAACTCTAAAGAGTTCCTTAGTGTATTTAACAACCCAGGAAATATGGCATTTGCTATGCTTATTCAACTATGAATTATCAAGTCATATTTAAGTGATTGTTGTTGTAGCAAAATAATTTGGAGAGAAAAGGTGTTAGGGGTGGAGACGGGGGTGAGAATTGATATATTTGAAACAAAAAGGTAGCATGTTGCTAACTTTTGAATCTGTATAATCTGTAAATAAGTAGTCATAATACTATCCTTTTGATTTTTTTCGTATGTTTAAAATATTTAATAATAAAAAGAAAAATATAAATGTACAGTAATTTTACCTATTTGCTGTTAAATGATCTTGATCTATAAATGCCTATGTAACATATATAGACAAGTTTTTTATATTTCAGTCAACAAACTTTCATTGAATATGCACCATAGGAGTTATTTTATGCTATATTTCAAGGAAACCTGTGCTTTAGTAAGAAAAGTTATTGTCCAAGTCTACAAATAGTTCTTAATCACTTTTCCCCCTCCTATTTTACTCCCTGATATGATTCCCAAAAGATCGTCAAGGGCATTGAACATTTCTTGTAATTCAATTCCAACTTAACTATTGATCCTTGAAAAGTTAAGTGCCAACAAGTCGGTCACCTGGGTAGCAATTTTCAGGAGAGCGGATAGTTTCTTGTCAGAAAAATGAAAGCCTGGATCTTATAGAATTAATTGACCTCAGAAAATATCAAGAATGTAGAGCAGAGTCTTCAGACAGTAACAACACCTACTTTAGTCTCTGTATGTTAAACTTAAATACAATTAGTTGTGCTTTCTATTTCCGGTTATTAGCAGGAGTCCCTGATTTCATTATTTTTGGTAGCAATTATACATAAAACAGCACATATTAACTTAATATTATTTTTAACTTCCAAAACTTGATAATATGCTTGTTTATAAAATTATATCTAGCTTAAAGTAGAAAATAAGTGGCAATTTATTTTATTTTTATTTCATAACAGTATATTAGCTATATTGCAATTGTAGAGATTTAACTATATTAACAATATAATACTCAGAAATATAAGCATTCCATTGCACATTACCAGTGTAATTCCAACTCCATTGTTTCTTTTTTAGAGAGAAGCAGATTTTTATCGTTTAGTCAGTTAGGAATATTATTTGATTTATAAGAATTAATGGTTTATATTTTATAGTCATAATACAATAATTGATTTCAAATTGTCATTGATGATTTGGCTAACACTGATATTTGTATGTGCTTTTTAGTTTTATCCCTTGTATAATTATATAAACTTCATTGACTTTCTGTTTTATGATTATTTTGGTAAGAATTAAAGTTTTAACCTATTGTATGGGTAGCTAACTCAAAATCTTTTCTGAGAGCAAGAAGGTAAGTAATACAATCAGTATGGCAAGTCACCTGAAACATTTTGGAGAGTGGGATATTATAACAATCCCCTCAGTAAACTCACTTCATGTATTCTGCTCCCTTGCCACCACCTCCTATATTTTCTACCTCATTCTTTTTATATCCTATATCTAATACTCTGTTGATCCTGCACAGACCTTCAGCTTATTAACCCACAATTATATTGACCTTTGTTTATTCCTGCCTAACATATTTAAATTCAACAGTGAACCATTATAATCAACTCACATATATGCATTTTCTTGTGAAAATCACACTATTTAAGTCTGTCTATGCTATGCCTGTATTCTTGCATCTGAAATCAGATAAACATCAGTATAATTACCGTAGGAAGCCTCAATACCCCACTGTCATAAATAGATCAAATAAATTAAAAAATATCAATGGAGAAATAACAGAGAATGAAACACTCAAATAAATGATCTTAATAGATATCTACAGTGTTCCACCCATCAACATCAGAATACACACTATCCTCAGCAGTAGATTAAACTTTCTCCAAAATATACCACATGCTAGCCCATAAACATGCTGAGGTAAATGAAAAAGAATTGAAATTATCCCATGAATATTGTCATATGTCATTGCAATGAAACTAGAAATCAATAGTGAAAGAAAACAGTAATTGTGCAAAGACAGAGAAATTAAACATTGCACTCTTTATGGATCACAGAATAAATCAAGAAAGGATTTATAGTTCCTAGATAGATCAGATGTTACAGCTGTGAATGCCCACATGAAAAAAACAGAGTGAGCCCAAATAATGTAATGATGTACTAACAATAATTCAAATCCAGAGCTACTACAAGGAATGAAATTATAAAGATCAGAAAAGAAACTAATGAAATTGAGCCTAAGACAAGAATACAAAGAATCAATGAATTGAAGAGCTTCTTTTTAAAAAAAGAATAAGGAAAATAGACAAACCTTTAATAACTCATACAAAAAAAATGGAAAGACTCAAATCCATGGAATTAGAAAGAAAAAGACAAACTCCCAATTAACACTGCTGACATCCAAAATATTATAAGTAATTACTTTCAGAATCTGTACTCCAGTACATTAATGATTCCAGAAAAATAGAGATTCCTAGATACAGAGGAAATAACAAATTGAACACAGAAGATATAAAAACTATGAATAATCCAATAACCCATAATAAAATTGAAACAGCAATAGAAAACCTACCAACTAAGAAAACCTCCAGACCCAATAGATTCACTGCTGATTTCTCCAAGAACTTCAGGGAAGATGGAACATTAGTACTCCTCAAACACTTTAATAAATTTCAAAGGGAATGAATACTTCCAAAATCATTTCTGGAAGCTACAGTTACTCTGAATCCAAACGCAGACAAGAACCCAACCAAAAAAAAGCTACAGGCCCATCTCCTTAATGAACATAGAAACAAAAATCCTCAACATGATACTAGCAAGCAGAATGCAACAAATTATCAGAAAGATCATACATCATGACCAAGTGCCCTTCATGCTGGGTATGCAGGGATAGCTCAACATCGGCAAATCAATAAACACAAAACATCACATGAAGAGAAGCAAAGAATAAAATCACACAACTATCTCAAGAGATGCAAAAAAATCTTTTGACAATCCCAACACCCATTCATGATAAAAACTCTGAAGAACATAGCCATAGAAGGACCCTATCTCAATCTTGCCGAATCCATTTATGACAAGCTTACTGCCAACATCAAGTTTAATGAAGAGGTGAAAGATCCCCCTCTAAATACAGGGATAAGCAAGAATGTCCACCATTAGCACCCTTGTTCAATATAGTATCTGAACCATTAACTGGAGGAATCAAGAAGAGAAATAAATAAAAGTTACATGCATAGGAAGGAAGAAGTGAAATTATCATTATTTGCAGATGACATAATTCTGTACATAGAAAACTCAAAAAAATCCACCAATAGGCTCCCTGTATTAATCGTCAAATTCAGTAGTATAGCAGGATGCAAAATCAACCCACAAAAATCAATAGCATTCCTGTATACAAATAATGAATTCACTGAAGAAGTAAGGAAAACAATACCATTCACAATAGCATTAAGAAAAATCAAATACGTAGGAATTAATCTAACCAAGGAAGCGAAAAACTTCTACAATGAAAATTACAGTACAAAAAAAAAAAATTACAGAAAACTGCACTACTACGAAAAAAGAGGTTCAAAGAGAATATCTGAAAATGGGAATTATCCCCAGCTCCTGGATGGGCAACACCAATATTGTTAAAATCACCGTACTTCCAAAAATGATATACAGATTTAGTACAATCTCAATCAAAATACCACTACCATTCTTCATAGAACTAGAAAAAATATCCTAAAATTTATCTAAAATTATAGTCCTAAAATCCAGAAGAGACCTAGAATAGCTAAAGCAATCCTGGGCAACCAGAGCAAGGCAGGAAGCATCACAATCCTTTACTTTACATTATATTGCAACACTACCATAAGTAGAAATAGCACACATGAAACTGCAGGAGTTCTGAGGTGTTGCATGACGTGCAAAAGAGATCATCATCAAAACATGTCTCTCTTCACCAACTACGCCCTCTCCAACTCCCATCCATCCTTTTCTCACTTTCTTGGCCCCTTATTCTCACTCTTACACCCACATTCCACCCACACACCCCCACCTCTGAAAAATAACTTTCCATTGGAGTGCTTTTCTGTTTTGTTGCACATTGCTGATTTTACTAAAGGCTTCGCAGGCAGATTTCCCTTCTACAGTGGAAGCAATTTTTTCCTTTGAGAAAAATTCATGGCTTTACACCAAGGGCAGTTCCAATCCCTAGGATTGCAAATGCTGGATGTTTTCTCTGCTGATGGAATTCAGAGTCTCTCTTGTGTTTCTTGTGTTCCTTGAGCCCCCACATCAGAGCACAAGCTAACATCAGAGGCTGAGCAGTGGGGGGCCATCTGAGAAGGAACAGGTGCTGTGATCGTGGCTGCCAGTGGGGATGGTGTGGATGTGAATGGGAAATCGGACAAGGGGCTTGAGTAGCTGTATGTGAACGAGGCAGGGAGCTGGACAGGAAGGGGATCTGGTGAGGTGGTGGCTGTGGCCTTCAGGGTCCCAGAGAGATAAAGCGTGGCTGTTTCCACAGGCCTAATAGCACCCTCCCTCTCTCTGTCAGAGGTGTAATTTTTCTGCTGGGCAACTCCAAGAAGCTGCAGGAAGCTTCTATTCAGAGCCTGTGTGGCCTCCTCTTTTTCCTCTTCTCCTCTTCCTTCACCGGTAGCACTAGTTTCAGCCTCTGCCACCTCTTGCTTCTCACCTGCTCCTAGTGTCGCCACCTCTCCGACAGCAGCCACGTCTGCCCCCTCCACAGCAGGGTCTGGGAGAACCCTCAGCTCCTGAGGAGAAATGGGCAGGGCTGAGACACATCCTGGGGGTGGGAACCCGATGGGGGTGCAGGTGTATGATTGGAGTAGGGGGCAGTGGGGTCATTTTACCGCCTGCACAAGCTTCCACCTCAGGAGGTCCCGCTCTTTCTGCACCTGGGCCAGTTTGGTGTGGACCAGCTGCAGCTGGAAGGCAGCTTCCTTGCGCTCCATTTCCTGCTGCTCCATGAGCTCCTTCAGATTTGAGACCAAGGCATTTGTGGATGACTTGTGCAGTTTGGCAAAGTCCTGCAGACACTGCACCTGGTGCCCCTGTAAGTGCTGCTGCTTGCAAGCTAAGTGCACTCCCAGAGCCAGGCTGCCCCAGGCACAGGCCTCTTGAGCTTCACTGGGCACCTCGCTGTCCTCCAGGATGGCCCTGATCTTGTCTTCTATCTCTTCCCAGGACAGAGACAGATTTTCATGGTAGAACTCGGGGCCTTTTGGGTGCCTGGCCATCTTCTCATTGATGAAAGCTACCACTGCGTCATGCTGGAATCCACTACTGGGGTCTTCTGGTTTCAAGGCCATGATGACTAAGGGCCTTAGCGGCTTTGCTGGCCCTGTTGAGATAGATCAACTCATTGCCCCTCCCCTCTCTCTTAGGCCTTCCGCGCCCGCCGCCCGCCGCCCGCCGCCCTCCCAACCCTGACCCTCAGAATGTTTCCCTGGCCAGGCTTTTCCCCACGTTAGGATACCTCCCAAGGAGTCCTTAACTGTAGCCAGGGGCCAGAAGAGGTGTAGGCTGCCCACCCCAGCCTACCAAGCCCAGGGAGAGGCGGTCTTTCTTCCTCCCAGGCAACCGAGGAAAGGGAGCTGTGAGGGCCGTCTTTAGATTTTTACTCTGGGACTGTTCCAACTTCCAGAGAGTATAGGGGTGGGAAGGAGTATGAGAGGAAGGTCCGTCCCTTTCCTGGGACACAAGGGAACCTACCTTTCTGGGGTGAAAACCCTAGAAGGTGAGAAGAGATGGGAGTGATCAGAAAAGACTCAGAACCAAGAAAATGAAGCTTTTGTAAGCAAGTCAAAAAGTCCCAGTCTTCCCACTTATAGTGAGTTTACCCCACACCAGGGGTTGGTAGGGCCCCGCCTAGAGATGGAATGTTCCAGAACAATACACAGCTCCAACTTCTCAGCGGCCTCTACCCTACTCCCACAACATCCCCCAACATTCTGAAGCTATTCTTTCACTCTTTTGAATTACAGTACAAGTGTTAGCTAACATTTTTAAATAAAAGAGCCAGACAGGGTATTTGAGTATTGCTGGACAAAAGATCTCTGTCCCAACTACTTGTAGTACAAAAGTATTCATATATAAATACCTAAAGTTATGAACATGGCTGTATTTCATTAAAACTTTATTTACAAAAGCAGATGGTTGGTGTGATTTGGCCTGCAGTTTGCTGACTGCTGATATATATTTCTATTTCATTCATGTCCTACAGGCAGCCAAAATCAAAATGTTTATATTATAATTAACCATCTTCCTGTTAAAAGAAAAAATAGATAACTTTAAAAGTTTATTTGAGCAAAGAATAATTTCTAAACGTGGCAGTTTTCAGAACCACAAGAGGTTCAAATAGCTCTTTGCATCAGTATAAGCAGTGAAATTTATAGGCCAAACATGAAAGTAGAGAAATTAACCTGATTGGGTATAGTTAAGTATTTGCCTTATTTGGGCATGATGTGATGAAGCAGTTTTGATTTATCTGGGCATGGTCTAATGATTTGGCTGCTTGTGATTGGCAGAAACTTGGCCAGCTGTCACTGGCTGAACACTTGTTTATTATACATCTAAGTTTTATGAAATTTGGTTGTAGTTCCTTAGGTTAAAAACTCAAAAGTATGTGGGCGTCCTCAAGCTGTAAACTCTTATTTATTTTAACACCCTCACTACACAGTTCTCCTCACATATTCTTATGTGGAACAATACAGAATCCTCAAAATCATCAACACCTACTTCCATCAATAATTGGTGCAATCCCATCAATAACAAAACACATCACTTACCATGTCTTTTTGCTATTACCTGTGTAACTTCTTGTGTGTCCATTTTTGCTTAAGAAATTCCTGTGTTGCTTCCTAAATAACCTTCCTGTCCAATGTCCTCTTCCTAATGTCCAAGTGTTCCCTGACCTCTTACAATTGTGCTAATTTTAAGCTTAAGAATATTTGACAGCTCCCATAACACACTCTTTGGCCTGACATTAAAGTCTCACCCTAGCCTACTTTTCTAATTTACTCTCTCTATTCTCATTAGCCCTTTCATTTATTCACTCAAGGGACTAATCTATGCAAATTTGCTCATTTTTTATTTCATATAATTCCCCACACCAACAAATCAGTACATACATTCTTTATGTTGGGGGCATCCATCATGTTCTATTCTATGAACTATACTGAAAAGGCTAATATTTCTTCTCTAAGTATTTTGTATCAGATAGTGTGACAGAAAAATAATGAATCAGTCATTAAAATATTATTTAGGAAGTTAGTTAAATCCCAGAATTATAAAGTTGTACTATTTAGCTTTTAAAAAATTGCAACCTTTTGTTTTCTATTTTTTGTTCTGTGTTTATCATCTCATGGGGGAAAGAGTTTATACTATGGCTTTTGCAAGAGTGACTTATGTAAAAAAAATAAAGCACTCCAGTGATCAAATACATGATGAATATTTAAATTTTTAAAAATTCTGCAATAAAGACACTTTGCTATTAAAGCTCCTGAAAATACTCCCCGTTGCTTCCAACACACCTATTCCATCATTCTTGCCACATCCTGCAGTCATTCTGGAAGTTCTCGTTTGTGAGTATATTTATGATGTGATCAAAATTATGGTGAATTCTGATGCTAAGTGCCATCCACCATAAAGGCTCAGGAAAAAATTGTGTTGCGTTCTCATTTATTGACCTGAACTGGCAACATATGACATCTGGATCCTCTTCAAAGTCAGAATGACTATGGAAGGTAAATGCTTTGGTTTGATTCAGGACATCACGAAAGCCAGGACAGTGCAAGTAAAGACACTCCTGAAAAAGAACTTTCAGAACTGCTTTGGAAAGTGGCAAGAATGATGTCATAACTATGTTCAAATCCAGGGGGAGTATTATGAGAGGGATTAATGCAATGTGTCTTTTACTATAAAACATTTTTTAGAAATTTAAACTTTCACTGTAATTATGGATAACACTTAATATAAGCGTGAGGAAAGGTAGAAGAGACTGTTAATAGGGAGACCCATTAGGAAGATGCCATATTAATTCAAGAGGTAAGTTGAGGCACTGCATATAGAAATGGAGAGAAGAGTGTAAAGAGCCATTTAGAGATCGTGGGAAGCAGCCGTGTGGACCAGAGTGATGTGGCTGCAGGTAGATCAAAGCCAGGGCCCCGCCCTGACCCCAGAGGCACAGGCATACCCACCCAAGCACATGTACATTTTATTTTATTTTATTTTATTTTATTTTATTTTATTTTATTTTTTGGTACCAGAGATCAAACTCAGGATCTTGCACTTGTGAGGCAGGCAGCAGCACCACTGAGCTAAATCCCCAGCCCCAAGCAAATATATATATTTTAAACAATATCCTAGGAAAAAACAATGAGGATCAAACCCAGGAAGCCCAGCAGAATGAATCCATCAGGCATGACAAGAAATTAAATGCAAAGTGGGAGAATCCAACAAAAAGATAAAGTCGTGAAAAGGATAAGTCAATACATATCAGTTATAACCATCAATGTTGATGGTCTCAATTCACCAGTCAAAAGAAATAGACTGGCAGAATAGGTCAAGAAGCAAGATCCAACACTATGCTACATACAAAAAACACAAAAAAAGAAACTCATAGACTGAAAGTTAAAGGGTGGAAAACAATATTCTGTGTGAGAAACGAACAAACAAACAAACACAAAAATCCCAAAACAGACAAAAAACCAGAAGTAGCTATCCTCTTTGCATATCAAGTGGAATTCAAACCAAAGACTGATTAAGTGAGACAAAGAAAGACTCAACATCCTCGTAAAGGGAACAGTCCAAGAGGATACTTCCAAAACTTCTATAAAGATTCAATGCAATCCCAATTGAAGCTCCAGCAGCATACTTCACAGACCTTGAGAAAAAATTCAAAATTTCACTTGAAACTAGAAGAGATGCAGAATAGCAAAAGCAATTCTCGGCAACAAAGACAAGGTAGGAGGTATCACAATCCCCAACTTGAAAGTATACTACAAACTACTGTGATAAAAACAGAATGGTACTGGCAAAGAAACAGACCTGAGGACCAGTGGAACAGATTAGAAGATGCAGAGACAACTCCAGACACACTGAGCCACCTCATCTTTGACAAAGGAACCAAGCACCCTCACTGGAGGATAGCGTCTTTCATAAATGGCACTGGAAAAATTGGATTTCAGCTTGCCAAAGATTAAAATTAGATCTATATCTGTCACCATGCACAAAACTAAAATTGAAATGGATTAATGATCTAAATATTAAAACAGAAACTCTAAACCATCTGGAAGAGAGTTTAGGTAGAACTCTTGAAGACATTGGTGTAGGAAAAGATTTTATGAACAAAAGCTCAGTTGTTCATAAACTAGCACAAACCATCAACAGGTGGGATGTCTTCTTATTAAAAAGCTTCTGTACCTCAGGAGAAATGGCCAACAGTGTGAAATTACAGCCCACAATGTGGGAAAAACTTTTCACTAGCTCTTCCTCAGACAAAGATCTACTATCTAGCCTATACAAAGAACTTCAAAAAATCAGACCTTTCAAAATTAAAGACCCAATCCAAAAATAGGCATCTGAAAATAATAGACATTTATCAGACAAAAAAGTAGAAATAGCAAATATACATGAAAAAATGTTCCACATCACTGGGCATTTGAGAGATGCAAAGGAAAACATCACTGAGATTCCGCCAAACCCCAGGAAGAATGGCTGCTATCTATTATCAAATCAACCAATGACAAATGCTGGCAAGGCTGTGTGGAAGAAGGAGCCCTGACCCACTGCTGGTGGGAATATAACTGGTGTACTGTGGAAATCAGTATGGAGATACCTCAAAGAACAAGGATTGGAAGTCCCATTAGACCCAGCTATTCCTCTGCTGGGTATCTTCCCCAGAGAATGAAAAGAATCATATCACAGTGATATATGCACACCTATATTCATAGCAGCACAATTCATGGTAGCTAAAACTTGGAAGGAGCCCAACTGCCCATCATTGGTAGACTGAATAAAGAAAATGTGTTTTTTAAATAAATTGGAGTACTATTCAGCCATAAAGAATGAGAAGCTAGAGACATTTATGGATGAATGGATGCACACTGAGGTGATACTCGTAAATGAAATAAATAGGACACACATGTGTAAATACAGACTAGCTCCTCTAGTGTGAGAAACTGACAAAGTGTAAATAAGGACTAAAATGTATAATAGATAACGTGAAATAGGAAGAAAAGGGCTAAAGGTGTAGGAGAAGTGGGAAGGGTGGGGGAAAGGAAATAAGGGAAAGAAAAAAACATGAGAAACTGAAAAGATGGAAATAAAGTGTTTGTAAATAGGGAAGGGAGGAGGGGTGAAGGGAGGGCAGGGGCAAGGGGAAAACCTGAGAACCAAGACCTGTCCTGTAAAGGTACAAGATCTCAATAATGAATGTAATTCTACTTTATACCTAAAATGTACCAATAAACTCTATGAGGAAATAAAATAAAATAAAATGTATAATAGATAATGTGAAATAGATGAAAAAGATGCAAAGGGGACATGGGAGGGTCAGAGAAAAAGAAGAGGGAATGGAATGAATACAAGACAAAGAAAAAATGGAACCAAGGTCTTTGTAGATAGAGATGGGTGGAGGGGTTGAAGGAAGGGCAGGGGAACTGGGAAAAGGTAATAACCAGATGGATTATGGAAAGGGGACAATTTCCAATGATGAATGTCATTATATTGTATACCATAAATGTACCAAAAAAATTAGGTTTACAAAGAGCCATTTTGTAGATAGAACCAGAAGTGAGAATGCCTAAAATAATCCCCAGATCGTTGGTGAAGACTAAATAGATAAATCTAGATTATGAATGAAATTGGTGCTTTGGGTGAATTAACTTTCAGATAATATTGATGTTATATATCTGTTGGACACCTGATGTTTATAGCCAGTAGGCACTTTGACATGTGAATCTCATACCTGGGAGAGTCATCAGAGCAGGAGATGTTAGAAATAAGTATGAGGAGATGGAGTAGAGGATGGTTATGAGATATCTAATGTAAGAATCTAGATAGCATAATTAGTGATGCCTCTAAACATGATACATATTATAAGAAGAAAAAGAGACTAAGAGAGAAGTTCAATTCAGGATTGTTAAGTGCATCTATGATAGTTTTCTTGATTCCTATATGTATGCACTATAATTTGTTAGAGATTACAGAACTGAAGATATTTAGTATAGCTTTGGTTGTTTTCGGTGCTTAACTATGGCTAGGATCTAGTGCTTGAATAAAATTGCTGGAGATGAAGATTAGATTGAAAAAAATGTGAAAGGAAGAAGAAAAATCTGAGACCTTGAAAACAGGCAAAGCTCTGAAAACAGGTCAAGGAAGGAGCATAAAAATGGGCATGGTCTGAGAAGTAGACTTTCGAAAGAAGAAGATATTTATAAACTGAGTAAAAGTTTAGAAAGTGGCAGAAGTGGTTATTATTTGCAAATAATGCATAGAAATTCTAATCATGTTGAACATGAGGTCTGTGGAATTTAGCTAATAAGCTATCTGTTTTATTCCTGTGATAGAAAGTGAATAGAGTGAGAGGCAGAAGTGAGATGATTGTAGGCTATAGAGGAACAAATAAAAATTTTGAATATTGACAAGTCTTTCAAGATAGCTGACAGAATTCACCGAATAGATCATGTAGGGATAGTGTATGATAGATTAGTTGCAGACACAATTAAATTTTAACGTTTTCAGTGCAAAAGCAAGGAGAATAATCATGGCTTCTGTGTGGTGAGGAAGGTCATCCTGTAAAGAAAACTTGTTTAAGAGTTTGCAATATAACTGCAGCAATCAGGTAGAACCTTTATGAATATTAGGAGAACAGTTATGAAGAAAAACATACTGACAGATTGAAAAACCTGTGCAATCTAAATAAGAAGCTATAATGAAGTAAGAAATAGTCATTGGAATCAGTGAAACTGGGAAGGTTTTCTCTAAGAGATATACTTCTACTGTACTGCAACCCATTGCTTCTGGTGAAAACACCAGAGTTTGCCACAGAATTATGTAAAACTTTTAAATTATGGGATCATATACATTAAATTTTTATTCATGAATTTATCTTCAAACGAACAAGAAATCAGGAATCACTCATACTATATTGTGAACCATGGTAGTTGCATAT
>NW_022900951.1:81578792-81611378 GCF_012274545.1 Fukomys damarensis
TTTGTTTGTCTGTTTTTTGAGACAGGGTCTCACTATGTAGTTGAGACTGACCTGGAACTCACTATGTAGTCCCAGCTGGTCTCAAACTCACAGCGATCCTCCTGCCTCAGCCTCCCGAGTGCTGGGAAAAAAGGCATGTGCCACCATGCCCGGTATGCAGGAAATATTTTTTAATTTACTTTGATTTTTCTCTTACCTTTACCCATAATCCTATGAGTCATTAGGAGCTAGATTTTGAATAAGCTGCCTATATTTTAGATAGCAATTTATATGAACAGATTGTCAAATATTCAGTGGTGTCTCAATTTACCAATTCAATTCTCTCCACATTTCTGGTTGCAAAGTGAACTGGATGAGAACTGAATCAAATTTCCCCTTAATGTCAACACTGAACCTAGCCATTGAATTTGATTGGCTTTTTGTTTTCTATGCCATGGTGCACTGAATGCTTTAAAAAAAAACAATAACAAGAAGAGACAATCTCGTCTTTCACTTTAGGATTTGGATTGGGAGTCAGTAAATAATGTGGCAATACTGGTCATGATATCTATTGAAAGAATTAATTATTAGTTAACACTTTGTATGTCTCAAGTACTGCACTGAAGTGCTTTAAATGAACTGTCTCACTGTTATGAGAGAATTTTGCCCTGTATATTTTTACATATTTTGTGAGCAGACTATTCTGTCCTGGATTATCTTTTCATAGGTGTATATATAGATAGTCTTGGAGGTACAAATATTGTCTTCCTCTAGAGAAAAGGGCATGTTTGCTTACAACCATTAGAAAGAAGATATAGTATTTCTTCTGAAAGCAAAGGATTGGTATGCTTATAGCCATTCGTGAAAGATTTATTTCCTAAATTTGAGACCCTTTTACTGTACTGCAACCCATTGTTTCTGAAAGTGTCGCCTGATCCTCTTTATATTATTCTATGGAATTGTGTTTGAGTAAGTAAATATTGATGCTCTGAAATGCTGTAATTAACTGTTCATTATTTCTGAGCCAAAAGTCTCCTGTTTTCTGTAAACATCCCTGAAACCCTGAGGCTAATGTGCTATCTTACAAGTTGGGTAAAATCTCAGATCCTTTGCAATTATTGACACTTATGTGATATGACTATCCTATTAAAAAGCCATTTTTATTGTTTTTGTTTCACATAGGCCAAAAACTGATACTTGAACCTAAGTCTCTATACCTCCTGAGGCCGCATTCTTAGGCAGTAAGCACTCAAATAATAGCTTAGTTCAAGTGCTTGGATTGACCTTTTCTCTAAACGAATTATAAGAAAATTATATTTAAATGATTCTGAGTTCTTGATCATCAGTATCATATCAAAGGTTTAATGTTCATGACAGCAGTAGATAAAAACCATTAATACTGTCTAATGTTCTCTGTTTATACCTCTGACAAATCCTTGATTGTTTACTTAGCAAGTTTCTGACTAATGGAAAAATTCTGCATAAATTTAAAAACATATGTGACATACTTTACAGGCTAGACAGAATCATCTATGAATGATGAAATATTTTGTTTAGTAAAACTAGCTTATAAAAACAAAAATCTCTGAACTTTCCCAGCTCTACAAAACTGGAAGTAGGGTAAAAAGTAAGAAAAATGAATGTCTCTAGTTTCTTGTTCTTTATGGTTGAGTAGTACTCCATTTTATACAAAAAAATACATTTTTATCCAGTCTGCCATTAATGAGCAATTGGGCTTTTTCCAAGTTGTAGCTATTACAAATGTACAAGTACAAGATCTAAATGAGGAATGTAACTGTACCATATACCCAAAAAGCACCAATAAACTTAATTTTTAAAAAGTAAGAAAAATTATTTTTTATAAAAGATCCAACATTTGTATCAAATTCTCATGGTAGTCTAAATTCATTTTTTGTATTAATTCTGTATCTAATTTTCAATGCATACAGGCAGCATGGCACACAGGAAATACCAAATAAATGTCATTTGAATAGGGTTCCTATTTCTTCATATACTGATGGCATTTACCCATTGGTCGACTTTGGCCTTGGTGTTTTAATGCATTAATGTTACACATTTATAGTTTTATGTACTTAATTTTGCATTCATCAGAAAAATATCTTTTCCAACAAGGTCAAAGACATATTTCAATAAAACTTTCTTAATTTTCTAATGAGTTTTGAGAAATGGAAATCATCAACAGGCCTAAAATGCCTTTTGTTTGTTCATTTATTTCTCTCCCTGGAATTTGCTGGTACCTATGCATAGCAGTCAATTCATCTTTGAAAAATGTCAAAATGTGAAGGTTATTTTAGTTTGCTGATCATTAGATACCTCTGGAATTTGCAAGGAAGGTATTTTGAAGTGTAGATAACAATATGGAAGGAGCCACTCAGAAAAATTTCAGTATATCCTGAGGCATTTTATTTAGGCTTCTGCTTTTGTATGAATAAGTGCTCTAATTTATTTAGATTATTTTCACTGGGTTAGTGCTGAAAATACAGCAAATTCACATAAACTCTGAAATAAATCTTTCTATTTTAGTATAAGCATGTTACATAAATGGAAGTGAAAAAGGGATATTTGGATGTTTTAATTTCTGAGTCTTGCTCCCCCCAACCCTAGAGAACTTAACATTAGGCAAAAATTTCCCTTAGAAATGCACCTGGAAGAAATAAATGTAAATTACAACCTAAAGTACCTAACACTGAACCTTTGGAATAGAAAGTGAGCTTTTTTCATAAATTTGGTAATTCTTTTGTCATGCATATTAACAGCATTATTTTTTAGATGTTATACTTAAGCATCCTGTTTTTCTTTCTGTCAGATTGCCCAACTTCTTATGGATAACCACAAGTTCAATGGACTGTAAAGAAATGTTAGAATCAATTTTGAGAGTATCTAGAGGCTAGCAACCGATAATAGACCTTATTTCTAAATCACTGATCAGTTAGATCAGCTTTACAAAGTCGTTCGTCCTCTCTATGTATGTTCTTTCCCTTTTAGTTGATACCTACCCGCTCACCTTCCTCATTATGGTAGAATTCAGTGCAATAATAGATATAGCAGTAGAAGGCAGATTTCCACATTTATGGGTTCTGTAGCTATGTACTCACCCAACAATAGATCAAATATAGTTGAAATAAAATGATTACATCTGTTCTAAACATGTACAGACTTTCCCTTTGTCATTATTTCCTATGATGATAAAACATAACAACCACTTACTTAAGATTTATATTTTATTAGGACTATAAGTCATCTAGAGATGACTTAAAGTATACGGTAGTATATGCATGAATTATATGCAAGTATGTCATTTTCTACAAAGGACATGGGCATCTGAGGATTTCTGTGTGTGCAGGAAGGGGTATGGATCCTGGAAGCAAAACCCTATGGACGCTGAGGGATATCACTGGAAAAGATTACAAGTAATTTTAAGACTTTGCTACGGTATCATGTTGAAGGCCTTTTTCTTACATTAAATCTGAATGTGGGGCTGGGGATTTAGCTCAGCAGTTTGGTGGCCTGCCTTGCAAGCGCAAAGACCCGAGTTCAATCCTTGGTATCAAAAAAAAAAAAATCTGAATGTGTTCCTTCTCCTCCTCAGGATGTCAAGGGAGGAGAGGAAAAAAAGTACAATCTCTACTCTTGCATACTTGTCAGTCTGCCTACTCAAACTTGCACAGCTCTAATTGTACCAAATGAAAGAAAAGTAACATTTTTAGGTCTCAGTTGCAGGAAACATTTTAAATAGAAATGGCCTAGGGCATTTTTCAAAATATAATATAAATAATGCAAGATTGTTAGCAGGAACTGCTCCAGGGCTGGATTACAGGACTAATAAAAATCAACCCTGGTCTCAGTCTGTCAGGAAGCCTTGATCTCACTTCTACTAGGTCAATTATAATGACAGCAAGACTCAAACCGGCCCTTTCTTTGAATTCTAGGGACATTGGTCACCATGAACAACTTCATATTAAGGGTTGTTCCTGGGTTAACAATCAATTTGTCAGTAGTTTTTTTTTTTCTTTTTTTTTTTTTTAACCAGGGATCGAACTCGGGACTTTGTGCTTGTGAGACAGGTGGAGGAACCACTGAGATAAATCCCCTGTCCCTTGTCAGTAGTTATTAATATGCCATTCAACAGAGCAGCAGTGAATACATGCAGGGCCCTTGGCTAGTTTTTTTGTGGTTTAGGATTAGGAAGAACTGAAACATTTCTTCCTTTAATCCATCAGGCATCCTTAGGGTGTTCCCTGCCCTATTGCCACCCCAACTTAATTCCAGTGCTTCTGGCATGACATCAGTGGTGATGAACCTATGACATGTGTGCCACAGAGCGCTGGTTGTGTCATTGAAAGTTCAAAGCTTCTCCATCACTGGCCTATACCATTTATACTTTGGGAGGGTTGAAGAGTGATCACAGAAGAGCATCACTTTTCTTGTGCCTAAAACCTTGCTTTGAGATCTGGGATTTATTATAATAAAAGGAATTTGTCTAAGAAGTTCCCAGAGGCTTAGTGAAACTTCGCTAACCCTTTGACTTCCAAGGTTCTGGCCTTTGATTAGTAGCTAGCACTTATAGTATCTGGAAGTTCCTTTCTATCTTAGCTGTTCTCTCATCTCTCAATTCACTTACTTGTGTTTCTAACTCAGTGTATCTTTTTGATCCTTTTAGACCTGCATGGCCCTTTGTACTAAACTCAACCTCTTCCAGCCTCTTTGTTGTTAAGTATAACTCTTCAGCCAGTGGCCTATCTTAATCTATTCCTACCAGTGTGTTGTTTTTAATATAGTCACCATTGTTCATGATTACTACATTGCATACAAAATTTGTATCTATTTATAATATATAGTATATAATCATACTAGTATTATTAATAATTCCAATTCTGGCTGCCATTTTTGAAGACCTACCATGTGCCAGATATTACATTAGTTATTTCATATGAATTATTTAATTTAACAATTGCAGTGGTCTGGAGAAGTCAGGTATTTTAATCATTCCAAATAAAAATGTAAACCTATTTTTGCTCATAGTTACATAGTAAAAGAAATTCCTATTTTCCACCTCTAGTGGAACAATCAAAAATAGCTTATTTTTCTCATTTTTTAAGTGAGAGAACTGAGAATCACCAAGGTCAAATAACTTTTCCAAAGTCATGGAGGTAGTTGAACTCAGTGGGTCTTAGTTCAAAATTGGCACTTTGTTTGGAAACCACTGTAGTAGACTTGTCCTTTATTTTACTCTATTTTCTGCCCAGGAATAATTGCATTTGGGATTATGAGCTTCTTTCAGAGCATTGAATATTCTACCTGTTCCTTCTATTGTTGAGGTCTCTGGCCAACAATTCTTTTTTCCATGGGGGTATAACATAGCATTGGGAAGATATTTCACAAGTAAGTCTCTTATCTGTATGAAGTAATACCATAGGATAGATATGATCAAAGTCTATAACATGAAGAAGTGTTTGGAGCACTTTGGATATCCAGAAGAGGCATTTCCCTCTCTTATGTGTTGAATACCTTTTAAAACATGTGACTATTTATCTTCCCTCTATCCCTTACCCTGTCCTTGTCCCAGTCCTTTTTCCCTGCTGTCTATAACTAGAGTATTTATTCCTTCTCAACATACTGATGCACCAAACCTAGCCAATCGTTCCTTGAATACAGTTCCACGATGACCTGTAAATTATCTAGGTCATATTTATGCAAGAAACTTAATATTGGACCAATCATACACGTGAGTCTAAAGAAAGGAGGGGGAATTGTATTATATGGGGTTGATGCAAAAGTATAACAAAGATAACTTATTTCTTGAACACATCCTTTTTGCTGCCCACACATTTAATCAACTGATGTTGACACATTATTATTTTGATTCTAGGAATAGAGTAACAAATTATTTGCCCTAATTAGCTTATGCTTACTAATACACTAAAGTTAAGAGGTCAGAGAGAGCAAGTACAAAGGGCTATGGTTTGAATAGACTTAGTGTGTTCAAAGAATAAAAAAACGCCACTGTGGCTGTACCTTAGTGAATGAAGAAGAGAGTATTATAATGAATCAGATCATATGTAAACTTCTAGAGGCAAGGAAACTAACTTTTAACATTGAGGTATTTACAACGTGGTAAAGAAGAGCTAAACTGATTGAGTCAAACTTTTTTCCTTTTTTCCTGATATTTTTACTTAAATGTGGCTTTAGATTCATTAATTTAAAAAGACTTCCCAACGTCTGACAAGAGTATGAAAGTTGCTTTAATTTGATCCCAAGTCGCATAACATATGCTTTTAGAGTTTCAGCAACCTACATTAGGAAGAGAGAAAACCAATACCCTACAATATACAAGTTGTAATGAAGTTGCATTTTAACTTCAAAATTGGAGTACTTTGTTAGCATTTTTTTTCTCAGAAGACACTTGCCCAGGCATAGTCAAGAACACTTGCTAGTAATTAGCTTTACTAAAAAACCTAAGTAAAGGTCATTCTTATTATCTTAGACTGTGATTTCAGAGCACATGGCCATCTGTATTGTTGTTTTTTGTATGATGTCTAGGATGGTGTGAAAATTCAATGAGTGAGTGTGCATAGTACCAATCATCTGGTGTCATCTTGAAATCATGTTTGCCATACTGATTCCATCTGTTGGGACTGTTATCACTTGGTGGTTAAAAAAATGGGTCTTGTATTGCTACCCTTGGTACTTTGTATTTTTGACAGCATATATTTATTTATGTTTAGAACAGATAAAGTTCAGAAATTTCTTCCATCAAGTAATATTAAATACTACCAAGATTTAAGGTTGCCTTTCTTAGTCTTGCCAAACTGCTTCTGATCTCTTTCCCATACATTTCAATTTTCTTTTGGGTAATTGACATCTTCTGGTGCAGGTCAGGGAAAAGCCATGGTATATGTATAGAGAACGGAAGGCAAATATTTAATTTATTTATTTGTAGTTAATCAAATATGTTTTTGAACTCACATTATTGAGAAAGCACTAACCATGTTGATAATGGCAAAATTTTTATTCCATAGATACAGTCACATATTGAATTAGCCAATTAATGTCCAATTTCGAAATTTGCCTAATGATAAAACTCAAACATTGAAATACTTTTGTAGTGATGCTGTAGTTGAATAAAATAAATTCCAACTCACTAAATGATAGATTTTTTTTTTCTTTATGGGAGCCCAAATTTTGATCCTTGGCACATTTTAATAAATACTTTTAAAGTTATAGAAATTAGCAGGAATCCTCTGTATGGTGAAAAGATTTTCTGTAAAGGAAAATTTGGCTTAGAAACCCATGGTAACATTCAACAATCCCTGGGGTAGCTGGTAAAGGAATAGCCACAGAGAAACAACAGAAATGGCTATAATAATTATGGAAACTTTCTCACTAGTGTTTACTGTCAGATTTTCAGTGTGACAATATTTGTTATAGGGAGCCTGACTGTATTACAGTTTGGTGGTTGGATATATCTCCCTTATGTAACTCAGTAGCTACTTCATGGACAGATGTCCACATTAACATTTTATTCATATCATTCTGTCAGTTGAAGTAGAAAACTGCTGTGTACTGTTCAGATGTTGTTTCTGATTTCTAGGCAATGCTTTAAATGGAAAAGTCAGTACGCTTGAAATATATAGAGAACAAAAAAGTTGTAAACATTCAATGAAACCATTTATTATTTCTCTGTTCCAACAGAAACTCGACATATTGCATGAAGGTGTCAATGTCCTTGACGGTTGCAGAGAATGAATCAGGCCTGTGCTACAATAGCAGGATCCGCTACTTAGAAAAATCTGAAGTCACTAAAAGAAAGGAGATTTCCTGCCCAGACATGGATGATTTTAAAAAGTCCGATCAAGAGCCCGATGTTGTATGGTACAAGGTAACTCAGCATGGTGTCAAGTGCATTTGACCTCAGCCAGTAGCAGGATTAGGGATAAGGAAAAGGAAGATTTTATTACAAATTTTTGGTATTAAATACTTTGCTAATAATCAACAGGCCCAAGATTAAATAATTAAGAAATATTGTTCCTATATATCCCTATTTTCCATGGATTTCTATTAGCAGGTGTCAGAAGCAATTTTCCTTCCCCAACTGCTAAAAATAAGTGAGAACCCTCTCCACCCCATCTAATAAGAGTAAATGGAAAGAAAGGTAAAGGTTTAAAAAACACATGAAATAAATTATTTGGGGAATGCATAAATATTATTTACTTTTGGGAACAAAGGCCAATCATTACAAATACTAGTACTTACAAAGGATACCAAACAACTAACTGTTACCATGATTTACAGTATGGGAGCCATTGTGGTAACAAGTAGAGAAGTGGGTTAGGGTAGCACGTGCAAAAACTGCTGAGAGTAAGTTTAGCCAGTAACAAGTTATACTCAAAGGTTGTATGTAAGAGAGTTGAATGAGGAGTTTATTTACAGAGGTATGGGCAGGGCTGCAGGAATCATTAAGGGAGGAAGCTGCCAATTATAATCCCTAGACCTGCAGCCTAGAGAAGGAACAGTGTCACTTGAACCTAGCAAGAGTGAAAGGAGTCTGTCAAGAGCTGTGGCCTTGGAGGAACTCAGGAAGGTAGCAGATAGGGTTGAAATAGGCAGGATCATTCTTCTAACCCCTCTTAATTCCTTTCCCCTGGTTTTCTGCTGACCTCCCTCCCACAATTTGAAAACAAATAGATGTAAAAGGGTAATGGTAGTAGATAGACTCCATAGTCTTCAGCTTCCCTGGGCATAGAAAAGAGAAGGGAATGAATCTAAGTAAGAAGCACATAATAACCACATAATCTTACAGCTACGATATTCTGGCTGCTAGCCTGGGGCCCTCATGGTCCCAACACAAGACCGAATAGTTTATGCTGGATCTGAGCCACAACAATTGAGGCACTATACAGTTTTGCATATTGCAGATGGAGGTGACCAACAAGGATTTGTGTACAGGTACTGTGCACATTGTTGGAGCCAAATGTACATAAGAGATGGAGCAGATTCTTTCATAGGACTCTACAAGACCTTCAGTTCCCAGGGAAACCTAAACCATTTATCCCACAGCTGTTAAGTAATTTTATATTTGGAAGCCTCTCCATATTGGTGAATAAACACCAAAAGCATTTTCTGAGCTATGCATACTACCTTTATTGTTTTTCTTAATAAAGACAATCTGGTGTTAGACAAAAGGGAACATGATATTTATTATACATAAATATAGGCATATAGATAATTTATTAGCA
Source organism: Fukomys damarensis (assembly GCF_012274545.1). Classification (NCBI taxonomy): domain Eukaryota; kingdom Metazoa; phylum Chordata; class Mammalia; order Rodentia; family Bathyergidae; genus Fukomys; species Fukomys damarensis. Next base: position 81,588,029 of record NW_022900951.1, read on the forward strand.
TCTTTAACATCATCATAAATCCCCTTTGTATTTATTAGGAAGTTATGTCTCATACATCCATTGTACAAATATTGGTATCTACCTTATCTCATTTAAATTTTAATGCAGCTCTGTGATGTGAGTGCTAGTATCTTCATTTAATAGTGAAGAAAAGACATAGAAAGATGTAGCTAGTCCAAAGTTAGCAGCTAACAAAGTCAGAGTACATTTGCTTAATTCTTACTCTTTTCTGCAATGACCTGCTACCTTGATTAATAGCACTTCTGTAAGATACAATGTTGGTTCAGAGGAGCCAAGAAAAAGGGAATAAGAACACCTTACTGCAATTACATAGGTGAAGGAAGTGAGTTGACCTGTGTAAGAATTATTAGCTAGAGGTAAAATGCAGGTAATCAGCCTCCTTCTGTTGCAATACATTCTATTATCTCATCTTGCCATTCTGCTAAACTCTTTTTCCAGTTCCTCATCACAGTTATCATTATAAACTGGAACAATCCACTCTCTGGGAAATTGTACCCCTCCCTCTTTCTCACAAATGGTCTTGGAGTAGAAAAGCAAAGCCTTTTCCAGGTCTTCGTGAGTAATTTTAAAATGTATTTTTACAATTAAATAGATTTTATCTGATAAAAACATAAAATTCAACACATTAATGGATTGTACACAATGTTTAAAACATGTATACATTGTGTAATGTTTAAATCAGAGTAAGCACATCTGTTTCCTCAAGCATTTGTTATAACTTTGTGACGAGAACATTGAAATCCTCTCTTCTAGTTGTTTTATAATATGCAATACATTATTGTTTTCTCTAATTACCCTATCGTGTAGTAGGGCAGCAGAGTTGCTTGCTCTCATTTAACTGTAACTTTTTATCCATCGAACATGCTTTGATCATCTTTTCCCTGCATGTACTCCCTTTTTTCTACTAACCGCCATTCTAATCTCACCTTCTATGACATATTTCAATTGACATAATGATCTCCAGTTCATTAAATAGAACTGGAAACAGAGGAAATGCTTCACGACATTGGAATTGGCAAAGAATTTTTGGAGAAGACCTGAAAACAGCAGCACACAAAAGCAAACATAGAGAAATGGGATTATATCAGAAGAAAAAAAATTCTTCATAGCAAAGAAAACAATCAACAGAGTGAAGAAATAGTGGGGGAAAATAGAATGGAGGAAAACATTTGCACAATCTACAAGGGTATGAATATATAAGAAATGCTAAAACTTCAAGAGGGGGAAAAAAAAAAAAGAAAACGAGAAAAAAATAACCAGATTAAAAATGGACGAAGGTCAGCTGAATCGAGTGTGAGTGATGCTGGGATTGATTCATCGTGTGATGCTATGGTTAAGGCTGCTCCACCCTTGGTGTGAACACTACTTACCCTGAGCTCAGGTACCCTGGATAAGATATAAGGGACAGAGGATCGTTGTTTGTCACTTGCTGCTTGTTGCTTGTTGTCTTTTGCCTACCTTGAGTTGCCATGGACTGTTTCTCCTCTGCAATACCCCTCTGTCCTGTCATCCTGCCTCAGAGCCATACGATTATGGACTAAAACCCCTAAAAACTATGAGTCAAATAAGCCTTTCCTCCTTTAATAATAGGTGCCAGGCATTTTGTCTCAGCAATGAGAGAAAATTAACTAAGGCAGTAACTTTGCAACATGTTTTGAAGTCAAGTAGTGTACTGTATTTGCTTTGTTCCTTTTAATCAAGATAGCTTGGGGTATTCAGTTTTATTTTCTGGTTCCATATAAATATTAGGATAGTTTTTCTAGTTTTTTAAAGAATGCTATTGATATTTTGATAGGGATTCCATTGAATCTATAGATTACTTTATGTATACAGTATTTTAATAATATTGACTCTTCAAATACATGAAGAAGGGATTTCTCTCCATTTTTGTGCTAAATTTGACTGATGACCTTTGACCTTCTCCTACCTGGATACTTTCTCTAGGTTTGGGACATTTTCTGTTGTTTTTCTCTTTGAATAAACTTCACACCACTTTGGCATTCACAAGTCCTTGTTGGATATCAATAATCCAAATATTTGGGCTTTTTAACATTTCTTAATTTTTAAAAAATCCCCTTTCTTCCTTCCTTCTCCCTCCCTGTATCTCTTGCAGTCATAATGAACATATTCCTCATAGGGACTTGGTGCATTTATGCAGCACTTCATGATGCCATTTTTTAATTCATTACTTTTATTAGTACATTTTAGGTATACAATATGATGACATTCATCACTGGGAAATGAAGGGAAATGAATAAATATGACAAAAGGAAAAAAAGGCAACAAATTCCCTGTAAATAGGAAAGGGTGGAGGGGTTGAGGGAAGGGGAGGGGAGGGGAATGGGGCAAACATAATGCCACCATTTTTAGTCTCATTTTCCTCCCCTCCCAGCTTCTTCCTTCCATTTCTTGGTTCCTTTCCCATATGCCAAAGACCAATCTCAATATCTTCTATTGTCTATCTTTTATTTTGTACTTTATTTATATATTGGGTTTTTCATATAAGAGAAACCATGTGATCTTTCAGCTTATTTGTCCAATTTATTTTCCTTAACATTATGGTCTCAAAGTGCATTCATTTTCCTACAAATTACTTAAGTTTATCCTTCTTTATGGCAGAGTAATACCCTATTGTATATGGATAACACATTTTTTAATCAATTTGTCTTAGTTACTTTTCTCATTGCTGAGATCAAATAGTCAACACTCAAAGTTAAAGGAAGAAAGATTTATTGTGGCTCACAGGTTGTAGAGGTTTCATTCCACAGTTGGTTGGCTCCAAGGGAAAGTCGCATGGCAGAGGGGCATCACAGAGGAGAAATAGTACATGACAAATCAGGGCAGACCGAAGGCAGCAAGTGGCAAGCAATGGCAATAGCCCTCTATCTGTCCCTTTTATTCTATCCAGGTTACCAGACCTTAGGGTGGATAGCACCCACACCCTGGGTAGGAAAACCTTAATCCTAGTATCATGCACCTGAGATCCAGCCACCTCCAAAAAGCCCCACCTATAGACCGCATGAGGCTTTGAGGGGACATCTAGATACAAGCCATAACACCATCTCTTGATGGAGATGTAGGCCACTTCTGAGATTTAGTTATTATGAACTGTGCTGCTATAAACATGGGTATGCCTGTGTCATTGTAATATGATGTCTTTAATACTACTAGAATGATACCTAGTAGTGGAAAAGCTGAATCAAATGGAATTTGTATTTCTAGTTTTTTTGAGGACTCTCCATACTGATTTTCATAGTGGTTGTACCAGTTTATACTTGCAGCAATAATTGAGAAGAGTTCTTTTTTCCCTACAGATTCTGCAGCATTTGTGATTTGATTTATTGAATATACCCATTCTTTCTGGAATAAGATGGAATCCCAGTATTGTTTTAATTTGCATTCCTTTAGGGTGTCAAAGAAGTTGAAAAATTTCGTATATTTATTGACCATTTGTATTTCTTCATCTGTGAAGTGTCTGTTCATTTCAAATGCCCATTTTTTCAGTGGCTCTTTAAAATTGGGTTGTTCTAAGTTTTCAGTTATTTACATATTTTAGTTGTCAGTATTTTATTTGCTAAGTAGCTGGCAAATTTTTTTTTTTTCATTCTCTGTGTTATCTCTTCACTCTATTGGGGATTTTCTTTGCTATGCAGAAGCTTTTTAATTTGATATAATCCCATTTGCTGATTCTTGAAGTTATTTCTTGTGGAACTGAGGATCTATTGAGAAAACTTTGCTTATCTTTGTGTCTTCGAGAGTTTTATCTATTTTGTCTTCCAACAGATTGTTTCTACTTTAGTATTTAGATATTTGATCCATTTTGTTTTTAATTTAGTACATGATGAGTGATATAGGTCCATGTTCAGTCTTCTACATGGAGAAAATCAGTTTTCCTAGCACTCTTTGTTAAAGTGATTATCTTTCCTCCAGCCAAGTATTTGGCCACTTTGTCTAAGATCAGGCAGCTGCATGTATCTGAAGTTGTTTCTGCATCCTCTGTTTTGTTCCATTTATCTGCAAGTCAGTTTTTTTCCCCATACTATGCTATTTTTCATACTGTAGCTTTTTGGTATAATTAGAAGTTCTAGATTTTGATTTCTCCTGGCTTTCCTGTGTTACCCAAAATTGCTTTTGCTAATTTTGTTCTCTTTTGGTTCCATGTGAACCTTAAGATTGGCTTCTCCAGTTCTGTGAGGAATTCTACTTGGATGTTGATTGGGATTGCATTAAATCTGTACAAGAGCTTTGGAAGTATAACCCATTTTGACTTAATTTGCCTATACAAGAAAAGTGGATATCTTTCCATTTTCTGATATCCTCTTTGCCTTGATTTTTCAGAGTGCTGTAATTGTCACTGTTGAGGTCTTTCACTTCCCTGGTTAAGTTGCTTTCTTTTTTTTTTTTTTTTCTCATTGAGTTTTTTGGTACTTTTTAAATATACAGTACAGTTACATTTATCATTCAGATCTTGTACCTTTACATGACAGGTCTTGGTTCTCATTTTTCCCCATACTCCTGCCTTCCCTTCACCCCCTCCTCCCTTCCCTATTTACAAAAATTTTATTTCCAGTTTTTTGTTTTCTCATGTTTTTTTCCCCTTATTTCCTTTCCCCTACCCTTCCCACTTCCCCTACACCTTTAGCCCTGTTCTTCCTATTTCACATTGTAAATTATACCATTAGGATCTTATTTACAATTATTTTTCACACCAGAGAAACTATTCCATATTTACACATATTCAGCCATAAAGAATGAGAAATTAGAGTCATTCATAGGAGAATGGATGCATATTGAGGTCACACTCTGAAGTGAAATAACTAAGTCTTATATTTTTTCTTTTCCCTTATTTCCTTTCTCCTACCCTTTCCACTTCTCCTATACCTTTAGCCCTTTTCTTCCTATTTCACATTGTCAACTATACAACTTGGGTCTTATTTACACTTTTAGTTGATTCCTAAGACTTCATTTTAATTGATGCCACTGTATAAATTATTGTTTCCCTAACTTTTCTCTCAGTGAGTTTATTATTGGTAGGAACATTATTGATTTTTGAGAGGTGATTTTATATCCTCCTATGCTACTGAATTTGGTTATTAATTCTAGGAGTCCTTTGATGAGGGGTTTGAAATCTTCTGTATAGTGTACCATGTCATCTACAAATAATAATAATTTAATGTTTTCCTCTTCCATTCATGTCTTTTAAATTTTTTTGTCTTACCTAATTGCTCTTGCTAATATTTTGAGAAAAATATTGCACAGGAGAGGTAATAGTGGACATGCTTTTCTTGTTTTTGTATTACAGGAATGTTTTCAGGTTTCATCCATTTAATACTATGGTAGTTGTTGGTTTGTTAAAAATGGCATTTATCAGATTGAGTAAAGACGTTCTATCTTTATTTTTTTTAGGGCTTTTATCATGAATGGATATTGGATTTTGTCAAATATTTTTTATGCGTCTATTGAAATGATCATGTGATTTTTGTCCTTGCTTCTTTTTGTGTAGGGTATTATATTTATTGATTTACATATGCTGCACCATCCCTACATCCCTCTGTGAAAGCCTAAATTGTCATGATGTTTGATATTTTTAAAGATTTACTGCATTCTGTTTGCGAGTATCTTGATGAGGACTGTTGCATCTATGTTCATTACAGAGATTGGCCTGTAAATCTCTTTTTTGGTTGGGTCCTTTTCCGGTTTTAAAATCAGGGTAATGGCTGATTCCAGAAATGAATTGGGGAAAGCTGTTTTGCTTTCAATTTTATTAAAAAATTTGAAGAGTATTGATATTATGTTGTGTCTAAAATTTTTGTAAAATTTGACTGAGAATTCACTGGGATTTAGGCTTTGCTTAGTTGGTAGTTTTTAAAGAATTTCTTCAATATCATTAACTGATATTAGAATGTTCAAGATTTTTCTTTCTCTTTGGTTCCACTTTGGTAGTTCATGTGTATTTAGAAATCTATCCATTTCTTCTAAATTTTCCATTTTATTAGAGCACACATTCTCAAAATAGTTACTAACGATTTTTTGGATATCTGCCCCATCTTTTTCAAGTATAAATTTATGGATTTGGGCCCTTCTTTTCTCATTTTGGTAAGCCTGCTTAAGGCTGTATCAAAGAACTAACTCTTCAGTTCATTGACTCTTTTTAGTGTTACTTTAGTTTCAATTTCATTTATTTCTGCTCTAATGTTTATAATTTCATTCTCTGGGCTAAGTTCATATTTATGTTTTTCTCATTTTTCTAGGACTCTGGGTTCTTGGACATTAGGTTATTTATTTGCGCTCACTCTGTTTTTCTGATGTGGGCAGTCACTGCTATAAAATTGCCTCTTTGGACTGCTTTCATTGTGTCCTATAGGATCCAGTATGTTGTACTGGCATTATCATTTGATTGTAGGAAATGCCTGATTTCTTCCTTAATTTTTTCTGATGTCCCTCTATTATTGAAGTGGATATTGTTTAATTTTCATATGCTTGCATACTTTTTCTGGTTTAATTTGCTATTGATTTCTAGGTTTCTTGTAATGTGTGATAATATGCATGGCAGAATTTTAATTCTTTTATATTTACTTAAACAGTCTTATGGGCAGCAGGTATGTGATCCATTTGAGAGAAAGTCCCATGTGCTTCTGAGAAGAATGTATATTCTGTTGTTGGATGGAATTCTCTAGAGATATTTACTAAGTTCTTTTGTTCAAAGGTTTAATTCCAACAAAGCTTTTGTTCATAAGGGACATTGAAGGGGGAAATGGAATAAAATAAAATAAAATATATTAATTAACAAATAATAAAATAAAAATATGATAACATAAAAAAGAACATATTACAAAATAAAAGCTTTGATTCCACTCTGATGCTTCTTTTTGATTCTTTATCTAGTTGATATATTTGTCACAGTGGAGTACTGAGGTCATTCATTACAATTGTATTTGTATTTAGTACTTTTCTCATGTCTAATAGTGTTTGTTTTATGAAGTTAAATGCACTGATGCTTGTTACATAAATATTTATAATTGTTATCTCTTCCTGTTGTATTGTTCTATTAACCAGTTTGTAGTGACTTTCGTTGTTTCTCCTGATCAGATTTGGATTAAAATCCACTTTATGTGAAATTAGGATAACTACTCTTGCTGTTTTTCTGGGTTCCCATTTCATGCAATATTGTTCTCTCTCCTTTGAATTTTCATATATGCATTTCCTTTTGAATTAAATAGGTTTCTTTTACCCTGCACATTGTTGGGTTTTGTTTATTGATCCATTCTATCAATCTGTCTTTTGACTGGGGAGTTGAGATCATTCACACAGAGAGTTATTACCAAAGTGTATTGACATTTTTGTCATTGCATTGCTTTTCTGTTACTGATTTCCTTATTTCTTTTCCCTGTTGCTTAGCTGCTTTCTCTTTCCAAGGGTGTTCATTCATTTTGAGTTATTGTCGTTGATGCCTTCACTGCATATCTTTTAAAAATTTTTGTAATGCTGGTTTGGTGGTCATGTATTTCTTAAATGCTCCATGTCGTAGAAATACTTTATTTCTTCATCAATTTTAAAGAGAAGTTTTACAGGATAAATAAGATGAGATTGGAAGTTGTTATCCTTTAGGTATTGAGATACTTCATGCCAAGCTCTCCTGGCCTTTATAGTTTGTGTTTACAGTCCAGTTCTCATAAATTTTAATTCTGGTAAATTCTAATGATTTATTGGTTTTTTAAAACAGGTTTTAAGATTTTGTCATTATGATGAATTTCTGGTACTTTGAGTATTATGTGGTGTGGAGAAGTTCTCTTTTTGTTCCTATTTGGGGTTCTGTGTGCCTCACTAGTTCTTTTTATAATTAAGTTTATTGGTACATGTTAGGTATATAATACAATTATATTCATCATTGGTATCTTGTACCTTTACAGGCTTTATATTGGTTCTTATTTTCTCTCCATTCCTAGCCCTCCCTTTACCCCCTCCACCCTTTCCTATTTACAAAGAACTTGTTTCCATGTTTTTCCTTTTCTCATATTTTTTCTTTTCCATTTTTACTTTTCCCCTACTCTTCCTACTTCCCTACTCTTTTAGATCTTTTCTTCCTATTACACAATATCAATTATACATTTTGTTCCTTATTTATACTTTCAGTTTTTCACACCAGATAAACTATTCAGTATTTACACATGTGTGTCTTATTAATTTCACTTAAGGGTATGGCCTCAACATGCATTCATTTAGCTACAAATGTCTCTAGTTTCTCATTCTTTCTGGCTGAATAGTACTTCATTTTATAAAAAAACAAACAAACAAACAAAAACATCTTCTTTATTAAGTCTCCAGTTGATGGGTAATTGGACTGTTTCCAAGTTTCAGCTATTACAAACTGTGCTGCTATAAACATGGGTGAGTATATATTGCTGTGGTATGATTCTTTTAATTCATTTGGGAAGATACCCAGCAGAGGAATACCTTGGTCAAATGGGACTTTTTACCCTAGTTGTTTGCGGTATCTCCATATTGATTTCCAAAGTCGTTGCACCAGTCTGCATTTCCACCAGCAACGAAGAAGGGTTTCTTTCTCCCCACACCCCCAGTGGCATTTGTTATTCATTGATTTCTTGATAGCAGCGAGTACTATGTGCCCCACTAATTCTGAAATTCTGTCCTCACATTGGTTACTTCAGCCATGCATACTTTCAATATAATTTTTAGTCTCCTGTATTTCTTCTTGAAACCATTTAATGGACTCTGCTTAACTGGTCATTCATGTTTTATACGATTTTGTTTTACTCATCTAGTTTTTTATCAGTGTCTTCTATAAGCTCCTGGATCATTTTGGTTATTACTTTCATTATTGATATATTTTCTTTAATCTTGCTGAATACTTCTTTGTTCTATTTTCCAACCTCCTCTGTTTTCATTTTGATTAATTTGGGTTTTTACATATTCTGTTTTTTCCCTTAGTGCTACTGGATTGTCATTGAGGAAGTTAGGAGTTTTGGGAAGTGTTTTGTTGCCTTATCTTCTTATGTTTCTATTGTTTTTGTTGGTTTGTTTTGTCTACAGTTTGTGGGACATTATAGTGTAATGACTTTGATGTTGGCATATGTCCTTTTAGTTAGTCACTTTTCAGTGCTGTACTTTGGATGTGGTTAACTATATTACTTTGCTTCTGCCTTTTGATCCAAACATCTCCGTTAATTTGCAGCGGAAAATGTAGTATAAGTGGGCCAACCTGTAGTTCTCTGGAAATGTACTCTTGTATTGTTAATGGCAAAAATGCAATCTGGGTATTGGCTTACAAAGAAAACCTGTTAATAGCAACAGTCATGTAACTAGTATCAAGCAAATCAGCAACAGTAGTATCATACAAAACACATTAGGTATTAAAACACTATAATAACCAACTACGTACCACCATTAACCCTAGAGAAAAAATCCACAATTATAGTGTAAAGATCATGACAGTGTAGGTATTGACCCATAGCTAATATGCACTGCATGTGGCAGCTATATCTCCAGTAGTTATAGAAAAAAATTCTCCAGAAATTTTTAGAGTCATCTATCTAAAGACCAATAAAGCCAAATGCCTGTACTATTAAAGATGCAAGTTCTTAGAAAGAGATTAATGCAAGAAGAAAAATTTGAAATCTTCAACTTTATGATGTGAGAAGGAAAGAGGAAAGTGGTAAAAGATCCTATTGGGGGTAGATGGATGCTTATAGAATTATATAAAGATAACAGGAAAAACTTATGACTAATGGATGATAAAATAGAAAAATAAATTACATGAAGGATACAATTAAGAAAGAAAAAATTAAAGGGGCAAAATTTTAAAGGGAGAAGAAAAAATAAAGAATAAAAAGAAAGAGTTAGAAAAAAGGTAAGGAAAAGAACAAGGGAAATTTTTCAAACATCAATAATCTAGTGAAGAAGAAAAAGAAAAGAAAAAAATAATCCCATGTGGCACTGATGTTGTGACTTTCATATCTGGAGTAACCTAGGCTGGGGTTGGCCTCTGGCTGTGGGAGCAGAGCCAGTGTCCTTTAGATCAAACACCTAAAGTGTTCTTTTTCCAGACTACTTTTGGACCCTTGGCTGTATCTTGTGGCTATCTCTCACTCAGTTTCTCTGGGTGCATGATGCTGGGAGCAATGAAATGGAATAGAGCCAAGGGCTACTCTGGGTACCAGGTTCAAAAAACTTTTTCCAGGGATGGTGTCTGACCCATCACTCTGCACTCTCTGCAGGGTATGGCTGGTGTTTGTACTAAAATCACTCACAAGCTGTTGCCTGTAGAAGTAATCATTGGGAGCAGAGTGCTGTGCTGTCCTTTGAGATCACAGAAACCGCTGATATAGCCCATTCTACTGTAGCATTTGACTCTGAGGAGAAGCATTTCCTTTCATTTTGTCTCAAAAATTGCAACAAGCCATGGGCAGCCATGATCCATGGGCAAAGTACAGACAGTGCCTTCACTTCTCTGCACTGTGATATGTTTCTTCAATTTCTCTGTATCTGTTATTTTATTATTATTTTTGTACAAACTCAGGATCTTGTGCTTTTTGCACTTGCAAGGCAGGTGCGATGCCACTAAACGACATCCACAGTCCACCTTTAATTTTTTTTTTGTCAGACCCCTCTTGGCTACCAGGAAACTACTTTTTTCTTTGTTTCTTCTCCAATTTTTTTTTCCTACACTCTGGATTCTGAATCTCAGAGATGTTAAGTTGTTGTCCCTCAGCACTCTACCATTATTTTCCTGACTTGCCTATTTCTGACTTTCTTTTTTAGTTAATTAATTAAGTTTATTGACACATTTTAGGTGTACATGATGATCACATTCATTATAAGGAATTTGTATCTGTACATGATATATCTTGGTTCATTTTTTTCCCATTCCCCTCCTTTCCCTTCAACCCATCTTCACACCTTTATTTACAAAAGCTCTGTTTCCCTTTTTCCTTCCTTTCTCATATTTTTTTGTTTTCCTCCCCCCCCCAAGTTTCCCTAACCATTTGAACATTTTCTTCCCATTTCACAATATCTATTACACAGTTTGGCCCTTACTTATACTTTTAGTTTCTCACACCAAATAAACAATGTGGTATTTTTATTTCACTTAAGAATAGGGTCTTAACATTCATCCATTTAGCTATAAATATCTCAAGTTTATCTTTCTTTATGGCCAAGTAGTACTCCATTGTATAAAAAATCCCCACATCTTCTGTATTTATTCATTGGTTGATGGTCATGTTCATAAGATGGCTGTATAATGCAATCCGGTATGTCTACAGAATGAAAGGGACATGTATAAGGGGGATATACTTCAATATGAACTTTATCACCAATAGAAAGGGGCTAAACTTTTAAAAATTCCCCTTTACACTATATGAAAGGAGATTAGACATTACAGCAAAATGTTTAATAATGTGTTTTCCTGCCGGGCATGGTGACACATACCTATAATCCCAGAATTACAGAGGTTGAGACAGGATGATCACCATGCAGTTGAGGCCAGCCTGGACTACATAGTGATTTCAAGGCCAGCCTGAACTGTATAGCAAGACCCTGTGTCAAAACTGTGTTTTAGAAATATTTTAGACATGAAAGAGAAAGATTATTTTGTTTATTGAAATAAGAGTAACATTTTACACCACCTCATTACAGAGAACAATGTTGTCACAAGAATGTAGAGTCCTCTCATTTCTAAACCAAAGATTCCTCTAACTTCAATAGAGCTCTAGCAGTAAAAATCCAAGTACTCTATGTACTTTGAGGTAAAACATTCATCTATTTGATTAGCTGCCTCACTTGGTAGCCTGGTGTTACTAGATCGAGGATACCAATCTGAATCATCTTTTTTGGCCACAGTCCTCTAAGTTTTTCTTTAGGTAAAGTTGGCTTTGGTTAGGAATATTGTTTGGTATAATTCATTTATTCATTTGGAAAACTGGTCATTCATTCAATACGTATTTACTGAGTGTCTAACTTTGTGAGGCAGCATTCTGGGAATAGAAAATTGACCAAAGCCAACACATTTCCCTGTTTTCATGGAATGTGACAGATGAGCAAACGGCTTCTTTTCGAAACTCCAGGAAAGCGCTTCATCAATTAAAGGAACAGTTCCTACTTGTCATTGGCAGAATCTTTGTATTAAGTAATGTACAAAACCACACTTATTTTTAACCAAAGTCATGAGAGTCTTTGCAAAGGAAAAATTCAAAATAAAGCAAGCTCAATTCATATTTCCACAGTGTATAATAGTCAACAACAGTCATCTTCTCACGTAATATCACCCATGGAAATTGATGCACAGTGAAGTGACTGGAGGACTTCTGAGTACGTTAGCTGCTCCAGGCTCCTCCAGACTCATTTGTGCCTGTGAAACAGGATATCAATGTGTTTATAGGACAGTAAACCCTGCACAACACGCCAGAGTGCTGCTGTAGCCCATTGGTTGGGAAAGTAGTTTACTTTACCATAAAACATAAAAGGTATATATATATGTATGTATGAACATGCACATACCCTAAAGATAGCTGAGTAATTCAATCTTGGGCATTCTTCAAATACAGGGAGTATGTGGGAGAAGATTATATCTCCTCTTTTCAAACCCCATCAGTTGACAAAAAGAGATGAGGCTACAGAAGGTCACTTACACAAAAGTTGGTCAATTAAGTTCAATCCCTTCATTTCTGACCTCTTATACATTTTCTTCTTATAACACCACCAATACTGCTCCACTAAACACATGTTGTTCATTTAATATACTCACATTGTTGATATAAATAAAATTCTCTATCAGACTTATTGCTTCAGAAATACATTCTGAAATGCTCCTTACAGAGTTTGTAATGAATCTAAGTATCTAAAGAGAGTCAAATAAACTAGAGAAAGATTTTTTCCAAACAAAGTAGAACTAAGTAGGAGGTATATTATTAGAGAGGTGTTAGAGCCCATGTAGTACAACTGATTCTTATTATACAGTATATAAAGACACTGAAGCCTGACATGGCTAAGTGCTTGCTATAGTCTAGTGAAACTTATTTTTCCTTTCTTTACTTTCTTTGGTACTAGGGATCCAACTCAGGTCCTTGAGCTTGCGAGGCAGGCGGCATCTTTTTTTTTTAACCTTTACTGAGTTTCACACATGTAGATGTGTTTGTGTATATGGATTATGATAAAAACATGGTGAACATGGCACAAGCAACAGCCAGAGGCCAGCCCTCATACCATCCATAAGTGTGTGCAGATCCCAGTGAGAAGCTCGCATGGGCCAGAAAGGTGTGGTTGCGGGCAGATTCCAGCCAGGGCCTTGCCCCTACCCCAGCAGCTTGGAACCACAGGCCCCAGACAAAGCTTGGCCTGCAAAATAGCTTCACAGGTACACAAGCAACAGCCAGAGGCCCACCCAGATACCACTGAAAAGTGTGTGCAGACCCCAGCCAGATGCCGGTTCAGACACCAACGACTTGGGTGCATGGCCCCCAGCCAAAGGCTCTCCTAGACAACAGCTACATGGGGGGCAGGCCCTAGCCAGAGGCATACCCAGATACCATCCCAAGTGTGCACAGACCACAGCCAAAACCCCACTGGGACAACAGAGCAATGGAGGGATCCAGAAGGCCACCATTCTGAACCAGTGGTCTTCATTTCTCAGCAAGCCACCAAGAGGCCTTTTCTCTGCTGCCCACCACTGTGCCAGTTCCTCAGTTCAGAATGGTGGCCTTCTGGATCCCTAAGCTGCCCTGTTGTCCAGGCAGGGTTCTTTCTGGGGCCTGTACATACTTGGGATGGTATCTGGGCATGCCTCTGGCTGGGACTTACTCCCCTACCCCTGTCTGGAATGGCCTTTGGCTGGGGGCCATGCACCAGTCACTGGTGTTTGAGAAGGCTTTTGGCTGGGACCTGCCTGTACCCACTCAGCTCTGGTCCACATAGGCTTCTTACTGGGATCTGCGAGCACTTACTGATGGGATTTGTGTGGGCCTCTGGATGTTGCTGGTATGCTTGTACAGTTTTTTTCAGGGCAGGGCCCTGGCTGAGATCTGTGTGCCCCTCCATGCAGCTCTGGTTCAAATGGGGTCTCGCTGGGATCTGCATGTACTCACCAATGAAATCGGGTGGCTATTTGCTCCTTTTTTATTCCCAGTGATGGCATTAGAATTGAGGAAGGGGTTCCTTACTGCATGCAAATTATAAAAACAGTCTGTTAATTGTGGGAGGAAAGGGCATCTGATATACATAAGAGTCACTGGGCTTAAACTCCGGAGATCTAAGTTTGCTCATCATTCTTCTATTGATATGGGAAATAACTGAATGTCACTGACCCTCAATTTATGTGCATGTATCAAATATAGTAATATTTGCTATATGTCCTAGGCATATAAAAGTATTTCATGATTAAATTCTTTTCTTTTGGCTTTTTTTTTTGTTTTTTTTTTTTGGTACTGGGGATTGAACTTGGGTCCTTGTACTTGCAAGGCAGGCCACCAAACCACTGAGCTAAATCCCTGGCTTCTTTTTGCTTTTTTTATTAGTAGATGTTTGTAGTACATACTGTAATGAACTCATCCCTTGTGGGTAAATGGTACATGTGCATGACACATGGTTCTTTCTATTTTTTTTACATTCTTAGTTATTTGATTAAATTATTTATTTGCTATTTAGTGCAACTGTAGAAATGGAAAAGTTACATAGTAGCTAGTAACAGTTACATAAGACATTGCAGACTCTAATTGGAGATATGTCTGAGTTTTTAAATGTCATATTATTCTGTCTAAATTATAAAGTTTCAACTGTATGGTTTGGTTTGACATGTTTTGACAAATATATACACAACAATGAAGACATAGAATGGTTGTATCACTCCAAGTTCCTCTGTTTCTTTGTACTCTATCCCCTCCTACCAATACCAGTCCCTGGTTGAAAACTCATTTCTTTTCTATTCCTATAATTTTATATTTTCTACAATATTATGTAAATAAATAATATGATATGTAGGTTTTATGTCTGGTGCATTTCACTTATCATAATGTAGTCATCTACATTGTTATATATCAGGAGATAATTCCATTTTGTTGCTGAATACTAGTATTTCTAGTTCTCCAAAGAACTGTTAACTATTTATCAATTACTCTGTAACTATTTACCAATTGATTACTTTTGGATTTTTGCCATTTTTGATAATGAGAAATAAAACTGTTATAAGTTTGTCATTTTAATCTATATCCTCTTAATTTATTAATATTATTTGTTTCTGTCAACTTTTGTGATCTTTTCGTAGGTATACGGTTTTCAAAATTGAAAGAAAACTTTCTGTGGATCTTTTCCAAATCATTATAAATCACAAAATTAGATTTTCAATATATTATTAATGACATCCAAGATTTTAAAGACATCCAAAACACATCAAAGCAAATTAAAACTTCTTAACTAATAATCCTTTATTTTTTTTTTTGAGGCATGGTCTTGCTATGTAGTGCAGGCTGGTCTTGACTCATTATATAGCTCTGCTTGGCCTCAAACTCACCATGGCGATCCTCCTATGTCACCCTTTGAAGTGCAGAGATTAAGGCCATACACTGCTATGCTTGGCATTAATTATCTTCTTGAAGTCTATTCTCTACATAACAAGACTGATCTTTCAGAAATGCACACCTAATCATAGTATGTCACAATTTAATGAGGACCAATGATTCTATAAAGTGATTTAGATGACGATTACTATCTATTGAGTGTTCACAGGGGCCGGACACAGTAGCAGAAACACTGGTCTTCTAGGATTTGAATGTTAAAAAGATGCAAATATCTTAGGGTAGAATTTAAGATTTTAAAAAATATTTCCATTCAATTGCTCTCAGTAGAGCAAGACTGTAATTTTTGGTTCATTTTGCCCTTTTTCACATCTGAGTGTATATACAAATGTTGTTCTTCCTGTTTGATATGTCTTACCTTGCCTATCGTTTGTATAATTGTTCAAAACTCAGCTCACATGCTCATAATAGTCTACTTATCATTCTTTGTACCTACCCCCAGTTTGCTGTGATACACAGTTCTCCCAGCACTAGAGTTGAAAGATTTCTTCTGTTCTTTTTGCCCTTCTCCATCTGGTATTCTCATTATCTTTATTTTATATCTTTTGTATTTGTCCCACAACCATTTAGTATTCATTCTATTCCTCCTGTTTTCTCTTTTCTCTCCCTGTTTTCCACTTAGGAAGAATCTGTAGATATTGCATTGAAGCTCACTTTCTTTCCTTAGTTGTGTCCTGGCTATTAAGCCCATCAGAGGCATTTTTTATTTCTACTTCAATGTTTTGATTTCTAGCATTTCTTTTTTATTCTTTCTAAAGTATTTTATTTTTATGTTTACATTACTTATTTGTTCTTGCAAGTTGTTCACTTTTTCCATTAGAGACAGGAGCATTTTAATCATATTATAAATGTTTACTTTAATATGTCTGAAGTCTTGTTCTGTTACTTCTGAATTTGCCCTTCAAACTCCTTTTGTTTTTTGGCATCTCTGTAACTTTTTCCTGAAAAATTAGATATGACAGACTGACTTGAAAAAAGAACTGGATAGGCCTTTAGTATGAGGTTTTCACATTTTTCTGGTGAAATATTAGGCTGTCACCTATTTACTTTAATTTTACTTTCTAAGGCCAAAATTGTCACTAGTGTCCTTGATTTTTACCACGCTATGTCTCTGACTTTCCGTAGAGATCTCTTGTTTAATAAGGTCTGATTTGTGTGTTTCTTTAATCTATAATACATTATTATTATTAGACAGAAGCCTTATCAATGTGTTAGTGGAATTTTCAGTGAGGGAAAGTATTTTATAATTTTATGATTAGGTCTTAGTCTCTTAGTGAGGCTTGTATCTGGTTGGTATTTTAACAAATGCTATTTATATTCTTCCCATCCTTTGCTTGTTGAGACAGAATGGGTATGGAAGCTCAATTTTTCTTTGTCTAATTCAAAGGCTAGAGAGGGGTTAGAGCATTTATATAAGATACCAGCTCCAGAAAGCTGCTTCTGATCCCAGTAAACTGAGGTTCTCTGTATTTTGCTCTGTATTTACCCCAGTTTTTGGGGTAGTGATTTTCCCTGTAACCGTATCAGATGAATAGGGGAAGAGTCATTCACTTTTCTTTTGTTCAGCTTTTTGTTGCTGTGGTGAAAAGGGTAGTGACTTCCAAGCCCTTTTTCTTGTCAGACTGTGAGCTGGAAGTTGTCCCTAGCATTAGAATTATACTCCTGCTAAAACTTGGAATTTCCCATCAACTGGAGACTGGATAAAGAAGATGTGTGTGTGTTTTTTAATGAAATCAAGTACTACTCAGCCATAAAGAATGAGAAACTAGAGACATTTATAGTTAAGTGGATGCACAATGAGGAGATATTCTTAAGTGAAATTAATAGGACACACATGTAAATACCAAATAGTTTCTCTGCTGTGATAAATTAAAAGTGTAAATAAGGATCAAAATGTATAATTGATATTGTATAATAGGAAAAAAGGTCTATAAAGGTGTAGGGGAAGTGGGAGGGGTGGGAAAAGGTAAGAGAAAAAAATATGAGAAAAGGAAAAACATGAAAACAAAGTCTTTGTAAAAAGGGAAGCATGGAGTGGGTGAAGGGAGGGCAGAAGAATGGGGAAAAAATAAGAACCAAGATAAGTCATGTAAAAGTACATGATATCAATGATGAATGTAACTGCATCGTATACCTAAAATATACCAAAAAAGAAAGAAATGTATTATATTTCTGGTTTAATGTATTCTCTCTACTATAAAAATATGAGTCACATTTAACTCCCAGTGATAATTGACATTATAAACAAAAGTGTATGTCATCTAAAAAGAGATTACCAATGCTAACAACACAGAATATTTAATATGCATTTAATGATTTTACAGATGCCCCATGTGTGTATTATTCTAGTAATTTTGAACAGAAGTAGGGCTGAAAAGGGCAAGGATGAGAGCTAGTTTAAAGTTGTGCTTCTAATCTCTTCCATCTTCAAATTTAAGAAAGCTTGTGTTACATTAAATTGGTTAAATATGTGGGTATTTACTTCAAGGTGTAGTATAGATTCAAGAGAAAAAGGGAAAGGTTTTCTGAGGTTATGGGTGTTAGGTATTTAAATAAAGTAGCTTTGAGGAAAAAAGTTAATGATTAATTGACTTGTTTTTGCATTATTGCATTGTGGCTAATTCTTAGAATAAAAAGAAATACTTAAATCAATCTTCCTGATGTTCTTTCCAAGAGGAACGAGTTGTATATTGTAAATGGCACTAAAATAAACATGACCACCAAATCAAATAAATTAAAAAGCAGCTGTAGTTATGCAGATATTATCTTATAAGTAGACTGTGAACGTTTCAAGGTGAAAACTCCCTAGATCCAAGTGTGGCGGGAATAAAGTCACTTTTATAGGGTTTTGATCAACAAATATTTCTGTTGTGCATTTTGCGTTACCAATCCAGAAATTGCAACATGGGACTCTTGGGAATGTATCCAAGTAGGAAAGGAGAGAGAGAAAGAAGTATGACTTGAAAGGCTGACATTACGCTGCTCAAGCAAGTATATCCTACAATAATCTACTCTATGAATGAACAGCTAGGCCACATAATGAAGATTTTTGTTTGACTTAGAAAACTCTAGGAAGATTGTTCATCAGTAAAATCTTCAAGTTGGTGAAGTTTATTTTAATACTCTCAGGGCCAGTGAATAGTAGAAAAATTACACATTGTCATCAGTGTTAACAGGATGCACATATTTGACTCTTTGACAGTTTTTCCTGATGTCAGATAAACTGTCATATTGAGACTTGACCTTTGTCCTTCAAATTTCTTTGCCTAACAGGCTCTCAAAATTAAACAAGTCCTGGGGCACTGAGATATGGCCATATTGTCTGTCTACTAGGAAAGCAGTGCTCAGGAAACAATCCATTACACCAGTAAGCATAGTAGCCAGTAGCTTAAGGAAGAAACAAACAAATAATAGTATTAGGAGCATAGAAGTCTTCTGAGATTCAACGTAGATACCCAGACATAGGTAGAATGGCCAGCAGGAAAACACTGTGAAGGATATATAGTTGAGAGAAGAAGATGATCATCTATGTGGAATGATAGGAAAAGTGTTTTAAAGGCTCTTTTGACAAAAATATAGCTCCTTTACCCAATCTGCTAAAAGTAGTGCTCTAGTGCCTCTTAGGAGGTATGCATTTTCAGTAAGTTACAGTAAAGTGTTGATGCCAGTTACTTAATCAACTGGTGAAGATTTGTTTTTATATTACTGGTTCACAAACATCAACTTTTTACCAAGTGGTGCTAGAGGATCTGGAGATACCTGATTTTGGATTGGGAAAGTTTAGTAAAGAAAAACATTCTAAGTGCTGGGTGACCACTATATATACTGTAGTGGTACCCAACATGAATATAATGATTAGGGTGTGCAAACATCTGGATTGTGGCTTCTTGGATGGTAGTTAATATTACCCTCATAATGCCAAGTAAGAAATTAAATCCTAAAGAAACAAAATTTTCTGAGATAGCAGAACTTAAATGAACCCTGAATTTCAAACTACAGATATCCTGACTTAAAGAAAATTTTCCACATCATAATTACATTGTCTCTAGAGGGGTGGGAATGACCTGACAGAACACTTTCTTATGACATTTAATAAACATTTATTTTCAAAAAATTAACATACCCACCTCTGTGAATTATTTTTTAAAAATCCATCACAAGGCTGAATGGTAGCTTGGAAGGCATTTGGGATTATTCTAGATAAATCTCAACATCTAAAGATTCCAGGCTGTTTTCATTAAGAGTTATTTTCTGATTTCTATACATTCTTCTGTGTTTGTTTCTTGGGGGGGGACCTCAAGCAGTAAGTAGGGAAATAAAAATGGCTAGAACTAATTCCATATGGACTCACACCCAGAATGACATTACAAAGCAACACTGTTCGTCTTTGAATAAAATATGTGTGGGGGCTCATTTGCCCACTCCTACCATCTCTGTGTGAAAGTGCAGCAGCTCCGTTTTCATTTTCTTTTCCTCTCAAAATGCCCAGAGGGACCATATTTTTGTATAATAACCTTCAAAATGATTCTTTAGAAATCTAAGGCTGTTAGAGTTAGAAGCAATGGGAATTTATTTGTGGGTTATTATTATATGATGACAGTAGCAGCTGGGCTGTATTTCTCTTCTTTGTTCACACTTTCTTCTTTCCTTGCCCAGAAACCTTCTATCCTAAGGTTCCACTTGGAAGCAAATCTCAGATAGGTGACAAACTTTACCACACATGATACGTAATATAAGTTCAGACAGACTCCTCCTAGTATTCAGAAAGTCCCTAGGGAGTGAAGCAATCTTTATTTAGATCTTCATAGTATTACTTTTACTTCCTCTTTGACTATATATGTGGGTAGTTGCATTGGACATAGAGCAAGCACATATCTTAAACATTATAGTTGTGAACTTAACTGCCAGTTTTTGTGTATGGTTGTCAAAAGTCCTGCTAACAAGAAAAAAATCGTTAATGCGAAAAGCTGATAGATGTTTATTCACTCTCCCAGTTTTACACACAAACAAACACACACACACACACACACACACACACACACACACACACACACACACTGAAACATTTACAGGTGAGAATATAGTCAGCATTGATTTTAACATTACACGAATGCTTCAAGTATGTATGTGCTGGGTAAAGCTGGAGAGTGAGTAAGGGCAGGCGCAGATATTGCTGTATACACTGTGGTGGGGAAACTGAAAAACACTTGTAACTATCATCCGCATAATCTGCCTCACAGTCGATTTTGCTATTGGATCAACTGAAATATTCAGAATTTACATGATAAAAGCCTTTTTCCCTGATCATTCAACACTTCCTCACAGCTATCCCCTACATTTCCAAGGAGTTTTATACATAGTTGGCTAGCACTTTGGTTGAAAATCTGGGGTACTAGATTGAAAATAATATGAAAAGATGTCTGAAAAATTTTCCAACAGACAATGCTACTTGGTAAAATATTCTTATATTTGGTTATTGCTTGTCATTTTCTGGAAAAGTGTTACTATCTAGAAAACTGTTGTACATTTTTTCTAGGGCAGGCTAATGCAAGTAGTAATACTTACATTTACAATAGGAGAGCAAGAGAACTGGCTTTAAAAGTTAAATTTTATTCTCCAATTATATATCACAGGACTTACAAAATAAATGGATGATTTCTCTATGGTGTTACTATAACAAAGTGCATCCTCACTTTCCATGCCCATCTTCCTAGAGAACTTACACCTGATTTTATAGACCATTTCTTTCCCACTTGAATTGATCTCTTGACTATAAAGAGGGAAAACCTGGAATTAGTATTAGTTCTTACAATAAATAGTAATGAATGAAACAATTTGAATCTTAAATATCAATGTAAAACTTATTATGAATGTTTAATAATTCTTCAGACTCCCCTGGAGTATACTAAATATCTATATGAACCATATCTCTTAGGACTCTTAGGAAACAACCCTGTCAAATAGAAAAAATTAGGACATTATAAGATTTAGCAAATTACAGGGGCTGGGGATTTAGCTCAGTGGTTCCGCCGCCTGCCTTGCAAGTGCAAGGTCCCGAGTTTGATCCCTGGTACCAAAAGAAAAAAAAAAAGATTTAGCAATTTTTAAGTTTCTACTAGACCTCTTTTGCATTTGGGGACCTTGTGTGCTTTTCTATTTTTGCACAATATTTCTAAAGTATTCTTTTGGGGTCAAAATTTAAAAGTGTCTTTTCATTTGATAGTTATGATACTTGAACTGGACACAATAAGATATGCTTATGATGTTGTTGCCCATCGATTTAACTCCTTTGTTTCATATTTTGAAAACTATGAAGATGCATTCAAAAAAGTAAAAATAGACATAGTGATGTAAATGTTCATATTCCACTTACTTGCAAACATTTTCTTTGTAGGAATGCAAGCCAAAAATGTGGAGAAGCATAATAATACAGAAGGGAAATGCTCTTCTAATCCAGGACGTTCAAGAAGAAGATGGAGGAAATTACACATGTGAACTTAAGTATGAAGGGAAGGTTGTAAGACGCACAACTGAACTGAAAGTTACAGGTAGGTGCTGGTTCTAATAAATGATTATAAATGAGATCTTAGTATAATTTGGTTTGAGAAGAAAGAATCTTATCCAGAGAGTCAAATTGCTATGAATTTAGAATTTGCTACAAAACAAATATTTGAAAAGCTTATTCTAAGTTGTAAAATAAAAGCTATATGATGAATACGATTGATTAATTGAGAGATCAAGTGCCTAATTGCTGCCTCTGCATTCCCTGCCTGTTTGAAAGTTTAACTCTTCAGTATATCATTGATTGCTTATGAATTTCAGAAAAGATAAAATTGAATCACTAGACTGTTGACTTACCCCATGTGTAGAAGCTCTATGTAAGTGAAAACTCCTTCCACAATGAGGTTCTATTGAAATTTTGAAATGAAATCAGTTTGAACTTCATTCAGAACAATATTTATAGGAAACTCTCTAGAAGTGAATGATGGTGTTGTCAGGTTCTTGAGGCTCTTACAGTAACTCCATGAGTATGCACATGTGTGTTTTAAATCTGAAATATAAGCAAAATATAAACTAGTAACTCTTAGAGTGCAAGATATAGGATATTCTAACCTTATAGAAAAATTGAAGAAGTAATTTTCAGAAGCACAGGATGCATTCTAATACCGTGAAGTTATCTCTCGACAATAAATGCGATGAACTATAAGAAACAGTATATTCTACTTACCGTTGCTCACGAGAAAATCTTGTTATAAATTAATGGCTAATTTACCATTAACAGGTTGAGTATCCCTACCTAAAATGTTTTCGACCAGAAGTATTTCAAATTTCAGGTATTTTCAGTATTTTAAATATTGACACATATAGAATGAGATATCTTGCTGAAGGAACCTACATATAAATGTGAAATTCATTTATGTTTCATACACATCTTATATGTATAGTATGACAGTTATTTTATATATATTTTAGTGCAGCTGCCTTTTATCCCGTGGCCCACTGCATGATTTAAAGTATATAGTTTCTTATTATGACATCATTTTGGCATTCAAAAAGTTTTGAATTTTCGAGCATTAAAGATGAATATATCGGCTGGGGATTTAGCTCAGTGGTTCCGGCGCCTGCCTCTTAAGCGCAAGGACCCAAGTTCAATCCCCAGTACCAAAAAAAGATGAATATATCATAACAGAGCAAAATAGTGATTATCACAGACAAGGTGTGGGAAATAGTGAGATCTAGGTCAA
>NW_022900951.1:81611438-81632097 GCF_012274545.1 Fukomys damarensis
AGTGATTTTATGTACAGCATGATGACCAGTTAATAATGTTGTATTGTATACTTAAAATTTCTTAATAATGTAGATTTCAGCCATATTTACCACCAAAAATAGAAGATAACTATTTGAGAGCACAAACACACACACACATACACACACACACACACACACACACACATATATATATATATAGATATATGTTAATTTCTTGACAGAAGTAATCATTTCACACTGTATACATAAGTTGTGATAAAAATCATAGTGGATATTGAGGTTTTAAAGATGTATTATGGTAAAAAACACATGAGCATTAATCATTCTCAAAATACTGCCTTTCATTTTGAGTGCTCTCATCTTTCTTGCTACTTTCCAGAGCAGTTCTGGAAGTGTGCTTTCGTCAGTGTCTTTAGTTATGCTGTCATGATGCCTGAATGTACTGAATTGAACTAAAATGTCTACCTTTCATGGTCAGGAAGATGTAGAATGCCAGATTTACTAAAAAGGTATAAGGACACACCGTACTGTTTGTTCGTTCGTTTGTTTTTGTATCAGGGGTTGAACTCAGGGCCTTGTGCTTCTGAGGCAGGAGCAGTGCTACTGAGCTAAATCCCCAGCCCACACGCCATACAGTTTTTCGTTTTGTTTTGTTTTGGTGCCAGGGATCAAACTTGGGTCCTTGTGTTGGTGAGGCAGGTGGTGGCACCAATGAGCTAAATCCCCAGCTCACCATACAGTTTTAACAAGTCTACTTTTCCATTGGATGGTGCACACAAAATAATTTGATGTATTTCAAACCAGAGCTTTAAAAAAAAAACTTTTACATGGTTATAGTTTAATTGTCAAAGAATATTGGATATATAGCTAAGATAACAAGAAAAAATAATTACCAGAAGGAAACTTACTGCTTTGACACATACTGTGTTATTCTTGTTTCATTTTTTAAATTTAATTTTGTTATTTTAACATAATACAAGCAGATATTAATACAGCAAATATAAAAGCCATTCTATGAAAAAATAATTTTTATGACAAAAAT
Organism: Fukomys damarensis; assembly: GCF_012274545.1. Classification (NCBI taxonomy): domain Eukaryota; kingdom Metazoa; phylum Chordata; class Mammalia; order Rodentia; family Bathyergidae; genus Fukomys; species Fukomys damarensis. The sequence continues at coordinate 81,612,463 of NW_022900951.1, forward strand.
GATTAGAATGTAACAATGGTAAATACACTGTGTATTATGATCTAAAGAGAATGTGAAAATAATGACCAAAAAGTAAAGGAAGAAATTGTTCAAAAATATACCGATTGTGAGATAGTTTGAGAATACTTAAAATGTTTTAGGAAAAAAAGTTATAATATTATTTGGAAATGAGCTGAGAGATTAGCAAATGAAAATATATTAGTTTTCAGAGTTTTAAAGACCTTTAAAAAAAGATTTCAAGAATTGCTTCAGAAACAGGCAAGAATGATGGAATAGGTATGTTTGAACAAGGAGGAGTTTTTTGAAGCACTTTAACAGCAGTGTCTTACTGTAATCATTCTTTTAAAAAAAACATTCACCATATGTTTTGATCACCCTGTATATTTCAAAACATCGTGCTCTATACCTCAGTTATATAAAACACAAAAAGATGTGCCTGTATGTGTATGTGCACATGTTTATATGTATACACATATACATTTGCATGGTGGAAGAATATCTGAGCTATGTCAAACTTTGAAATCACCCAGACAATTGTAATATAGACTGCATTAATTTATTTATGACTGATGTACACCGCCTATTTTGTCATCTAATGTTGACATTAGCAAACTGGTTAATTATAACATAGCTTTGTTAAAGTTGGGGTAACATTTTTTCTATAGTAGTTTATGCCTGGCTAAACTTTTGGAGTAACGTTAGTGAAGTAACATCGATATTTGTTGAGTTCAGTGATATAACCCAAATGTTCAGCTAAATTTTTGATCACCAAGATTCATATGTTTATTTTTGCCTTTTCCCAAATTTAAAGTTTGTTTAAATTTTAAGTGTGAGAGTGTGTGTGTATATACACACACACACACACATGACACTACTGTCCTAATAAATGATGGATTTACTTCTTAGTTTGTATTTAGAGAGTATATTACATGAAAATATAAATAAATCTTTAATGAAATGTAATTGTACTATTTGTGAAATATATTTATTTCATCATAGAAAACTTCACCCTCAACATGAAAATGAGAAGAATAAATGGATTAAAACTGTATGTAGTTTCCCCATTAGCATTCAAAGTAACGGCCATAGCTGGCCAATCCCAAATACCAAAGATCTGGGTTTTTTCTAGTTTCTGATTCCCTCAATATGTACTATACTTCATTGACTTATCCACAGCAAAATATTTCATAACAGGCAGTAATACATCATGAATAACAGGACTAATTCTGCACAAAGCTTTCTAGCATTATCACATTGACCATAATCACCTATATTTCTCTGTTACTTATAAAGCAGTACAACTTGGCACCATTTACTAAACTTTGTAATGTTATTGAATATTTTATGAGGCATACAGCAATATTTTATTTGAAGTACACACTCAGAGAAAATAGAATGTAGGACCTTGAGAGAGGCACATTACAGAATAGTGGTTGGAATATTCATCTGTCTTTAGGCAGGAGTAGAGTGTGTCAGACTGAAGAAGTGGGAATGACCTGTGAATTGCAAAGTCCTAGGACAGTGATGGATAAACTTTTAGAGGCAGAGAACCCAACTTCAAACCAAAACCCACTTATTTATTGTAAAGTGCCAATACTGCAATTAAACCTGAATACGGAGATTTTAGTTTAGAAAAAACAACTCATACATTAACATCTTTTGTCTTAAAAGAATAACACAGTAACAGAGCTTTCAATGAAACAGACAGCTTTGTACTGAAAGATGAAAGTTTGCAACTGGTGTGCTTTCATCTGATGCTCAGCTGCCAGAGCCACGCCGGGGTGACTTGGCTCGTGTGCCAACAGAGAGGGCTCTGCATGCCTTCTGCAGCACACGAGCCATAGGTTCGCCACCACCATCCTAGGACATATGCATAAAACAGTTCTCAAAGCCTCACACATGGAGCCAATTAGAAAGTGCTGTCTTCAGTTCTTCTCACAAGAATTTAAACAGGTTTTCAAAAGGAGGAAGTACAAAAGGGAAGTCAGCATTGAGCTCTATGCTACTGTTTTCTTTCACAGTAGTCCACTTCCATGCTACAGAATGCACTATTTTTCCTAATTTTAGTTGGCCCAAACTCACTTGAAAAGCATTTTTGTTTTGTTACCCTTAGTAAATGTAAAACCTTCCTACCTTTTGTGCTTATTTTCACCAATTCTTTGTCCAGGACAGAAAACAACAACAACAACAACAGCAACAACAACACACCTCTAGAGGTACACTTCAGTAACTAAAATACAGTAACACTCTGGGTGTAGAAATGTGCATCATTTGTGAATCTATAAAAAGTTTGGTCTTGGTTTACTTCATACTCATAGGTAAAAAAGATAATGACTCCTTGTAGAAGTAAAACGATGACTGCTTTTACAGGAGAAAGGCAAACCTGAGTCTAAGATGGGTGATCTAAGATGTTTAGCCTGAAAACATTCTTTGAAACTTTAGAATCTATTTCTCTAATTAAGGTGGTTTCTGACTTTTACTTTACCAACTAAACTATATTTAAGAGTCCCCTGCCCTGCTGCCTCAGGACTGGACAAGGAGGGAGGGAGACGGGAAGGGGAGCCTGCAGCTACAGGGTGGGATCCTGCATGATGAAGCTTCCTCCTTACCCAGCTGGAGACCTGGATGCCAGCGTTCCCAGAGCTTCTCACTACTGCCTCAGCAGGACACTGCTGACAGCTTTTCACAAAGCATCAGCCTTTGTTGATGGACCCATTTATCAAATGAAATGTAATTGTACTATTTGTGAAATAGATTTATTTCATCATAGAAAACTTCACCCTCAACATGAAAATGAGAAAAAAGTGGGTGGGCTGGGATTTAGCTCAGTGGTTCAGGTGCTTGCTTTGCAAATGCAAGAACCAGAGTTTGACCCCTGGTAACAAAAAGAAAAAAAAGAAAAGAAAAAATAAAATGAGGACAATTGGCTGGTTGAAATAGTGGATATTTAAGGTATTCCATCAGATCATTGAACCAAAGCATAAATATTGAATAGATTAATCCCAAACACTGTTTCATCATGAGAGGAAAAGAACATTGTTTTCTGAAATGAAAAGTGAGAGACAAGAACAGACTTAAAAGAAAAAGTGAAGATATTAATAAATAAGCAATATCAACTGTAATTCTCATGAAGATAACTTGATGATGTGAAATCATTCAGAGATCTATGATTTTGGTCCTGACATAATACTCTTTTTTGATGAAACTCATTAAGAGAAGTAGGACCTTTTGTTCATTCAAACCGCAGTGACAGAATTTGTAATCATTGGCATGAGTGGCTTAATACAGAAAATAAGCTTTCATCTAAATCCAAAAGTGCAATCATTTTTGGGCTGCTCTTACTTTGAAAACCTCTTTATAGCCATTAAAAAATTGACAGCTATTTTTAAAAATTAAAGAAAGGCAGATGTCTGCAAATAATTCCCCTCCATCAGCCCACAAGTCTGTATTACCTGGAACGAGTACCACTGTGCTGCTAACTTCTTCATGTTCAAGTCCTAAGACAGGATTCTCTGCCCAACTCTCTAATGGCAACTGCAGCGCATGTCTCTCACTAACTCCAGAGTCTCTGTGCATACAATTTTCTTTCTACTGCAGATTGGCCTCACATGGGAGAGTGTTACATTGAAGCCCAGGAACTGTCTTTATCTGCTGTCAAGAATCTTGTGTGCTCTGTTTTTTATCAAAGGTTTCCAAAGTGTGAATTCTTTGGCATGTATGACACTATTCTTCTCTTTTGCTGTAATATGAACTAAAAAATACTTTGCAACTGATTAGCTCAGCAGATGAAGTACATGAAAGAGATCTAGTAGAAGTTGTTCTGTTGGCTTTGGCCATGGTAGGTCCTCTGTGTACATTCTTACAAATCTACTTTTGGTGATTATTATGGTGACATGCTTTGGGGATTGGTACATCAGGGGCTAAAATGTGAATGCTGTGGATTAAATAAACATAAAAGATGTGTGTTCAAGATTACAAGTTGGACTTGATGTAACACAGAGCTGGGAAAAAGCAATCTGCCAAGCTCTTATGTCTGTGACCTCTCAAGCAAGTGTTTGCACTTCTCCAGGGCAAGGAACAAATCACAAAGATTTGTCTACTAATAGTCATATCCAGGAGATTGTGGACATCAGTACTATTACCAGATCTTTGCAGTTGAGGTCCTTGGTTCAGGGCAACTTGGCATTGTATATGGAGGGAAACATTGAAAGACTGGAAGAGATGTTGCTATTCAAGTAATTGATAAGGTGAGATTCCCCACAATGCAAAAAAGTCAACTTTGTAATGAACTATCTTTTTAACAGAATTTGCACCATCCTGGTATTGTAAACCTGGCATTCATGTTTGAAACTCCATAAGAAGTGTTTGCAGTAATGGAAAACTATGTGGAGATATGTTGGAAATGATTCTATCTAGTGAGAGCAGTAAGCTTCCATAACAAATTACTAAGTTCATGGTCACATAGATCCTTGTTGCTTTGAGGAATCTACATTTTAAGAATATTGTGTACTGTGATTAAAAGCCAGAAAATGTGCTGCTTGCAAAATCAGAGCCATTTCCTCAGGTGAAGCTATTTGACTTTGGATTTGCACACATGATTGGTGAGAAGTCATTCTGGAAATCAGTAGTAGGAATTCCAGCATACTTAGCTCCTGAGGTTCTCAGGAGTAAAGGTTACAACCATTCTCTAGACATGTGGTCAGTGGGAGTCATCTTCTCTGTGAGTTTCAGGGGCACATTTCTATTCAAGGAGGATGAAAATATAAACCACCAAATCCTAAATGCTGCATTTATGTACCCACCAAATCCATGGAGAGAAATTTGTAGTGAAGCAATTGATCTGATAAACAACCTGCTTCAAGTGAAGGTAAAGAAATGTTACAGTGTTGACAAATCTGTTAGATATCCCTGGCTAAAGGACTATCAGATGTAGCTTAACCTTAGAGAATTTGAAATTCTCACATTACATATGAAAGTGACGATGCTGTCTGGTGGGAAATCCATGCATACACACATAAACTGATATAGCCAAAGTACTTCATTATGGTTCCCAATCTAGATGACATGGAAGAAGATCCTTAATTATCAGTGAACTAACTTCAATATGGGTTTCATTGTGTGGATGAATATTTTTGCTGCATAACTGTTGTTCCTTGTAGGCTGACATCTGCAAGGATGCAAAGGCATGAGGAAACATAAGGCATTGGTTACACCAATACTGTAGCTCACAAATAGGTACAGGAAGGGAAACTGAGTAATAAAACACACAAATGAATTATGATAAAGTTTTTTATAATTTTTGTAGCATAAGTAATAACTGGTTTTGTATTTTTTCCTAGTCCTTTACTTTTAAGTGTAATAATGTCATTTGATTTATCTTCCCTTTCCTAAACTTAATTATTTTTTAAAAAGCAAGCTAGCATGAAATTATTGCATTTAGCATTGACTGTGAAGCTAGCAGTATATGATTTACAAAAGTTCTTTTGAGTGATTTGTCTAACTGACCACCAAGACATTTAAGTTTTTCATAGATGCATACAAGAGGAGCACTGGACTGTCTTACCTTTATTTTGATATCAGTCAAGACTTTAACACAGTGATTTCTAATCTTTTTTTGGAACTGAAACTCTTAATATGTTCTCTCTACAGCATAAAAATTAAATTATCACCATTTGTGAGTATGTTATAATAGCCATTGAGGCTGAGGATGACTGATATTACAAAACAGAGTACTGTAGGAACCATTCCCAAGTGCTGAAAGGTTATGTGTAGCTTCTCTTAGCTCAGCTGTGTTAAACATTCATGTTCCCACTTGACACCTTCTAGATGCCACACTGTACCCTGACATTCAATGAGTATATACCTAAATTTCAGTTACATAATTTATTTCTACCTAAGATTGAATAATTTGAGGGCAAAAATATATATACTAAAAGGAAGGCCAATGAAGGATCCGGTCATTCTGCTATCACTCTGTAGCAAAGTATATTTTCCCCCATAACCTATTAGAGGGCTTTAATTTGGAATATTTTCAATTTATTTAATTTTAAGCTGTTTGAGGGAGTGGATTAGAAACAGCTTATAAGAGTTTAACTATATTATCAATATAACAAATTAAACAATGAATAAGAACTTCTTTTTGCATATCAGCTCAAACATCAAACTATTTTTAAAATGTTTGCTAATAAAGGTTTAATATCCCTTATCTGAAATGCTTGGGACCAGAAGTGTTTTAGATTTCAGCATTTTTCAGATTTTGGAATATTTACAAAGATCTGAAACTCTGAAATGCTCTAAAATCCAAAACTTTTTGAAAGTGGTGTTGCTTACAGATTTTCACAATAGGGATGCTCAATCTGTTTTCACCAAAGAAAATTTAAGATCTAGAACCATCTACTTCTAAAAAATATAGTGGCCTTTTGTTTATTCCTCAGTAATCAGTATGAACCTTTTTTTTTTTCATTACTGTGCTCTAAAGAAAGGAAAAAAAATTTAGACTCAGAAAATCTGGATTTAAGTATTTTGGCTCCACTGTTTATTAGCTGTGTTGGCCTGAGCTGATGTGAGTCTTTAGTTCCTTGGTGTATGCAATTAAGATCAAAATTCTAGCATCCACCTTCCTCAAAGTGCAGTCATAGAAATAATATATGTATGAATGTACTTAATAATAGCATTTAATAATAGTAAAAGTATAAAAGTGTTAATTTATCCACTGAATTTGGGAGAGCAAAGGAAAAGTATGTTCTTGTATGTGAGCAGACTAAGAAGGCCTTCAGAGATCCTTGAAGCTATTCCTCTAGGACTAAAACTATCCTTGAGAGAATAATATATTACCCAATGCCTCCGAGTTTTAAGTTCTTCGATATGTTTTAATTTATCCTCACAGTAGTCACTTTGGAAGTATATTATGAAACTTACAGATAAGGAAATTGAGGCACAGGAGATTAATTGCCAAAGTTCACAGTTAGTTTGAACCCTCACAGCCATTATGCTACATTATATATCTGTATCTCTAGAAGACATTGCACATATCTCAGTAATTTGTCTCCACCATAGCAGTTACAAAGATTTAACCAAATTAATTTTAAGAATTCTTTTTATAAATGGATTTTCCCTGTGATGGATGATGACTTCCCCAATTTCCTCAAAGTAAGTCTTTATATCAATACATGCAAAAATGGAATAGTGTGTCATTAGGAGACCCACTATAGTTATATTGCATATACTGAAAATTAATTGAAATTATGTTCATTTGTTAAAATTATATAATCAAACTTTGCAAGCCATGAAATAAATTATACTCTTTTTGTTAGATGCCTAAGAAAATTTTAAATTTCTTTGTAAAGGCACTGTCAGATAGCTTGGAGTTGAGTAATTACTCCAGATAACAAAATGTCTTGAAGTCAAATTGTGTCTGTATAAGAAATAATTGTTTGTTAGAAACATTTGAAAATGTACAAAGTAGTCTATAATGACACCATTCAGTATTTTTTATATTTTTTATTAGATGACACTTTTTGTAAATATTCTCAAAGTGCTTGATAATAAAATGTATTTCTGTATCACCACAAAACACATCTTTAAGGGATTTTTGAGTGTGATAGGATTAGAAAAAAGTATCCAAATGATGAGTGTTACAATGGTGTATACATAAAATTACCAACAGATATTTTGTTAAAAAGATTTAAAAAATGAAATATAAATGAGATTAGAGAATACAGCTATGATGATTCAGGTAACTGATTCTGTCCTTAAGTTGTAGTCTTTTATTATTTATTTTTAAAATTTTTGTTAGTACATATCTGTAGTACATAAATGATTACACTCTTCAAGGGGAGTTGGCATGTGTACATAATATATCTTAATGCATTTTACTTCTCTTCGAACTATGAGCCTTCCCTCTTTGTGCATCTCTTTGCCCCTATCCCGTTTTAAATATATCTATCTTGCTAATTCTATGATCTATTTGTACCAGGTTTTGGGTGCTAGTGTCATTCTGGAAGTGGTTTCTCGGTTCTTTCTGTCCTGAGTGAAGTATTGGTCTAGACAAGCACAGTTTTTTTAAAGGTAGGAAAAGAAATAGGCTCTGAAGTGTAAGTTTGGACCAAATAAAAGTCGGAAAAGAGGTACACTGTATAGCATGAAGGTGGGACATTCATACAAGAGAGAACACAGTGGCAAAAACTTGATGTGGACTATATTTTTGGTATTATCCACTACTCAGGCTGACATCAGGTCCAAGCTATCCTACCAAAAACCTACTCAAGTTCTCATAAGAACTCCACATGCAGGACTTTGGGAGCCATTCTGCACATGTGTCCTGGGATTTTTGTAATTCATAGGTCAGACCTTCCCCAGCCAACTTTGCCACACTCTAATCTCCTGCCTCATTTTCCCCTGCAAGACATATATCCCCAAAATTCTTTATGCAGTGCTCAGGGAGTGGAGGTCTCTGTCTTCAAAAGCTTCTTTAGCTGAAAGGGGCTGTAGACCCTACCTGTTGGTGATTTTGTGCTCTCCAATTACCTTGGGATATTGTGGCTCACTGACTGGGTTGAGGGAAAAAATCTGTCCGAAGACAATGAGAGAAGGATTATTGACTATTGAGCTGTCTATTTGATGGGAGAAAGAAAGTAACTACTATTACTTTGAGGATGTAGGACCCATATATGAGGAACAGATCAGATTTCCATGCTTCTTGTGCAGGACAAAATATGGCAAAGAGGTAGGTTAGATAAATTGTCAGTAGTCTGAGATCCATAGCCTTAGCAAGATTACCCACGTAATGGATATAAATAGAAACAGGGGACTCAGTACAGGTTTCCATTTAAGCTGTGGTAAATTAGTGTTATCAGTGACTCCACTTATCTGCGACCAGAGCAATACTTAAGTCTTGCTTTCCAAAGAGCTTTCTCAGGGCTTCCAGAGGTTCTCAAGAATAGCTTCCTTTTTCATGCTTTGAAAATTCTAGTGGCCATTTTCTAAGTAGGATTTTAATAGATTGTCACTATGTCCCTCGAGGAAAGACCAGAATTCTTTCTTAGGAATTGGGAATAAGGTTAGGGTCATGAGGGGCTGAAGGGTTGCCCTTCATGCTTCCCTATTAGCCTTTTGATTTCCCAAGGAGACTTGAGATGTGTCTTTGGAATCCCTTACCATGAATGGTAATGACTTGCTTGGGAAAACAGACTACCTCCAAGAATTGTAGAATTTCCTGTTTTGTGTTTTAAAACGATTGCTTGTTAGTAAGCAAGCTCTTTTCCAGATAGCTGTATGTAGCACCAGAAAGGTATATTTGGTCCTTCCTGCCTTTTCCTAATATTAATTAATGCCTAAGTATACAATTTGAGCTTTGCTTTTTGAGTAGAGATCCCTGAAGGAAGTTGGTCTCTAAGACTTGTTGTAAACTGATAATTGCATATTTTGCTTTTTTTTTAATAATCTTCTTGGACACAAAGCTACTTCACTCAGTGAGACATATATCTTCAAGGTCTTGAAGGGACAAATCACTGATATCTTGCCCACTTGCATAGGTCTAAGAGATCACTTGTTCATAAGAATGGCTGACTTCTTGCCTATAGGCATCAGAGAGGCATGATTAGAGTAGTGCAAGTTTTTATATTAATATAAGGGATGTTCAAGAGCATAGCCTGATACATGGCAATCCATTACCTTGTTATCCACAGGTAACATTGGTCTTAAAGAATCACTCTAACTGGGAGTCAAGACTTCTCCTTTCTGTCTTAAATTTAGTTTTGCAGCTTCCTGTGTTTGCATAGCTATAGCTATAGCTAGTAGTGCTTTTAGGCAGAATAGCTATCCAGAAGCAACTCCAGCTAACGTTTTGAAAAGTATGCTACTGGAAAGAGTTATTTTTCTAGCCGTTAGGTCGAGACACCCAAAATAATTCCTCTTTTCTAATATGTAGAGAAAGAAGGATTTTCTTAATTCAGATATTCCATTGGTATAATCCATGAAGCAGGATCCACCTGTTGGCTAATTAGGTAAAGGAAACTTAGCATAGTTCCAACAAATAAAATCCATTTGACCTTTGCTAGAATTAGAGAATTGCCCCAAATTTTCTAGTAAATATCTTCCTAGCAAGGGAGTAAGACACTATGGGGCAATTAGAAACTCACACTTAAACAACTGGCCTTCAAAGTGACATGTCAAATCAGGAGTAAAGAATCTCTGACAAGGTGTTCCCTTGACCCTAACTATAGCTATAAGATCTAGAGGAGGAATTTCCAGGAAAGGAAGTCAAAACTGAATAAAATAATTGAATTAGATCACCCTTGACATCCAGTGTTACCCAAGGTTCCTCACAGGAAAAGGTGATTTCCATGGTCAGGGGCATTGTGGATTCCCTTGAACAACTTCAGAGGAGAAAATAAGAGTTTTGTTTGGCCTAGCCCCGCTCTGGGAACAGAGACAGCCAATCTTCTAGTGCCATGAGCCAGGGCCATTGGCTGCCTCACACTCAGAGCAAGGCCCAGACAGCAGCTTGGACACATGCATAGTGTCCAGACTTCTTGCACTCAATGGGTTTTCCCTTAGAAAATTTGGGTGAGTTTAAAGCATTGCCAATTGTAGCATCTGTTATTCTAGCTTTTCTCTTTTGACTCTCCTCCATAGCCTGATTATTGGACACAGAAAAGGCCTGTCTAGCAATTGGTTCATAGGTGTCTGGGCTCCCATCTGAAGTTTCTACATTAAATAGATGGAAGAGATCTATATCCCCATGAAAGAGAGGTGGTTATCTGAAAATGGAATCATCAAATATATCACTCTCTTCCTTGGGGGGGTCATTCATAGTTTTAGGCTTTTCCTGGGATTAAAGGTCACAAAATCCTGAATAAAAGGGATTTCATTCAACCTTCTATGTTTTAAGCAGAAACCATCTAACTGAAAAATAGTCTCATAGTTTAAACTGTCATCCCATACCCATCTCTTGCCATTTCCTAGTTTATATTGAACTCAAACCATATTAAAATTGTAGATAAGCTATTCCTTTTTAAATTTGAAGGGTCAAACCTTTTCCATTGATCAAGCATAGAGCTTAGTAGCAAAATCAGTGGAATTTGCATGGTGTGGTTCATGTGGTTTCCCATGGCTCATTTGGGGCCTATAGAGAGAGACAACTAGGTCTTGGGTCCTTAAAATGGCATCCTATACAGAAGGAGAAAGAGTTAATGAGCCCACAAATCATCTCTTGGGAGACTCAAGTATTCACTAGACAGAACTCTCTGTCCAAAGCTAGTATAGCACTGGTGTCTTTTATAGAAGCATCATTTCAAGCCACAGAATCTCAATGATGACATCTCGTGCTGAAGGAGGAGACCTGATTTGAGCCCACAAAACATCCCTTATGAGATTCAAGTATTTTTTTCGGCATACATCTCTGCCCAAAGTGCTGGCATCCTTAGCAAAAATATAGAAAAAAGATACAGTGGGGCCTTTTGTCTCAGTGCTGAGGCCTGCTAAATATTTAGGGAGAGGGGGTTGAGTCCCTTGATGGCTCTACTTAGTCCTTTGAAATGCCCATGAGATCAGGGTGGAAACCCCCCCTTCCCACACCAGGATTCCCTTAGCCACTGATAAGCTATTTAATGGTTCTGCTTAAGCAGCATGCAGCCACTTGGGAAACAGTGTTTCAGGACTCCCTTAGACATTTTGTGCCACTTGACAGCTCTACTTAAGCAGAGTGGAGCCACTTGAGAAACAGTATCTCTTGCATTTACTGTGATACTAAAAATTTTTGTACTTTCTTTAAAGCAATACAGGTGGAAAAGTCTTTTTAAAGAAAACAAAGCTTTAAAAATCCTAAGACTAACTTACATTCACTTGTTAAGCTTTGCTTGCCGTTCTTTGGTTTTGCTTCAGCCACCATGCATCTGTTACTCCATTACCTGCATTTTGTTAAAAGAAAGAAGGAAGGGATGCAGCCTAATTTAAAAGACAAAAAAAGAGGAGGAAGCTCACATGTTCCTTGTAGTGTGAGCCTTAGATACTATCTGCAAGGGTGAGATTTTCTAGTTACCAGGAGGTCAAACATGGTGGATCCCATATGGCTAATCCAAAAAATAAAAAGTGTACCCAAAGTGCCTTACCTGGTCTCCTTCCTGGCTCGCTAAACATCTTGCCAGATTTTGGATGCTGAAGTCTACTTCTGAAGGTGGTTCCTAGATTATTTCTGTCCCAAACAAAGAATTGATCAAGACAAGTGCAAGCAGTAGCTAAGTTTTATTAAAGGTAAGAAAAGAAACAGCCCCTGCAAAACAAGTCTGGGCCAAGTAAAAGCAGGAAAAGAACACTCTACAGCATGAGTGAAGGCTCTTCATACACTAGAGAACACAGCAGCAAAAACTTGGCCATCCAGGAATGTGGACCACCATTTTTGTATCATCCTTTCCTCAGAGTGACATCAGGTCTAGGCCATTATACTGAAAACCTGCTCAAATTCTCACAAGAAGTCCACATGCAAGGCTATGGGAACTCCTGTGTACATGTATCCTGGTATTTGGTAATTAACAGGTCAGACCTACTTCTCCATCCAGCTTTGCCATGCCTTACTCTTCTTCTATATTACTATTTTTTATTTTGTTGTTTAAATTATTTATTCTTTGGATTTCTAATACAAGAGAACCCATAATATATAAGTTTGTGTGTCTGATTTATTTCACTTAACATTATTGCCTCAAGGTATACCCATTTTCCTACAGATAAACTAGATTAATCCTTCTCTATGGCAGAAAAGCACTCCTTTGCATATAAATACTACAATTCTGTATTAGTCTATCTGTTGATGGATATGTAGATGGTTTCCAAGATTTTGCTATTATAAATTGTGCTGCCATGAACATGGATATGTACATCCCATTAGAATATAATGTTCTTAACACTTTGGGGAAGATACTTAGAAGGCTAATAACTGGGTCAAATGGATTTTTTTTTAGTTGTTTGAGGAGTCTTCATACTGATTTCCACAGTAGATTTACAAGTTTACATTCCTAACAACAATGTAGAAGTTACTTTTTTCACTATAGCTTCAGTAGAATTTATTATTATTTGAATTCGTGATGATAGCCATTCTTTCTGGAATAAGATAGAATTTCAGGGTGGTTCTATTTTGCATTTCTCTAATGGTCAGAGATGTGGAATATTTTTTCATGTACTTATTGGCCATTTGTACTTCTGAGCAGTACCTTTTTATTTTACTTGCTCATTTGTTGATTTGGTCTTTTATTTGCAGGTCTAATTTATTAGTTCTGTGTTCAAAGAGTAGCTGGTATATTGTTTTGCTATTCTACAGGCTGTCTTTTTATTCTGTTGGTTGGTACTTTTGTTATGAAGAAGTTTTAGAATTTGATATTGATGCCATTTGTATTGGGATCCTGGTTCCACAAAATATGAAAAAGTGAAGTCATGAACCAAAGAAGGAAGTTAGGAAAGTTTGGTTGGAAATAAGGAGAGGAGAACATCTACTGAATTTTCAGGAGTGGTTCCAACTGAGTTGTCCCACCTGGCTTCTCGTTTTAGAGTTACTTATAGGTAATATGGGAAAAGGAGTTCATTAATTGTTTGGCAGACCTCTATTGGGAGTGTCTCTGTGACATTTTAAAGAAATGACCAACTAGAGCACATGTTCTCCAGCCTAGTTCCTTTACATAATATTTACAGTAAACTGGGAATCTTAGAAGGCACCAGGTATTTTGCATTATAATTTCCTCAAAATCTTTTAGGAGTGGGTAGGCTGGATTCCATGTTATAGAGGAAATTCGTTGTACTTTAAATTTCTCAAAATTCAGGAGCTTAGTAGATGGTGGCACCTCTCTTTAATAGGGAGAGGCTGCATACTATCTTGCTGGAGGAGGAATATTCATTCCCAAAGTCCTAGTTTCTTGTTTATTCACATTTTAATTTCTGTTAATATGGCTGAGTTCCCCACTATCTCTGAACCTTCCCCAGGTAGCTCCCTTAGTTATATGTGAACTAAATAAACTACATTCTACAATGTGATCCCATTTGTTGATTTTTTTAATATTATTTCCTGTGCAATTGGATCTTCCTTTCAGAAAATCCCCGCCCATGCTTGTGTCTTCACCATCAGATTAAATGTTTCTGTTTTAATATTTAAATCATTGAAACATTTTGATTTGTTTAGCACTCAGTGTGAGATAAAAGGGGTTAGATTCAGTGTTTTCTATGTGGATAACCAGTTTTCCCATTGTTACTATGTGTTTGAAGCTTTGGTCTCACAACATCAAGGAATGAATGTGTGACGGAAAAGGAGGAAGTTACGAGTGAGGAGAAGTTTTATTTGAAAGAAGAATAGCTTCTGAATTTCCAGGAGGGGTTTTGAGTGGGTGGACACATGGCTCCTCACTGCAGAATTAGCTAGTTAAGAGATAAGCAGAGCTCAGGAATTACTCAATTTTTAAATTGTCATCTATCATTGGTGGCTCCGTGTATTTAAAACAACCAATCGGAACTCACGCTTTCTAATCCATTTCAACATGTAGAGTTTAATGAAAACTGGGATTTTAGACAAAAAATTATTTCGTATTTTAAATTCCTTAGAACTCACAAATTGAGTAAGGAGGGGCTTAAACTCCATTTCCAAAGGGAGGGGACTACATCTCATGTTGACTGAGGAAGTTGATTGCATTTAAATTCCTCAAAATTCAGGAGTTTAGTAGGAGTGGCTAGGACTCCTTTTAGTAGGGAGGGATCTGTATTCCATGTTGCTTGGGCAAAATCATGTTTGATTCAAAGTCCTAGTTCTGCACTGACTCCATGGAGGCTGAAGCCCTGTCTGACTGCCTACTAATTTCTACCTGATTAAGCTCTGTGTTATACCAGCACCATTTGTTAAAAAGGCTGAGATCAAATGGCTGAATATTCTTGGAGTTGTTTTTGCATCATCTATTCTGTTGTATTGATCCTTATGTCTGTTCATTATAATATTTGGAATAGTAGCTACTGCATACAGGCAAAAGAAATAAAAAGATATGTATAGAAAGGAAGAAGTCAAATTATCATTTTTTTTACAGATGACATGATCCTCTGTATAGAAGATGCCAAAATTCCAACAAATGCTTCTTAGAATTAATAATTAAATTTAGTAGTGTAGGAAGATTCAAAATCAACACAAGATAATCAATAGTGTTCCTATACACAGATACTAAACTCACTGAGAAAGAAATTAGGAAAGTAATACTATTCACAATAACAGCAAGAAAAATTAAATACTTGGGAATTAACCCAACCAAGGAAGTGAAAAACACCTTCATCTATGAAAACTACATACTTTGAATAAGAAGGTATCAGAAAATAGGAATATATCCCCAATTCCAGGATAGGCCCAACCTATATTTTCAAAATGGCCGTACTTGCACAACTGATAAACAGATTTAACACAATATTGATCAAAATAGCAATAGAATTTCTTACAGAACTAAAGAAAACTGTCCTCAAATCCATATGGAACCTAGATAGGAAGGTTGGGTGTGGTTAAAACTGGCTTGGAAAGGAGGCATGACAAGATCCCAGAACATGCACAGAACAGTTCTCATAACCCTCTCCGTGTACTTCTCCTGAGAACTGGAGCAGGTTTTTGATAAGATGACCTACACACGATGCCAGTGTGGGAAATATGAAAAGAGAGAGTCACCATTAAGTGCTTCCTAGTCTGTCTCTTCATGATATCCGACCTTACACTGTAGGTTGGATCTGTATATTTTCTCCCTTTCTACTCACTTAAAACTTGTATCGCAGGGTCTGTATTTCCCCTATCCATCTGTTTCTTTTCCAATCTTTAATGAAACTTTGCTAATCTTTGCACTTGTCTTGATCAATTTTTTGTTCAGGACAGAAAACAAAACCTAGAAACCACCCCCAGAAAGTTTTTAGCACCCAAAACTTGGTAAGAAGAAAGTCAAAATAGGAAAACAAGAGCAAGGCAAGATACATCACAGTGCCTGACCTCAAGTTATGTTACCAAGCTACCGTGATCAAAACACGATGGTACTGTTTATTTCTGTTTTGAAAATGAGAGAGAAAATTACATTCTTTGGCTTGTTAGTGTTCTGAAATTAAATATAGCACATTATCATCTTTAAATTCAGTATATCAATATGAGTAACAATGTTAGGCATGTTAAAACTGAAAAAGAGAAAATAATAAGCATGTTGTCAAATGTAGACTGTGCAAGTGGTAACTATTTCATAAATCATGCTAAGGTACTAACTATGACTCTCCTCACATTCCCTATCTCTTTTTGAGTCATTATGTTTTGCTGGAGCCAAAATTAGATGTGCTAACATTTGTACTACACAATAATTTTTATTTAGATCTCTTCTTCTCAAA
This sequence comes from Fukomys damarensis, assembly GCF_012274545.1. Taxonomy (NCBI): domain Eukaryota; kingdom Metazoa; phylum Chordata; class Mammalia; order Rodentia; family Bathyergidae; genus Fukomys; species Fukomys damarensis. Next base: position 81,628,831 of record NW_022900951.1, read on the forward strand.
CTGGGGTAAAAATACCCCAAGGTTACTCTGTGCCTTGCCAGAAGTTATAGGAAACTTCTTAGCAATCTTTTTTTAATTTACATAGTGGATAAATCATTTTTATATGAAGACATATATTAAGAAAAATCAAAATTCATATGAATTTATTCTAATGAAACCTGAGTAAATTTTGTTTTGGACTGTGGCTAGGAGGGGTTGAGAATTATTTGTTCAATCTCCTCTGTCATTAGATACACTTTGGAAAAGTTTAAGTAGTATTGGTGTAAAGCAGGAGAGAGGCCATTGTGTAAGATGCATTACATTCAGATTCACTGGGTGCAACACCTGTATGTACTGCTTAAGATATCTATAACATGTGTGCTTTATATAGACAAGTATTCCAACATATGTATTTTTTTCTGTATATAGCAATACTAGCCTATAAAATTGCTAAACTAATTTTCTTCCAAACTATATTGGTGGTAAGGCTGAAATTTGGAATTTATAGTTTGTAACACAATTTAGAAGTGAATTTATTGGAAGAAATATGAAGACCTGTCCAATTTTCATCCAAGTAAGGCTATGTCTCTGAGACATTAAAGTAGCTATATAATTACAACCATGAAAAACACAATCAGTCAAACCAGATTGTTGACTCAAAGGAGTACAAGACTAGTTAATTTTAAATGATTTTAACTCTGCCACAGATTTATGCAGTGCCATTTATTCACAATGGGAAATCATTTTTAAGGGCTTTTACATATAACTCAATAGTATGGTAATGTTATTTGCACTATAAATGTCAAACCTTCTTAGCCTTAGTGGGAGACCTGGAGTCAGAATGGTGAAAGTTTATAAAACCTTCTTAGTTGAAAAAGGAAATGGATAAAGATAACTGGGCCTATTGGACATCCCTATCCATGTCTCTGTACATCCAGACTGTGGCAAGTGTTCAAGCCAAGGTATATCCATGATCATATTGGCAGATGGGAAAGGAAATAGACCACTGAGTTCTGTGCTGGCTGTCGGTGACAAGGAATTGGGGTGATCATGCAACCCTCGAGGCTTAATGTCGGCATTTTCAAGTCTAGTTCCCTCTGAAAACCAGAGGATCAATCTATTTTCTCCTGAAGGAGAACAGAATCCTGTGGTGTTTCCTGGCTTGAGCTTTTACTTCTCAGCAGATCTATGTCTAGTCACAACCTTTCTGCAACTGTATCTTGTGACCATCTTCCACCCAGTCACTATGGTAGGGTGACCCCCAAAACCCTCAAGTTTACCTGTTCTGTAGTTCTGTTAGCTCAATCTTAAACAAGTAACCCCTTCCAAAAATGGTTCCTGATTAGACGTTCTCAAATATGTCAAGCATTGCTTTGACTGTCTTCTCTGTGGACTGCCATGTGGAAAGAATTACATTCAGAGTAGAATCCATGTTATTTTTGCAGGTTACAATAACTGTGGGCTTTTCTTGTGGTAAATGCTATTAGTCTGGTCTGTTCTTTTCTCTGGAGATGCCAATCCCACCCCAAACCCCAGGTTAACCTTGTACTATCATGTACAGTTCTCCCACCCTGGGAGCTGGAGTTATCATTTCCAAATTCTTCATTCTTATCTCTGTTATATTCAGTTTCTCCAGTTTCTCTGTGGTTTATAGTTCTCCTGTTGTCTCTTTCTCAATTCCCAGAGACTTCTCATTTTTTTTTTTCACTAGGTTGTTTTCCAGGTGTCTCAATTCCAGGTCCCAGAGGGTTGTATTTCACAGCTAAATATTTACTCTAGTATCTTTAGTATCCTGACTAAACTATTTAAAAATTATACCTTTAAGATACTTTAATACTTCTAAAGCAAAAATTTTCAATTATGATTTTTCTTTTAATTTTTAAATTATGATCTTCTTTTCCCCTTTAGAAGATTTGGCTTATATTTTAAATTGAAACATAATAAACACCACATCTTTTTTATATTCTTACCAAACATAATTTTCTTTTTTTCAGTTATAGACTCAGGAAAAGCAGAGTTAATTTTACTTATTTTGTGCATTTTATAAGTTTTTAATATACTTGCTGTAGTTTTTAGTATATTTGAGCTATGGAATAAAAATTAATCTGAATAATTTGCAGATGTTCTCGAACTGTAATGGGTATCTGAATAATGTGGCACAACCCCAGTTTGGTAAAGCTGTGAATCTTTAAATACAGATTTCCAGGTCTTTCCCTCAGATTCTAATTTAGTACATTATCACATCATAAAAAGTGCAGGCCAGGCAAGGGTTTTTTTGGTGGGTTTTTTTTTTCCCAATACCAGGGATCAAATTCAGGACCTTGCACTTGCCAGGCAGGCACAGTGCCACTGAGGTAAATCCTCAGCCCTTTCTCAAATGATAATTCCTAGCAATCTTGAAGGTATACCTGAAGTCATTTTGATAGTTTTGTTAGGGAAGGAAATGAAGTTACCTAGGAAGGGGAGGAAATGAATGTGACTCTTTGAGAAGATAATGGCTGTGACTTGTTCTACACCTAGGAATACATAGGTAAATCTAAAACAGTACAAGGAGTGTTTCCCGTTTGTACAAGCATGCTAGTGCCAAGAATGATCTCAGGTGGTGATGGCTTTTCATGTGTCATTGAAGTTGGAATTCTTGACACTGTTCTTACGATCACACCTGGCACAGATGTGAAGATTGTGTATGTCCTGAAAAGGCCCACACATATGTGCACAAAGAGAAGTGGCAGAATTTTTCTCACAGACTTGAACATGGGAGGGGAGAATGGAATTGTAGGGGGGTAGATAGAAAAATGTTGATTTGGAAAGTAAAAATATTTGATATTTCTTTTGTTAAATGGTCTGAAATTTAAGGAAAAATTAGTTGTTTCTCAATTTTCAGTTGTATGATCTAATGTGATTAGTTCTGAATAAAATGTATGCTGAATATAAATTAATAAAGGTTCTCAATTGTATGTGTATTTTTTCTATATCTTTAATAAAAAAGGATAAGTAAAACAAAAAGCACAGGCTATTGGCAATGGACTAGGACCTGGAAAACGTAATTCAAAATTTATTTGCAATTATCTTCAGGTTAGTGGTCATAGCTTATATAAACAAATACGAAATTTTTATATTTTTTCACAGTTTTGATGTTATGCTTGATGAAAAAACAAAATGGCTTTTTGATATGGACAATTGAGTGGTTGTTCAGTAAATGCTGATTCTTTGCTATATTGTGCAATTAGTACTGTGTTTTTTATGCTTAGCATTATGAAAGCTATTTTTTTTTTTTTTTTTTTTTTT
>NW_022900951.1:81637713-81649441 GCF_012274545.1 Fukomys damarensis
GGTCCTTCCTGGGTCTGTTGTCGCGCAGGCCGGGAGCTCCCGCGCAGGCCGGGAGCTCACGCGCACGCCGCCGGGTGATCGCAGACAGGCAGGTAGGCAGGCCAGAAGAGCTTTTCTATGCTGTGACTTTCACATGTCTCCTTCTTCTTACTAGTATGTCAGATTTTATTTCCATGAGAAACAAAGGCCAACACTTGGAGCAAGGTCGATCCCAGAACCACGATCCTTTGTACTTTGTCCGACGTGAGAGGAAGTGAGAGACCGCGCCGCTGGTCGGTCCCGGAAGTCCCTGGCTGCGCGCGACGCCTCCACCGCACGTCAGCCTATGAAAGCTATTAAACAGATTGTCGCCTCTTAATTCAAAATTTACATGAGTTAATTAAAAATAACCTACTTATAATTGTTTTAAATTTACCAATTTATAGGCATACAATATGAATTTAATAAAATTAGTTAATTATAGAATTGTATGGCTTGATTTTTAAAGACACTGTTTGGTAAATATGCAAGTTTTATTATATTTCCAGAATTTTTTTTTTGTACCAGGGATTGAACTTGGGTCTTTGCACTTGCAAGGAAGGCCACCGAACCACTGAGCTAAATCCCTGGCCCCTTATTTCCAGAATTTTAAAATAATATTCTGACTTCCTTTTCAATTTATAATTCTGAGAAATATACATTTGGTGAGACAAATGTTCTCCTGACATTTAGAAATTGATTGTTTTTGTCAGATTGATTGCAAAAAGATCCAGAAAGTAGAAGGCAATCACTTGCTTTAATGGGTGATGTCTCCATATAAAAGAACTTGTTAGAGTATTTTTTTAGTCTGCTTTCTTACTCCATTAAAATATGATTTAAATGCTACTTTCTGTAAGACTTTTATTGTATAAATTATAGAATACCTATGTGATATTATTGTAAAAATTTCTTTCTATTTCTTTGAAAGCTGAAGATGAATAGGACAAATATAGGAGCACATAGACATACAAAATAGCATGCATAGGCCATTTGCCAAAGATGTGTACAATTTCATTTCCCCCAGTATATTTTAGGTGGCTCTTTGCTATTTTACAGATTATTTTTTGTCTCACTTCTCACAATGAATTTGTATAGAGGGCTACTTGAAATGGTAAAAAAAAAAACAGTAAAATTGGTTTTAAGGTGAAAATGTAGAGCAGGTGATAATGGGAGAAGGAGGAAAGGAGATAAACAAGATAATGGAATAGGGTCTCCTGGGATAAGAAAAGACAGTTTGCTTCAAGAAGGTCAAAGAGAGACATAAATTATAGGGAGGTCTAAAAATGAAAAAAAAAAGTGGAAAGCCAGCACTAATAATCTTTATTTAGAAGGCAATTTATCATTCATCTGGCAAATCATTCACAAATTCATGAGTTTTTGCAAGTTTTTAGAAATGAGCATTGGCTACTTCGGAAAGCAAAGCAATAACCTCCATTCTCATGACTATGCGAATAGTACACCTGCTCTTGATTTTTGCCAACACCTTTAAAGTTCCGGATTGGAGACTTTTCATATGCTGGGGATGATCTCTTAACCCACTGGTTTCTGAATGACATAGCAGAAGAATTTATTTTATGGATATGCGTCAAAGATTGGTTTCAAGGGCTATTATTAAGCAATAGTGGCAAAACAATTTTGATATACAAAAGCTTAGTAAAATTGAAAAGTGAGATTTGCCATCAGTCTTCTATGAAGCTAGGACCAGGACCCCCATCTCCCGAGTCCTGATCCAATGATTTTCTGAACTTAGACCCCTGTTACTGTCTAGAGTCCCTTAATTCTGGGTTCTGGGCCAAAGCTCCACTATTGTTCAGCTCTCTAATTTTTGAAGAGATGCCATCAATCTGGATGTTTGTGTGGAAATTCCCAAAGTGTGAAGCACTCTATGGACCAAATAAAACATGCCTGTATGATTAATTCAATTTTGGGGTTGCTTATTTGTGGCTTTTACCTTAGAAGATTTCCTTCATTAGGACTTTTAAACAGGCAACTATGTGACAGGGTCAGAATCTGTTCCAATATTTCCATCTGCAGTAGAGAATGGGAAAAATGTAAATTAGTATACAAACTGGGAACAGTCCTCAGAAGCTATCCTAATCACACCATCGAATAGACTGATCGATTCAAATCTAGAGCAAAGGGCACAACGTGTGGGTGTAAGGAGGATATTGACAAATTGATTACCTTACAGAGAGCAGTTACTTAGATAATGAAGCAAGTCGGTCTCAAGATACAGATAAATAAAGAGCACTGAGGGTAAAACATCTGCCTTAAAATGGCCCCAACTCAGTGTGATGTGATGCAGTGAAAGAAACAAATCATTGCAAATCTTCTCTTTCTTTCATGTTGTCTCTGAGCAGCTACTTTACATAATCTGAATGCATGTGACCTGACTGTCACATGAAATTGAATCTCTTTTGTACCTTTTTTTGTGATCTAATAAGGAAAGACTTCAGTAGTCAATAGTTCTTGGCTGCATTAAGAGAACTCTCTTATGACTGATTGTCATAATTTACAGTTCTTTGCACAGTCACACGTGCAAGAAAATCTAGGGGAAAAATCTGATTTGTAAAAGCTTCATTACCTTTCTTCTTCTTTCCTTAGTTACCTTGGCCTTCGCCAACCCATGTGGATGGCACATTTGTCCTTTATCTGCGTCTTTTCAATGTCATGTCTTTGTAACCCATCTCCTCTAATCTTTGCTTTCTGCTGAGAGTAATATAATACCTCCGTAAGTTTAGGAATTTGTGACTGATAAAAGCAAAACATTGTTTCCCTTCTCAGCTAACATATTTGCAGTTTAATAGATATTTTAATTGTGTAACACATAGGCGTGACTAATGTGGAGAATTTCTGGCAAATTTGCAGGGCATATGGGAACCTTTCCCAGAGTGCTACAATTCCTAACCTGCAGGTGGCTACTTGCTCGCTCCAGAAACAAGGTCAACACTATTCAGGACTTTGGCAGACTAGGAAGAAGTAATGCCTCTTAGAATTAGAAAGGAAAACTTTGAGTATCAGTTTTAAAGAGTGACTTTTCCATCCTCTTTTGCTCCTGTTATTGTGTCTCTTTTCTCTTATTTCTTTTGCTGTGCCCTCACCTATATGAAAGTGTTATCTATTAAGCCTATTGGTGACAGCCAGGGTCAAAGAGATTGCCAGACTTTGTTCCTGTCATGTTTCTTTGCTCTACAGGCAGGTGAATGGACACTATGAGCAGTCTCAGCAGAAGAGGGATAGAATTGTTTCTTTGAAAAGGCAGGTTCTGTGAGAGCATCCCTTCCTATGGTCTTATTGTATAAGCAGCTGTGCAGGAGACCAGCTTACAGAACTTGGCATGAACAAGTTAGAGTATATGACAGTAGGATATAACAAATGTGCCCAGTCTAGTCCAGTTTTGCTCCAACAGCCTTCTAGCACCACAGGTGATCATTGACTTATAAGTTGACGTCTCTGACACCAAATTAGGGCCAGAGTAGGGAGACTTTGTGGAAGAGTTCATATTATGACTCTTAAATGTGTAGGCCTCTGACATCTGTGTGTAAAGATTGCCCATACCCATCATATTTATTTGTGAGATTGCCACTTAACCTGTTTTCTCCTAACCTGAATATGGTGATTTGAGCAAGCTAGGAATAGTCTACCAAACCTCTTTTCTGTAGCAATGAAAAATTAGAGCTTTGTATGGAGGGAAACCAGCCATGAACCTGATTTACTAGAGAAGATGCTTAGAGAGCTACTAGTTATTGGCCCAGGCGTTATACATTATACTGAGTTAAAGCGCACAAGAACGTCAAAAGTTTGAGTGATGTTTTCTGTATTTTATAAGGGAAGAAGCAGAGAATCAGAGAGAATAAGTCACTTGTTTGTGATTGCACACCTAGTAAGTTGTAGAATTAGGATTTCAACCCACATCTGTTCTGTAACATTGCTTTAAAAACCCTATTGCTACAAACTACCTAAATCACTTCTGTACACAGCTGTGCTCAATTAATATCACTAGCTATTTTTTCCTACCTACCTGTCCGATTCATGTTTTCCCATTGCTATTTGCCTTTGTACCTTTTGTATTTCTGTACCTTCTTTGTGAAGTCTCAATATACTAACCTTACTTAAGCTACCCGTTTCTTTCTCCTGAATGCATGAATTGTAACCATATTATAGATGATAACTTTAATTGTCTTTGAAATTTTATTTGTGTAGATTTTGTCTCACTATTTATGTTAATAGCCTCCAAGATCAGCTGATCCTTATGCAAAGATTTCATATAATACTTAGATACAGCATATAGTTATGGAACTGGAAGAAAGGTTGTGTGCTTTTAAATATATGATCTTGTTTAATTATCTTAAAATCTTGTGAGGTGTGTGTCATTTTGGCTTTAAATTGCAAGTGTGGAAATTAGAATTCTGAGAAATAATCATTCTAAGGTTTCTACAGAAGCATCGACAATGGCCCTGGAATGAAACTCAGATTGTGGTTCTTTTTCCATAACTTGAGTCCTTTACACTAGTAAATGCTTATGATTTATCCACTGGCCATGGGACTATAGTCTTATTTGACTCCAAAGAATTTGCTTACACATAGAAGAAAAAGACCTTATGCTGAAAAAACTATTTGGAAAATGCTGTCTATCTGTCTGTCTATCTGTCTGTCTGTCTATCTATCTATCTATGTATCTATCATCTTTGGGATTTCAGTGAAATAAAGAATTTGATCCTACAAAAAGGCAGGTGGAAAACTCTGAAAACTTTATCTGTGCCCATGGTTCCTGATTCAGACCAGAAAAACATGATCCAAATCCTGATTCTGCTAATAGCTGTGTGATTTTGAAAAAAATAGTTTACATCTCTGAACCTCAGGTTTTTTTTCTGTAAAAAATGAGAATGGTGTTGTTATGCTGAGTAAAAGCAAATATATGAAAAATACTTAAAACGATGTCTGGGAAATAGTCAGCATTCCACAAGTCACATTATAATTGGTATCATCATGATCATCCTCATCGTTTTCATCACTGGAAATCTTGCAAAGGTGAACTTGTAGCCATTTCACCACATGAAATATTCTATTGAACAGTAAAAGACAAATTGCTATTGTTAATTAGGAGCCTCATTTTCATTGAATGAATTTTAAAAATTAAGTTAATTAGAGGCTATTAAAAACTTAAGCAATGAGCCACCTAAATAGATATTTCGAGCAAAACTATTTCAAGCAAGGTGATGCAATCACATAAAAATTGTCAATTAAGATGATCAGAGGATTTATTGTTCCCTGTATGAGTGAGATTTGCAGCCATCAAAACATTTTGATGATGTGTGAACCAAAAGTTAAGGCAGCTGAGACAAAGCTGGGGTAGAAACAAATCCCAAAACTCAACATGCCTTTTCCTGTCAGGATTTCCTTATGATTGTAGTGGTTTATAAAGGTAATTAAATAGCCTTCTTTGACTGGCAAAAAGGAAAATAATTCATCAGTTCAAATCCATGAATCACATCTCAGTACTAGCAATACTTTATAAAGCTAGAAATGTCCTTATGATGTGGCACTGTGCTCCAGTAGGGATTCTGACAAGCAATTGGGAACCACCAGATACAGAAACCTAAGTGATGAATGCATGGGCATGGGCCTGTATAGAAAGAAGATTGATTCCTTTTTGGAGCATGATGTCTTGAATGTCTTCGAGTGACATGGGAAACAATCCATGATGTGTTTAACATCTAGTAGTCTCAGTATGTTTGCTGAATGAATTTACATATTTTGTACATTTAGATCCTTTTCATTGGAGTCTGCCTATAGTGTCCAGTAACTCTACTTGTATTCTGTGAAAATTAGGCAGAAAGTCAATAAATATCCTGTTCAGAAATTATTAGATTAATATCCAAAGTTTTATGAATTTTAATATTTAGATCATCAGAGAATCACCATAAACTCGGCATAAGAATTGCATGAAAATAATTACATGTGAATCTTTATCTGGTAAAATACATTTTACATATTATTTAAACTACCCAATTTGCTTTGTTCCTAAAATCAAGCATTTTTTTCTGTTTTTGCAGTTAATGTTAGTAAAATTATTTTCGTGATTCTGCATAATTTGGCATATGACATGAAAAGTGAAAAGTATATTTTAGGAGAAGTGAATAAATATTTATTATCCAGCAAAGTGACTATCAACTTTGGATCCACAAGTAATATATTTATTTATTTATTTATTTTTTGATTCCAGGGATCTAACAGGTCCTTGTGCTTGTGAGGCAGGTGATGGAACTACTGAGCTAAATCCCCGGCCCCTCATTTAACTTTATTTTAACATTCATTAAATACTGTGCAGAACATTTAGTGACAAACAAAAAGAGACATGGTACTTGTCCTGATTGAACTTGAAATATAATAGAAGAGAATAGACAAATTTTAAATGAATAAACATATGATTAAGTGCATATATATTGAAATAAAAATACAAGAAATAGAAGACTGACATTGTGATTTAATTGAAGCAAAATTACATTTACATTGGACTCTGTAGGTTGAAAACATAACATCTAGGTGAAGAGAGTGACAAATACTTCAGAAGGAACAACATATGTTGATAATGGCTCAGAAGAGATGCATGATAATAGAAAAAAACACGGACACACTCAAGATACATTACAGAAATAGACATAAATATATTTTCTCATGATGATTGCCTGGTTCTTTGTTTTAATTATAATGTGGGGAAAAGTGATACTGAAATGGAGAGGACTACAGAAGGGCAGATTTTTGGGGAGTTCAAGAATTCTGTTTGCCTATATTTTATTTGAGAAGCCCATTAGATTACTCTAGTGAATGATAAGTGGGCAGTTGGATATGTCCGTCTGGAATTTAGAGAGAAGTGTGGGCTGAAGATATAAATTTTGGAGCTCTCTGCATGGTATATAGGGTAGGATAAAATAAAGTACTAAATTATGTGAGTCAACTGATGATTATTATAGGAGATCAATGCAAACTGCAGCTCCTAGATTCTATGTTACAGGTTTTCCCTAGAATCCTCAGAGTTTAAGAAAGCTAGTTATAATGATTTTTCCAAACCTCATCAATTTGTTCAATATCAATCGTGATGTTTGCAGCTGTATCTTGTTGATTGGTGGGATAACATCCTGCATTTTGTTGATGTTTGTGTCTTTCAGAGCTAGATAAATGTAATGAACACCATATTAATTTAATCCATTTTTATTATATAAGCTGGGAACCATACTAGTCATTTTAAGTACACTACTTTTAATCTTAACCACAGCCTTGAACAGCAATGCCCTCAATTTATAAGTAAAGACAAGTTGTACAATTTTCCAAAAGTCACTCAACACGTAAATGTGGAACACATTCCAGACCCACATTCTAGAAAAGTGACTCTAAACTTACTTTTAGATTCTTCCAGTTTCTTTTCTTTCACATTGTTAAGGGGGAAAAATTTGCTGTTGGATCTTCCTGCTATTGAATTGAAAAGTCTGCTAATGAGATTCATTCATAGGAAAATGAATACATATTGAGGATATATTCCTAAGTGAAATAAATAAGTCACACATGTGTAAATACTGAATAGTTTCTCTGGTGTGAAAAACTATAATAGTGCACAAGATCCTAATGAAATCATTAATAAGGTGAAATAGGAAGAAAAGGGCTAAAGGTGTAGGGAAAGTGGGAAGGGTAGGGGAAGGGTAATAAGGGAAAAGAAAAAATATGAGGAAATGAAAAAACAGAATTAAAGTGTTTATAAATGGGGAGGGGAGGAGGGGGTGAAGGGAGGGCAGGGACAACGGGAAAAAATGAGAACCAAGATCTGTCATGTAAAGGTGCAAGATCCCAATGATGAATGTAATTGTACTGTATATCTAAAATGTACCAATAAACTCAATAAAAAGAAAAAAATAATTTAAAAAGTCTGCTAGTCAGTAGTGTTGCATAAAACCTCTCCCTAGACTTCTGGTGCACATGCATAGCTCATGATAATGGCATACTCATTGCTTGCTGATACTCTGTCAAGACTAGCAGCTGCTGTCATACCCTTTGGATATCCTGTTTTGAATTTTTATTTGGAGGTCAACTACCAATTAAAGGGTAATTCACTAAGGAATAAACATTGAAAGGAAGATAGGGCCTAGTACACAGTTGATCCAGAATAAATGAAAGCTCTCATTATAAATTAATTCACATCATTGTAAATAACCATTTCACAAAAGCTGTGTGAAACAGGAGTTAGTATTTCAGCAGACAGAAAATCAAGAATCAACAAGATTAAGAATCAGCAAGATCTGAAGGTCACACAGACACTGAAGGACTGAAATTGAAATTGGAAGGTAAAATTGCTTATTCCTAAGGTTATGATTTATGCATTCTCAAATTTGATGGCTGAGTGACTCCAGAAAAAAAAAAGACAAAAGTAATGTTATATTAGAAAACACTGAGAGACATTGTCATATAGAGAAAGTTGTTGGTTCCTGGTTAATGGAAGGGCTTGAATGGCAGGAGGAATAACTCGTATACTTAGCTACTTAGCCTATTAGGAAGTATGTGCAGCATTAGAATTATGATCTTTACTCACTGATATAAAAAGTCTGGCTTTTAAATATCAATTGCTGGTTTCCCAACTGAAAGTCCATACAAGTGTATGCACTGCTCTTTCCCTGTGCCTATCATTAAGCACAAAAGGCTTCCCTTCCCTTGTACTATCTAATTTGTACACCTTTATTTCTAACATTTTCTTGTCGAAATTTTCTGTGTTTGCTCTACCAATGGACTGTAATAGTTGCTGCATTGCTTGTTTGCAGCATGCAGACACATCTAGTCATACCAACTAAACTGATCCTTGTAGATCTAAAGGGTGGGATAGATTAGGAAGAATGATGCTTGAGAGATACGCAACATCATTTTTAGAACTTCTGCAAAAATTAACCTAAATTTACCCTGCACTGTCACATAAATTATCTCAAATCCTTGGAGGCTTCATTTGAAATTAGTTAATTATTTTCTTACATTCTTGGAGTAGTACCTACATAGGCTTTTTGTTTAGCCAGCAATATTTGAAAACTAGAAGTAGCATCAAGAGTGGATAAGAACTAGAAAGGAATTTGATAAGCATGATCTTATTCCCTTGTTCTGTAGATGAGATAACAGAAACCCAAGCACAGCTTGGCAGTAGCTAATTTGGGACTTTTTCCAATGCAATGATGCTTACTTCCACTTTCTACCACTCTATAGTGTCTTTCTAACATTCCTGAGCCTTGCCTTACAGATTTTTTATATGCCAAATTTAATCAATATCTTCATTATAATTGAAATGGTTTAGTCAAATGACTATAAAGTCCTCAGAAAGTTCTGCTGATCTAATTTCTAAAGTTACCCAAGCAAAACTGTGAAAATATATGAGGTTTTTGACATTTCATAGAAGTCATTAGCTATGTTCTTCAATAACTCAGAATTTACATTAAAGGAGGGAAATTTTTAAATTAACCTTAGTAGACTCCATATTTATCCTATTTTGATTAGCTCAGAAATCTATTTTCTAATTCAAAGATATTTTGAACCTGAAAACCTGCATCTTTCCTTCATGATTACATATACTACATAATCAGTCACAAACTACATCATGAACATTATAATCTATTAGCAGGGCGATATCAGGAAGAAGAACTCATATACTCTGGAAATATGATGGATTAAATAGACCGTATGATTTAAATTCAGGCACAATGGACCACTCTAGCTACATACTGACCTTCCTCCAATTAAGTAAGTAGACCCATGCTGACTGCAGGTGCTCCACCCTTGATGCCAGCAAGTAGGCCCACTCTGAATGCACAGTGTGCCTGCCTACACTACACATACACACACAAATGTGAAACCATCTACCAACTCCAAGATGGGTCTATGTTTTTCTTCCCTTATCACGGGGCAGGTGAGGTGAGGATTAATCAATAAATCTGATCCTGGACAAGGGCAACACCTGAGGAGAGAAAGGAGCAACCAGACCCTAGGACTGTTGACATTTAGTATGACAGTCCACTTGAAATGTTGCCCCGAGTCCTACATCCAGCAGAGACCAGAGGGCTGATTGTTTCCCATTTACCAATTAGAATGAAAACACACATTGAAATGGATCATAAAGACAGTGTGGGGTGAACAGAAAAAGGAGCCTCTGCTGAGGGAGGGCACCTCAAAAACTTATAGGCCCTAAACTGGGCTGGAGAAAATCATGGCTGCCTGGATTCCAAGACTGCAGATCTTGGGAAAAATACAAAAATAACCCACTCATTTAAAAGCATAGGACTTTTTTCTTTGACTCACTCTTTTTTGGATAGTTCTATTTTTTATTATTTTCATCTTTTCTTTCATTGAATTTTTTGGGGGACTTGAGTTTTCCCCATCTTTTTTCTCTTTTAATATATTTTCTTTCCATTTATCTTTTTCCCTTTCAACATTTTTCTCTTCCTTCTTATCTCTCATTCCTATATTTTGCTACTTATCTTTTAAATTAATTTTTATTGTTCATTCTTTCGTGCAGATATTCTCTAACACAATTTTGTTTTACTCCTCTATAGGACTTTAATTTCAGATTTTTCCTCCTTCTCACATCTTTTAGGCTAATTTTTCAAATTTGGCTTTTTTTATTCTCCAGTGTCCCATCCCCCCTAGCTTTATTAATGTAACTACTAAGCTTTATGAATCTCTAGATACTTGCTAACTTTACACTCTTGCTGTTGACTACTGTTCTATTGTTAATATAGGTAAAGTTGTTCCATACACACACATACTGTAGATCAATAGTAGGTCAATATTTGGTCTGTCTTAGTGTTTATACCACAATTATAGATCTCTTTTATGTAGTTGGTTGTGGTACATTATTAGTCCATAGGATTTGTGAATTCTCAGCTTTTATTTGATGTTATAATTGATGTTGATTTTATTATTACTGTCTTAGTGTTTTGTGGCTTCTAAAAAAATAACCCCACAATACTAAGAAGGAAAGGTTTATTGTGGCTCACAGTTTGTATTGCTTTTAGTTCACAGTTGTAGCTGATTTTAGGCATGGCAACATGGTAAAAGGGCATGTCAGAGAAGAAACAGCTCATGGTATGGTGGCATGAATGAGAGAGAGAGAGAGAGAGAGAGAGAGAGAGAGAGATCAAAGGAGGAGATATACACCTTTCCAGACCATAACCTGAGTGATCTACCTCCAACCAGGCTTTAATTCCCAACAGTACATTTATTTATTTGTTTGTTTGTTTTTCCTCATTGAGTTTATTGGTACATTTTAGGTATACTGTACAGTTACATTCATTATTGGGATCTTGTACCTTTACATGACAGGTGGTTTGGCTCTCATTTTTTTCTCCTTTTCACTGACCTCCCTTCACCCCCTCTTTCCCTCCCCATTTACATTTTATTTCAATTTTTTCATTTTCTCCCGTTTCCTTTCCCTTATTCCCTTTCCCCTACCCTTTCCGCTTTTCCTACACCTACCTTTAGCCCTTTACTTCCTACTTCACATTGTCAATTATCTCATTAGGATCTTATGTACTATTACAGTTTATTTGCACCAGAGAAACTATTTAGTATTTACACATGTGTGACTTATTTATTTCACTTAGGAGTGTATCCTCAATATGTATCCATTTTTCTATGAATGAATCTAATTTCTCATTCTTTATGGCTGAGTAGTATTCCTTTTTTT
>NW_022900951.1:81649928-81681496 GCF_012274545.1 Fukomys damarensis
TTTTGAGTTCTTTATATATCCTTGATAATAGTCCTTTGTCTGAGGAACAGCTGGTAAAAATTTTTTCCTACATTGTAGATTGTCTCTTAGTTCTGTTGATGGTTTCATTTGAAGTACAGAAGCTTTTTAGTAAGATGAGATCCCAGTTGTTGATTCTATCTGCTAGTTCCCGTGCTACTGAGGATTTGTTTAAAGTCTTTTCCTATACCAATGTCTTCCAGAGTTCTGCCTAACTTACCTTCCAGCAAGTTAAATGTTTCTGTTTTAATATTTAGATCTTTAATCCATTTGGATTTTAATTTAGTGCATGGCGAAAAATAAGGGTCTAATTTTAATCTGTGGCAGGTTGACATCCAGCACATCTTCTTTTCAGCGACCAAATTCTCCCTTGCTTCATCTTTGCAGGCTCCAGCTTTGTCATATCTTTGTTACTGGTGAAACTAAAAGCTATAAAAATGATACAACTGTGCCTATTGCTTTTCAAGGTAAAAGTCACAAGCAGTAGCCATTCCACTGCCTCAGTGTTAGATTGTATTAGAATTTCTTTTTTGAAATTAAATAATGTCCTTCGCTTAATCTCAGTCTCCCTAAAAATGTCATGATGAGCAAAACTTAGATGAATTTTCAGCAAAGTGTTATGCAGATGACCTGGAGTCCAACTACCAATGCAACCCTTGTTCCAAACTGAAATCTCCTGAGTCTTGTCTTACTGCTTTTTAATCATAATAGTTGTCTTCTGAGTTCCAACCAGTATCTCCCTTGATATTCATCTTACTGCATATTAGGGGTACTTCACCAGCTGTCATCTCCAAATTTTCCCAAGCTCCTCCCACCAACCAGTTCAAAAAGTTCCTGAAACACATGAATGAGTATTCACATCAATAACCCTACATTCAGGACTAGAATTTGTCTTAGTTACTTTCTTATTACTGAGACACAATAGCTGACATCCACAACTCAAAGCAAGTAAAGTTCATTTTGGCTCAGTTTGTAGAGTTTTTAGACCGTAGCTTCAGCTGGCTCCAAGGCAAGGTGGCAGGATAGAGTAGCATTGCATTGGACTAAATAGCTCATTGCATGGCAGCAGGAAGCAGAGCGAAATCAAGAGAAGAAGTGGTGAGATATACCCTTCCAGGCCATGCTCACAGTAGTCCACCACCTCAACCAGGCTTCACCTCTCAACAAAACATGTAGCAGTAAACTCATCAGTACATTAATCACTGATGAATATCTTGTTTTCATGATCTAATCACCTCCTAAAAGTCTTACCTGTGAGCAAGTGAGGCTTCATTGGGGCATCTGTATATTAACCATAATAATTACTATTAGCCATGGTTACGTAGCTCTTTCTCTTAATTGTTTTTCTTAAAATGCTAATATCTGGATTGTCTTTAGATCATTAAGAATATTCTGGCCCATCCCTGGAGATCTAGGTACTGGGCCAAACACATTGCAAATTCCCATCTCTCCTAAGCAGAGATGATTGGATCTGGGGACAGAGGAAAAAAACAATAGCTAGCCATGCCTAGAGGACATCACTGAAAAGTACCTTAACTAAAATAGTTTCCAATACAAAAACAAAGATTTTCACTGCAATCAAGCCACAAATCTCAACACAAAAACAAACGTACAAACAAACAAATACATACATACACATGAGATTACAAGCCAACAAAATGTTTCAAAAAAATCCCTGGGGGCACTGAGGTAAAATAATTCAAAAGCCACCCACCTGGACTCTGAAGTGGTAACAGCAGAAGTTATAAAGCAGTTGAATGAGCTTCTAGAAAATATCAAACAGAATTAATTTCTCAGGCAACTGTACAGATAGTGACAATAATGAAAGACATAATTAGTGACTATAGAGGAGGTATAGATTACAAAAAAGAATTTAGGAAAGTGACAAACATTTGGCACAAAATATAGGAAAGAAATGGAACCCATGAAACAAATTGAAACAGATATTCAGGAGGTTAAAAATTCCATTGAAAGTGTGTATAGCAGAATGAGCCAGTGTGAGAACAGTATATCAGTATTAAAGTCAAGATTTGAGTTAGTGAGTATCAAAAGAAAGATTTCTTAAAAATAGCAAGGAACCATGAAAAATCAATACAATATCTGCTGGATTATGCAAAGAAGAATAATATAAGATTAACCAGAGTCAATGAAAAAGTAGAAAATAGTGCAAATGACATAAAAAATCTGTTCAAAGAAATAATGGCTGAAAACTTCCCAAGCAGGGGGAAAATTAGACATACAGATAAGTGAGGCATAGAGAACACCAATTAGCCATGATTTAAAAAATAAAAGACCTATACCAAGGCATACAACAGACAAGATTCCAGAAATTCAACATAAGGACAGAATATTAAAAGCTCTTAGTGAACATAAACAAATCACCTATAGAGGCAAGCCCATCATAATCACAGCAGACTTATCAACACAGATCCTCAAGTCAAGGGGCGCTTGAATGAAGTATTTTAAGCCCTAAAACAAAACAGCATACAACCCAGATTGATGTATCCCACAAAACTTTCGGTCAAAATTGATGGAGAAATAAGATACTTCCATGACACAGAACACTTGAAGAAATTCATGACCACCAAACCAGCACTCCAAAATATAATGAAGGACAGTCTAGCAAGAGCCAATGAGGATTACAATGCCATGAACCCCAACCGAATGAATCCACCAGGCAAGACAAGCAATTAAATGGTGGGGCAACTGGAAAATAACGTGACAAGAACAAGATAATACATATCAGTATTTATAACCATCAATGTAAATAGTCTCAATTCACCAATCAAAAGAAAAATGATTGGTAGAATGGATCGAAAAGCAAGATTCAACAAAATGCTGGATAAAAATAACACGTTTAATTCAAAATGAAATTCATAGACTGAAAGTCAAAGGATAGAAAACAGTACTCCATAGGACAGGAATCGAGAAAAAAGCAGGGATAGCTATTCTATTTGCAGGCAAAGTGGATTTTAAGCCACAGCTGATTAAGAAATTCAAAGACGATTGCTATATCCTTGTAAAGGAAACAATCTGAGAGGAAGAGATAATAATAATAAATATGCATGCACCAAATACCCAATTACATAAAACAAACATTAATGGATATGAAAAATCACATAAGCACTAATATAATTTTAATGGGGGACCTCAATACACCACTGTCACAAAAAAACAGATCAAGCAGACAAAAAATCAGCAAAGAAATATCAGAACTGATATTGAACAAATGGACTTAGTAGATGTGTAAAGTATTCCACCCCACAATATCAGAATACACATTCTTCTCAGGTGCACATGGGATATTCTCCAAAATAGACCACATAGTAGCTCATAGAATATACTTAAGTAATTGCAAAGGAATTGAAATTATTCCATGCATATAATCAGACCACAGGGCAATGAAACTGGAAAGCAAGGGCAAAAGAAACCACAAAAACTTCATAAACACATGGAACTTAGATTATACTCTCCAGAATAACTAATGTGTCATAGATGAAATTAAAGAAGAAATGAAACAGTTCTTACAGTTAAACAATGATGCCAATACAACATGCCAGAATTTATGGGATACAATGAAAGCAGCCTTATGAAGGGAATTTATAGCAGTGAATTCACATATCAGAAAAACAGAGCATGCTCAAATAAACAACCTAATGTTAAACCTTAAGCTTCTAGAAAAAGAACAAATCAAGCTCAAAGCTCATAAGAGGGAGGAAATGACAAAGATCAGAGAATAAATTAATGCAGTTGAGCCTAAGATAACAATAAAAATAATCAATGAATGGAATAATTGGTTGCTTGCAAGATTAAATAAAGTTGACAAACCCTTAGCAAATCTTTCAAAAAAGGAAAGAAAAGACTCATATCCAGGCAATTATGCATCAAAGGGGTGAAATCACAATAGAACCTGCAAAAATCCAAAAGATCATCAATATCTACTTTGAGAACCTATATTCAAATAAGGTGGTCACACACATATATGTATATATGAATTACTAAAGATGAATCAAGAAGATATAAAAATTAATAAACCAATATCAGCCAATGAAATTGAAGATGTAATTAAAAACTTACCAAGAAAGAAATGCCCATGTCCTGACAGATTCTCTACTGAATTCGACTAGAAATTTACAGAAGATCAAATGCTTCTACTTCTCAAATTTTTAATGAAATTGAAAGGAAAGTAATACTCCCAAATTCATTACGGGAAGCAAACATTATCCTCCTACAAAAAGCAGAGAAGGATAGAAACAAAAATGAAAACTACAACCCAATCTCACTAAGAACATAAACATAAAAATCCTCAGTAAGATACTGGCAAATAGAATGTAGCAAATCATCTAGAATATGCTACAACGAAGTAGGATTCATCCCAGGCATGCAGGGATTTTCAATATATGCAATTCACTCAATTTAAGATACCATATTAACAAAACCAAGGACAAAAATCACAGGTTCATCTCAATAAATGAAAAAGCTTTTGACAAAGTCCAGCACCTATTCATGATAAAAACCCTAAAGAAAATTGGAATCAGGTGTCTTTATCTCAATCTGATAAAAGCCATCTATGACTACACAACAGCCTACATCACACTAAATGGTCCGAAACTGAGTTTTCACTCTAAAATCAGAAAGGAGACAAAGATGTCTAGTGTCACCACTGTTATTCAATATAGTTCTGGAACCATTAGCCAGAGCAGTAAGGCAAGAGAAGGAAATAAAAGGAATAAGGATGGAAAAGGAAGAGGTTAAATTATCATCATTTGTGGATGACATGTTACTCTATATAGAAACTACAAAACTCCGCTAAAATACTAATAGAGTTAATAACCTAATTTAGTAGTGTAGCTGAATATAAAGTCAACACTCAAATAGCATTCCTTACATAAATAACAAACTTACTGAGATATAAATTAGAAGACAAAACCTTTCACAATATCATCCCCCGAAAAAAGAAAGAAAGAAATACAGTGAACTCTCAAGATATGGCCAGCTTCAAATATGGACAACTTTGGTTATGACCAGAATTTTAGTTTTAATTTATGACCAAAGTCTTGAGTTACTATTTGAATGTTGGCCAGTTGTGCTTACATATTGTCTCAGATACAGATTTAACCTTTAAAACTTTCTGGAAGCAACATTACAATATAATTTCCTGTGTGAGGTTAATTAAGAAATCCTGGGGCAATGTCTCGCTAAGGACACTGAGATATGCCTGCAAGAAAGTGAAGCCTAATATTATATAGGAGAGAGACTTTGAAGGCAGTTGACAAACTTGAGTTACAACCACCCCTTTGGAATGAATTGAGTTAATAAGTTAAGGGTCCACTTTACCTAGGAATCATTCTAATGAAGGAAGTAAATGATCTTTATATCAAAAACTATGGTGCTCTGAAAAAGGAGATGAAAGAAGATATCAGAAAATGGAAAAATATTCCTTTTTCTTGGGTAGGATGGACCAATATAGTGAAATTCATCATACTGCTAAAATTGTTATACAGATTTAATACAATTCTGATCAAAATACCAGTAGAACACCCTACAGAATTAGATAAAATAATACTAAAATTCATTTGAAATGTGAAAAGACCTAAAATATCCAAAGTAACTCTGGGGAATAAAGGTAAAGGAAAAGACATTGCAAATCCTGACTTGAAATTAGACTACAAAGCCACTGTGATTAAAACAGCATGGTACAGAGAAAAAGCAACAACAGCAAAAACAAACAAACAAACAAACAAACAAACAAACATACCCAAGGATCAGGGGGACAGATTAGAAGATGCAGAAACAACTCCAGATATACTCAGTCACCTTATGTTTGACAAAAGAGCCAAAAATCCTCTTTAATAAATGGTTCTAGAAAAACTGGCTTTTCATAGCTGAAGACTAAAACTAGACCCATGTTTTTCACCATGCACTAAACTAATATCAAAATGAATAAAAGATCTAAATATTAAATCAGAAACACTTAATCTGCTGAAAGATAGAATAAGTAGAATTCTTGAAGTCATTGGTATAGGCAGAGGCTTTATGAACAAAACCTTGATTAAACAGGACTTATCACAAAGAACAACTGGGATCTCACCTTACTAAAAAAAAATGTTTTGCACAGCAAAAAAGACACCACAGAGTAAAGAGACAACCCATAATGTGGGAAAAAATTTTAACAAAGGTTCCTCAGACAAAGGACTAATATCTAGACTATATAAAGAATTCATAAATATTGAGCCCTCAAATTTAAATACCCAAATCCAGAAATATGCATTTTAAATGAATAGATACTTCTCAGATGAAGAAGCAGAAATGGCAAATAAATATATGAAAAAATGTTCAACATCACTGGTCATTCAAGAAATGCAAATTAAAACAACACTGAGATTCCATCTCACTCCAGAAAGAATGGTATTATCAAAAAATCAATGAATAACAAATACTGGCATGGTTCTCGGAAGAGAGGAACCTTTCTTCACTGTTGGTGGGAGTGTAGATTGGTGCAATCATTGTGGAAATCAGCCTGGAGAATCCTCAAAAAACTAAAACTAGAGGTTCCATTTGACCCAACTAGTCCCCTTCTTGGTATCTTTCCAAAAGAATTACAAGCACCATACCACAACAGTATATGCACACCCATGTTTATAGTGGCACAGTTTGTAATAGCTAAATAGCTATTGGGCTTTGGAAATAGCCCAAGTTCCTATCAAATGATGAATGTATAAAGCAGATGTGGCTTTCTTATAAGCTTGAGACATTTCTAGGTAAATAGATTTATATTGAGACTATAATATCAAGTGTAATAAATCGGACACACATGTTTAAACACCACATTGTTTTGTCTGGTGTGTGAAACTGAACATGTAAATAATGACAAAATGTACAATAGATATTAGAAAATGGGGATAAAATGCTCAGATTTGTAGGGGAACAAGGGAAGGGGGAAAGTGAAAGAAAGGAAGGGATAAAAAAAGATAATAAAAGAAAAAACGGAAACAAAGCTTTCATAGATAAGACAGGAAAGAGGGGAGGGTAATGAGAAAAAAGAAGCAATATATATCATGTAGAAGTACAAATTCCCTACAATGAGTATTATCATTATGTATATAAAAACTGTAGCAATAAAATAACTATAAAAATAAAAAATCCCAACTTCCTCAAAGCTGATCTATAGGGCATTGAAAGTGAAGAAACAAAGAACCACATAAGTGAATTGTTTGAAATGATTTCAAGGGAGATAAGAAAATAGATCAATAAGGAATTTGGGATGCTCACATAAGATATGAAAAAACAGATATCGAAACTAACAAAATGGTCAATGAGTCTACTGAAGACACTAATTTAGAAAAACTAGCAGTGATAAAGCAATGCAAAACATGAAGGATTCACATGGAGAAGAATTAGAGTCTATAAAAAGTCTCCACATTGAAATTAAAGAGAATAAAATTTCTATTGAAAGTATGAGCAGCAGAAGTGACCAATGTGAAGAAAAGACAATTCAATTGTCAGTGGCCAATTAATGAAAAATAATTTTAAAAGAACAAGAGAACATTTAAAAAAATGCATCCAACAGCTCCTAGATGATGCAAAGAAGACTCATATAAAATTATTTGAAATTAGTGAAAAATCAGAATACAAAATACAACACAAATGTCTATAAAGAAAAACCTGGTTCCTTAAGTATTACCAGAAAACTTTCCAAATAAGACAAATAAATTTAATAGAATATAAAAGTTGCAAAAAGAACCTCAAATAACCATGAGTAGAAAAGAACATGGCACATAACAGTCAAAATCCAGATGTTAAACACAAGAACAGAATTATAAAAGTGGTTTGAGAAAAGTGACAAATCATATACAAAGATAAACCAATTGAGCTACAACAGACTTCTCAACACAAATTTTAAAGGACAGGAAAGCTTGGAGTGAATTGTTTCAGGCCATTAAATAAAACAGTTTCCAACACAGGCTGATATATGCTCCAAAACTTTCTTTCAAAATTGATGGAAAAGAGATATTTTTATGATAAATAGCACCTAAAGAAATTCAGGACCACAAATCCAGTGCAATAAAAAATTCTGAAGGCTATTCTAGAAAGACAACATAAAGCTAACAATCACAAAAGGTGTAATAGAATGAATACAATAGGTATGGTGAGCAGCTAAGTAGAAGAGAAAAATATAGAAATAGCAACAGGAAAAGAAAGCAATTATTTTATTAGGAATTACGCAGTACTTAGCAGTAATATCTTTTAATGTGAATGTTCTCAATTATCCAATCTAAAAACCGAGACTTGTAGAATGGGTGAAGAAACAAAACCAATGGTGTGCTGTATACAAAAAAGGAGGGCAGGGACAAGGGGCAAAAATGAGAACAAAGACCTGTCATGTAGAGTTACAAGATCCCAATGATAAATGTAATTGTACTGTATACCTAGAATGTACCAATAAACTCAATGAGGAAAAAAAAATATTAAGAAGCACATTTAACCCAAAAAGAAAATCATAGGCTAAAAATCAAAGGTTAGAGTACTATATTCTATGTAAGAGGATGCTCAAGTAAAGCAGGTATAGTTGTCATATATTCAGATAAAGTGGACAATGAACTGAAACTGATCAAAAGAGGCAAAGAAGGTCACTGTTACTACATTTTGGTTAAGGAAAAAGTCCAACAGGAAGAGATAACAATTACTAACATATAGAGTACCAAATAATGTCACAACTAACTATATAAAACCAATACTAATAGCTATAAAAGACTAGATGAACACATAGACACAATGGTAGTAGGGGACCCAATATCCCACTATCATAAATAGATCAACATAGACATATTAGAGTTGAACAAAACCTTTGAACAAATGGATTAATATATCTACTGAATGCTCCACCCAACAACAACAGAATAGATATTCCTCTCAGTGGCACATGAAACTTTCTCCAAAACAGACCACATATTAGCCAATAAAACAAATTTAAGTAAGTGTAAAAAATTTAAATTGCACCATGCATACTATCAGAGCATAGCAAAATTTAACTAAAAATCAATAAGAAAAGGAAACCCTAAAATTATGTAATTGCATGTAAAGTAATATCAGAGCATAGCACAATTTAACTAGAAATCAATAAGAAAAGGATACACTGAAATTATGCAATTGCACGTAAACAATATAGTTTTAAACAATTGGTTACAAAGAAATCGAGGAAGAATGATGCAGTTTCAGTTCAACATATCAGAACTTTATGGACATTATGAAAGCAATCCTAAGAAAGAAGTTTATAGCTGTGAATGCCCTCACCTCCAAAACTGAGCAAGCCAAAACAAATAACCTAGCAAGGCATCACAATGTCCTAGAAAAGAACTCCAAACACAAAGCTGGAGCAAGGAAGGAAATTAAAAGATCAGAGCAGAATTCAATGAAATTTGAAAAAAAAAAAACCCAAAGAATCAATGAATCAAAGAGCTAGTGTTTTATTTCAGCTTTAATTGAGTTTATTGGTACATTTTAGGGGTACAGTACAGTTACAATCATTGTTGGGATCTTGCACCTCTACATGACAAGTATTGATTCTCATTTTTCCCCTTACCCCTCCCTCCCTTCACCCGCTCCTCCCCTCCCCATCTACAAACACTTTATTTCCATCTTTTCATTATCTCACATTTTTTTCTTTTCCCTTATTACCCTTCCCCTACCCATCCCACCTTCCCTACACCTTCAGCTCCTTTCTTCCCATTTCTAAATGTCAGTAATCTTATTAGGATTTTATGTATTATTGCAGATTATTCACACCAGAGAAACTATTCGGTACTTACACATGTGTCTTATTTCACTTAGGAGTATATCTTCAATATGTATCCGTTTTCCTATAAATGAATCTATTTTCTCATTCTTTATGGCTGAGTAATATTCCATTTTATAGAAAAAGCACATCTTCTTTATCCAGTTTCCAACGGATGGGCAAATGGGCTGTTTCCAAGTTTTAGCTATTACAAACTGTGCCGCTATAAACATGGGTGCACATACTTCTCTGTGATATGATTCTTTTAGTTCTTTTGGAAAGATACCCAGCAGAGGGATGGCTGGGTCAAATGGAACCTCCAGTCCAAAAGAGCTAGTTTTTCTTTTAAAAAATAAACAAAATAGACAAACTCTTAGCCAATCTTAACAAAAAGGAGAGAAAAGACCTAAATCACTACAACTAGAGATGAAATAAGTGAAATCATAACATACATTGCTAAAAAAATCATTGTTTGTAAACCTGTATGCCAATGCATTTGAGAATTCAGAAGAAATATAGAAATTCTAGATACATACAAATTACTAAAACTGAATCAAGAAAATTTAAAAGCACTGAATAATTCAATAACAGGCAATGAAATTGAAATAGCAATAATAATAATATAAAAACCTACCAAATAGGAATCAGTTTTCTGAACAGATTCTCTGCTGAATTCAACAAATACTTCAGGCAAGAAATAATGTCTATACTCCTCAAGATCTTTACAAAAAGGAAAAGGGAAAGGAGTACTCCCAAAGTCATTCGTGGAAATTAGCCTTATCCTGACTCAAAAACTAGACAAGGTGTATTTTTCTATGAAATGGAATACTACTCAGCCATAAAGAATGAGAAATTTTGAGTCATTCATAGGAAAATGGATGCATACACTAAATGCAATAAATAAGTCACACAGGTGTAAATACCGAATAGTTTCTCTGGTGTGAATAAACTATAATCATAAATGTGATCCTAATGGTGTAATTGACTATGTGAAGTAGGAAGAAAATGGCTAAAGGTTTAGGGAAAGTGGGAAGGGTAGAGGAAAGGAAATAAGGGAAAAGAAAAAAATATGAGAAAATGAAAAAAAAGAAATAATATTTTTGTAGGTAGGGAAGGGAGGAGGGGTGAAGGGAGGGCAGGGGTATGGGGAAAAAATGAAAACCAAGACCTGTCATGTAAAAGTACAAGATTCCAATGATGAATGTAACTGTACTGTATGCCTAAAATGCACCAATAAACTCAATGAGGAAGAAAAATACTAGACAAGGATTCACCCAAAAAAGTGATCTATAAATCAAACTCTTTAATGATTATAGATGCAAAAGTTCTCAACACGATACTGTAAAATAAAATGCAGTGAATCATTAAAATTATCCATTATGACCAAGTATGGTTCATCCCAGGAATGCAAGAATGATTCAACATATGCAAATCAATAAATGTTGTACATTACATAATGAGAAACAAGGACAGAAATCACATGGTCATCTCAGTAGACACAGAAAATTCCTCTGACAAAATTCCAGATGCATTCATGTTAAAACCCTAAAGTAAATAGGTATAGAAAGACTTTATCACAATCTAGTAAAAGCTATTAATGATAAAGCTACTGCTGACATATTAAACGCATAAAAACTGAAAACTTTTCTTCTAAAATCAGAAACAAGATAAAGATGTCTAGTATCTCTACTACTATTCAACATAGTACTATAAATATTAGTAAGAAAAGTTAGACAAGAAAAAAATAAAAAGGGTATGTATAGAAAAGAAAGAAGTCAAGTCATCAATATTTGTAAATTTCATGATCCTCTATAGAGAAGACTCAAAAAGTCCACAAAAGGAGTCTTAAAATTAATAACCAAATTCATTAGTGTAGCAGAATACAAAATCAATGCAGAAATTAACAGTATTACTGTACATTAATAACAAAATCACTGAGAAAGAAATTAGGAAAGATGCCATTCATAACAGCACCAAGAAAAACTAAATACAGTATTTAGGAATTTAGCTAAGAAACTAAAAGACCTCATCAATAAAACCTACAGTACTCTCAGAACAAGAAATTGAAGAGGATGTCAGATAATGAAAACAGATCCCATGTTTCTAGAAAGCAGAAATGGCCACACTTCCAGAATTATACGCATATTTAATGCAATCCCAATAAAAATACCAACTGCAAAAAAAAAAAAAATCTTAAAATACACGTGAACCAGAAACGATCCCAAAATAGTCAATGCATTTCTGGATCACCAGTGCAATGTGGGAGGCATTACAATCCTAGACTAGAAGTTATATTACAAAGTTATAGGGATAGAAGCAACATGGTACTAGCACAAAACCAAACATGAAGTTCAATGGAACAGAGTAAAAGACGCAGAAACAACACATCCCAGTTCCTTCTTTCATCTCCATTCCCCACTCCCTCCACCCGAATCCCTTGACCTCCCTACCACTTGAGAAAGATCCATCTCCCTACTTCCCACCACCTATCCTCTATCATGTTCTCTATTTATAATTTGGATTTCTCATACAAGAAAAATCATGCATTACCCAAGCCTATGTGCCTGATCTATCTCATCCACCTTCACACAAATGATCCAAGTCCAGCCCTCCCCACAGAGGAGTAGAATCACATTGTATATAAAAACCATACCCTCTATGTCCATTCATCTGTTTGTGGACATATAGGCTGCTTCCAAGATTTAGCTATTATTAATTTTGCTGCTATAAAATATGAATATGTACGTATCACTGGAATATGATGTCCTTACTTCTAAAAAATATGTAGAAGGGAAAATATAGAGTCAAATAGAGTTACTATCTTTAGTTTTTTGAGGAATCTCCATACTTATTTCCACAGTGGTGGTACTAGTATACATTCTCACCAACAATGTAGAAGGATTCAATTCTCCCCAGAGCCTTGCCAGCATCTGTTATTATTTGATTTCTTCACAATGGCCAATCTGTCTGGGTTAAGATAAAATCTGAGTGCTGGTTTAAATTGCATTTCTGTAACAGTCAGCAATGAGCATTTCTTCATGTATTTATTAGCCATTTGTTATTCTTCTGAGTAGCACTTATTTATTTTAGTTCCTATATTTGATATTTTTTATTTTGGTGGTTCTATGGTTAAAAATCCTTTATATAGTCTAGATATCAGTCCACTGTCTGAGGAAGAGCTGGCAAAAATTATTCCCACTCTGAAAAAATTTTTACCAGCTGTTCCTCAGACAAAGGACTATTAGCAAGGATTTATAAAGAATTCAAAACAATCAGCCCCTCCAAATATAAAGACCCGATTCAAAAATGGGCACCTGAAATGAACAGACATTTCTCAGACAAAGCAGTAAAAGCAGTAAGTAAATATATGAAAAAATGTTCCACATCACTGATCATTCGAGAGATGCAGATGAAAACAATACTGAGATTCCACCTCACCCCACAAAGAATGGCTGCTATCAAGAAATCACACAATAACAAACGTTGGCGGGGATGTGGGGAGAAAGGAACCCTTCTCCATTGTTGGTGGGAGTGCAGACTGGTGCACCCACTATGGAAATCAATATGGAGATACCTCAAAGAGCTTGGACTGGAGGTTCCATTTGATCCAGCCATCCCTCTGCTGGGTATCTTTCCAAGAGAACTAAAAGAATCATATCACAGAGAAGTATGTGCGCCCATGTTTATAGCAGCACAGTTTGTAATAGCTAAATCTTGGAAACAGCCCATTTGCCCATCCGTTGGAAACTGGATAAAGAAGATGTGGTTCTTCTATAAAATGGAATATTACTCAGCCATAAAGAATGAGAAAATATATTCATTCATAGGAAAATGGATACATATTGAAGATTTACTCCTAAGTGAAATAAATAAGTCACACATGTGTAAATACCGAATAGTTTCTCTTGTGTGAATAATCTGCAATAATACATAAAATCCTAATAAGATTACTGACATTTCGAAAAGGGAAGAAAGGAGCTAAAGGTTTAGGGAAGGTGGGATGAGTAGGGGAAGGGTAATAAGGGAAAAGAAAAAAATGTGACATAATGAAAAGATGGAAATAAAGTATTTGTAGATGGGGAGGAGAGGAGGGGGTGAAGGGAGGGCAGGGGTAAGGGGAAAAAATGAGAATCAATACTTGTCATGTGGAGGTACAAGATCCCAACAATGAATGTAACTGCACTGTATCCCTAAAATGTACCAATAAACTCAATTAAAGCTGGAAAAAAATTTTTCCCACTCTATAGGTTTGTCTTTTGTAATACGTATGTTTGCAATACATGTTATTGATATTCCTGTTGGGATTCTTGCACATTCATGTAGCATATTTTGATCTTTTTTATTCCTTTATCTCTCCCATCATCGTGATCCTGACAGACACACAGAGGTTACACAGACACTGGTAAACACAGGGGAAGAGAATCATCTAACAGTGGGATGAGTGGGGAACTGTGGGGCATTAAAGAGAGGAGGTATTGTGAAATTCAGATTGTGTACTAATTGTAGTAATTGTCAGACTTCTCCCCTAGCCATCAGATGTTGAAAAGGAAAAGACAGCTTTTTGTATTCCTTTCTTATACCCATCTTCTGCTTAATACAATACATAACTTGGCTGTATGTTCTATGCCTGAGAGTCAAGAGGCAATTACAGGTATTACTAGCTAATTTCACAACATCTTTTAAAACTATTCATTTATCCTTCTCCCTGTACAAGATGTGAATAAGCTCTGAAAAGTGATGTGTGAATAAAATTAGGATAAATTAAATGTTGCATTAAGCCAGGCTTGGTGATGGACGTACGCTTATAATCTCAGCACTCAAAAGGCTGAGGTAGGAGGATCTCCATGACTTCAAGGCCAACCTGGGCCACATAGTAAATTCAGGGCCAGCCTGCACCACATAGTACCTTATCTCAAAAATCCAAAATAGTCTTACTTTAAACGAACTGGACTGTTTATTATCTGCTTTTGAAAGGTAAAGGTAAAACAATTTTCTCTAAATTTTCCCATATGATCCCATTGAACTTTGTTTCCTTAAAGCAGTACTATTTTAATTGGTTTGAATTTTATTTATCCAGCTCCTAAATAAATCTTTACACATAGTTTATTTTAAATCACTTTATTGAGATATTATTTACATTCAATAAAATGTAACCACTGATATGTTTCAACAATACCTATACCCTACAACTACATGTAACTGTGAAATATTGCACTTAATGTGATTAACACCAGGTCCCAGGCAGCCACTTCTCTGTTTTTTGTCACAAGATTCATTTCAATGAGGCTTAGCATTGATGGCTTCCAGTGACAATTGTGAGCTCTTTCTGGAGGGAAGTTACCCCCTTTTCTTTTCCTTTAAATGAGACTTCTTATAAATTAGACTTAAGACTATATCTGAGTGACTACATAGACTGTGGGTAAATGTTTATGTCATTATGATTATGTTAAAATACTTTTTAGGGTCATGGTGGTGATGATGTTTTGAAATAATTCTTGACAGCATGATCTGTGGAAGCTACTAAACACTGGATTTTTTTTTACAACAGGTCAAACATTTCTTCCAAAGTAAGTCACTGTGCTTATATGTGTTGCTGTTTTCTTTCATTTTTGCTAAAACTGTCATTTTTAATCTTCATAAGCCAAAGGTAGTTTAATGGAATAAGCACAAAAGTCATTGTACAAACAATGATTAAAACCTTGTTTTAACCTCTTGCCAGCTATATGAAGTTGGATAAGGCACTTAGCTTCTCTGAGTTTCAGTTTCTTCCAGGTATAAAGTGGGAATAATGATAATAATCCTCATAGGGTTACTATAAGGATTAAAAATAATATTGTACATATAGTCTGCCTAGCACCAAAGAGCCATCCATAAATGTGATCCTTATAATCCCAAATTATAGTCCATCAACAAGTACTTATTGAAATTATACAGTTTCTGAAAAAAGTAGGAGAGTAAATTATAAGTACTTGGAATGATGAAACCATCAGAAGCATTAGTTTAATCTCTTATTTTACTGACGATCTATAGAGGGATAAATTAACTTGTCAGTTTATTCATTCATCTGTTCATGAATCCACTGAAAGAATATTTATTGATCACTCTCAGTATACTGTGAGTACTTTTCTATATGATGTACATTTAGTAGTGACTAAGAAAACTACCTTCATGTAATTTACATTTTAGTGGAAGAAAATAAATAACAAATAAACATATGCAGGGGATAAGTAGTTTTTACTATATAATACAGAATTGTCAGAAAAACTCACTGATAAGGTGATATTCAAATAGAAACATGACAGAATGGTGGAGTTAGCCATGCTGGTATCTCAGGGATAGTTATTCTAGACAGAAAGATGTCAAATGCAAAACCCCTGAATATATGCCTTCAAACTTCAAGAAATGTCAAGGAGGCCAAAGTGTCTGGGGCATGGTAAACAGAAGCAAACTAAAAGATAAGGTCCCAAAGGTGATGATGAAAAGATACCAGATCACATAGAGTTACTTTTTAATTATAAAGGATTGTGGCTTTTACTTTTAGAGGGAAAGCCATTGGTGAATTTTGCACAGAGGCTTAATATGGTCTGGTGTATCTTTACAAGGGTCCCGCTGTATGCTGAGTGCACTATAGACTAAAAATTGTAAGGACTGGAGCAAGTAGACCAATTATGAGGGTATAACTATGGCCTAGAGGGTAGAGGTTGGTGTTTTGAACCGGGGATTTATCAGTGAAGGGAATTAGAAGTGATCGAATTCTGGTTAAATTTTGAAGTTAGAGACAACTGGGGTTTTGATATAATAAGAGTATGATATATGAGAGATAAATATGAGTTACAAATTCCAGATATTTTTGTCGTGCATTAAAAGAAGCATTGAGGGCTGGGGATTTAGCTCAGTGGTTCATTGGCCTGCCTTGCAAGTGCAAGGACTTGAGTTCAATCCCCGGTACCAAAAAAAGAAAAAAAAAAAAAAAAAGGAAGAAGCATTGAGTTGTCCGTTATGGAGATGAGGAACAATAAGGATCAGGGTTGGATCAGGGTTTATATTTGGGCATGTTACAGTTGAGTTGCTTTTCAGATGTGTAAGACATTAGATGGGTAGTAGGGATGTGAATTCAAGGGAGAAGTCTACCAAGAAGAAATAAGTTTGTAATTAAACAACATGTAAGTGGTGAGAAAGTCAATGTAATTGGTGAAGAATATTGGCAGAAAATAGCAGAGGTCCAAGTTCTTAGCTGTGGATATATGTGGCATTAGATTCTGGAGAAGACAAAAGAAGCAAAGCAATTTGAAGAAGAGTATTCAACTAGACAAGAAGAAAATTAATAGGAAGTGAATAAAGATAGTGCATAAAAACAAGAGGAAAATTCTGTGCTGAATTCTATTGATTGCTCTTATGAGAATCAAAATTGATCTTGTATAGAAAAATGGTGATGGCAAATCAATAGGATCTTGTTCTAACAGGTTCAAATCAATATTGCTTTTCTCTATACCATGTTGCTTTTCCAGATTCTTATCATCAAGAGTAAATATCTCTATTTATTTATATGGATGTCCAAATTTAAAAAAGTATTTATTATCACATTTTAGATATACAATACACACATCATTGGGATCTTGTACCTTTACATGACAGGTCTTGGTTCTTATTTTTTCCCCATTCCCCTAGCCTCCCTTTCCCCCTCTACCTTTCCCTGTTTACAAAGACTTTGGTTTCCATTTTTCCCTTTTATCTTATTTTTTCTCTTTTTTTCTCTTCCCTTTATACCTTTCTTCTACCTGTCCCATTTGCCCAATACTTTAGAACTTTTCTTCATATTATAAAATATCAATTATACATTGATGTCCAAATTTTTGGCTGGCAAGGAGTGCATTGATTGTAGAAAAATTGTCTTGGATACCGTATAAAAATGTATCATGTTGTTAATGTATATAAGGAACAAATTTTTCTTTATTTTTCCATTTTTATCATAGCATTAAAAAAGAGGGCAATATAAATATAAAATTAGTGGTATATTTGACCTTTTTTTTGTGAAACCAGTGCATCATTGTCTGATTCAATGGAAGTGGTTGCAATTCTTAGTGAGTTCTCATGGGTGTCATCAGATATTTTTTAATCTAATTTTACTCTTTTTAGGTAGACTGAAATACTATTTTTGGCAATTGCTGTGTTTTACTCACAAGAACATGTAACATCTGATACATGCACATTTTGAGTCAACTGAGATCGGCAGGTACAGGAAACACCCTCACATATATACAACACTCTGTTGTTCCCTTAACACAATTTATGCTCTAGTTATCATACAATCAAGCCTGAAAAATATTGTTAAAACATAAAAATGATAATAATGTATGATATTTCGAGGAATCATTCCTAGATACTTTTGGTTTCATGTAGCCCGCAGACCACAGATTGACACGTGTACATGTACATATTTTGTATTAAGAACCTGTTGTGTACTAGGTGTCCTAGATGCTAAAATTCAATGATAGTTATAGTCTCTACCACTTAGGTAACCTATAGTCTATTAGAAAAATGAGGTACATCAACAGTGATCATACTACACATATCATGCTATAGCAGAGACATATACAAAATTGTCTGGAAACATAGAATTCATCTTGGGCTGAAGTAAAGGGTGAAGAAATAGATTTTTCCTTAAAAACTTTTCAAAACTCATCACAATCAGTGATGAGTTAAGGTTTAGTAAACAAGGAACAATTTACCTAGAAATCCTTCTTAGATTGAAATATCTGAGCATTTTTCTGAAAGATGGGTTTTAACTTACCGAGTAGATAAGTTGAAGAAAAGAAAGAAAACGAAGAAACAATGGAAAAATAATTCAGGGTTTTTGGTGCCGTGCTAAGGAATTTGTTTTTTTTTTCTTATAGATGCTTGGTTGCCATCATTTTTAATTGGGCGAAGATTTCTATATTACAGGGGTTGGTGACAAACTGGGGAGAAGAAAAAGGGGTGAATCAAGTACATAATCTCCTTGTTTCTTGCTTGGGTGATTGTATTGATGAATATACCAAAGTGTCCCAGATCTTTGAAGATTCATCAGTAAGCCTTGCTCAAATTTGATTCAAGCTGAGTGTCCTGGCACTATTGAGGTGAATACTAAATGTTGAATACTTCACTAACACTTGATGGAATCGTATTTTCCTCTAAGTGAACTATCCAAGCTCGCAAAATTTCACTTTTCTAATAAGAACCTTTCTCTTTTGGTAAGGAAAAAGTGGGTCAAGTGCTGGGACACATGGCTCTGAATGGGCATCAAATGAGATGTACAGCTGGGCCCTTAACCCTTCATGAAGGACATTTTTGCCTATTTAAAGCCTTTTCTCAGCTTGATCAAAATCAAAACCAGTTTGAAATGTAATGAACTATTGCATTTTCTGCTGAATCTCTGCTCATCAAAGCCCCTTACATAGGACAGGATGTTTTAATACCGAAATCACTGGGACCTTTGTACAACATTTTGTGCTATATTTAAAAAGAAAAGGAAATAATCTTATGGAATGAATATACTAGAGAAAAATCTTTTAAATTAAAAAGTATTACCTACTGTTTTTAAATACTAATTAATTAACTATTTGCAACTGAAGCAAGAGTGAAATTTCAGTTTGAAGGCTTGCATCCATCTGAATCACACTTTTCAAACAATCACACTGATTTCTGGCATTTATGATAAAATCACAAAAGCAGTTATGAATATAAGCCCTAATTCTCAATCATAAGCCTTAATTCTCAATTATAATCATAATTGAGAATTATTGATGAAATTCCTTAGCTTTACTGAGACAGAAAAGAGAAAAACTTATGTAAGTCTTCATGATTGAATATGCAATAATTGAACCCAGTTAAAAAATCTAAACAGTAAAAATAGATATATACTGAAAAATCTCCTTATTTCTCTTAGCTTACCCAGATGCAATATTTTTCCACTTTTATGGATATCTTTCCATAAATATTCTACTATATGATAATGATTTTAAAGTACAATCTAGGTCTCCTAGGGGTCCCAGGACCTTTTCATGGGATTCACAAATTCAAAACTATTTTTCTAATACTACTGATAGAATTAAAGATGTTAACATATATTTTGTTGACATTGAAGAATCATGAAATGTGCCAATATTTAGAAAAGTACATAACTTAGTAAGTCAGTATTTTTCAAAGAACCAATGCATACTTTTATAAATTATGCATAAATAAAAAGTTTACTCATAGAACAATATAAGCCAATAGATTTTAATGGGGCAAAGTATTAAAAGTTACTTATCCATGACCTGAAATTCCACACTTCACTTAACCTTTATGAAATGTACTGTTTTTAGTGTAGTATCAAAGTTCATACACACTTTCTAAGAAGGACAATAAAATATTCTTCCCTTTTCCATCCATTATGTTTGTGTGGTAAGATTTTTTGTCATATATTTCAAAAAAATAGTAGTAGAAAAAAGTAAATACAGGGTCACATATGAATATGTAGCTGTTTTCTAATCAGGCAGGCATAAAATAATTTTTTTAAAGTAAAATAATAGCACAATTCTCACTGTTTTTTTGCTTTGGATAATAAATTAATTTGTTTCAGAAAAATGTGCTCCAAAAAGTAAAATATGCTATATAACAAGTGACATATTAATTTAAAAGAGTTATAAAATATCTTTAAAATTTTTCAGTTTTAATTAGTATTAAAAATATAGCCTATGCAAGCAAAAGCTTCTTGGGAATGACTATATTTTTCAAGAATGTAAGTGGTTCTAAAATCAAAATGGCTAAATTAAATGCACATGAACAATGGTTATTATATTTTTCATTTTATTTGTGCGTATTTTTTATTGCAGTCAGTAATACGCATTGTACAAATTGACATGTTTCATCGTGACATTTCCATGCATACATGTCCACGTGTCATGCTTTCATCATATCCACCCTCCCTTCTAAGTTCTTTTGCAATCCTCTCTGTCCCCTAACCTAGGGGCCCCTTCCCCTTCCCTAGTAGTCTCTCTTCTACTTTTTAAAAAATACTGTGCTTTTTTGTGTACTGAGAATCAAACTTGGGGCCTTGCACTTGCCAGATAGGCGTGTGTCACTAAGCTAGATCCCCAGCCCAATACTGTGCTTTTTAAAAAGCAAAATATTTATTGGTACATTTTAGATATACATAATGATAACATTCATAGATTCCACTTATATAAGAAAACATGTGATACTTCACTCTCTGTGTCAGGTTTATTTTAACATGTAGTCTTCCATTTCTGTCTCACCCTAGGTAGAATGGTCATTGTAAAATGCAAACAAACAGAAGCCAAATGTTTGTGAGGATGTGGGAAAAAAGGAAACTTTATAAACTATTGGAGGGGATGTAAGATAGCACAATCATTATGTGTATTTGTGCATGCACATACAATTGTATGTGTACCTGGGTTCACAAACTTCTTTCCATGACTCTGGTTGCACACAAAATTGTATGAGAACCAAATCAAATTTCCTCCTAAGGTCGACATTGAACCTAACCATTGCATATGATTCAGCCACAATGACAACATACTTTGCAATTAACAGGTGACTTAATTTTTTGACTTAAAAAGTTTTAAACATGATTCCATATCAATAATGCTAAGGATGTATCATGGCTTTTAAAAGTCTGCACAGTTTTTCCTAGTATACACCCAAATATAAACAAAATGCTAAATATAATGTGTGAATATGATTATAAAAGTCTTATAAGTGAAATTACTACATCTAAAGAATATATGCATTTCAAATTACAGAAAACTGCCAATTTACCCTCTAGTTTATATTTCCACCAACAATTTCTAAAAATAACTACTTCCCAAAATATTCGTGAGGACAGTTTTTCCTCAAACGTTTTATAATTTCTCTAGCAAGGGAAATTGTTTACAATTCTAGGTCTTTATTTATACTATTATGATTAATATTAAGCATGTTTTCACACATTTATACTAATTGTATTTCATTTTTCTGTGACCAGTATATTTTCACTTTTAAAAAGAAGTTCTTGGTATGTAGGTACAGGTCATCTTTAAATTAGTAAAAATAATTCTTAGACAATGTAGTATGAACCTTCAACTTTGGACAGAGTAGCCTTCAGAAATGATCTCAGTATCTAAAGCTTAAACTTTTCTGTTCTGACATTCAGCCTCAAAACATTAACAGATGCAATTTAGCTATCCCAAAAAGTCTTAGCAAGTGTATAATACAGAGATAAAGCTATTTTTAATATGACATACCTAAAAGTAGAGAGTTGAACAAAATTGCTGCTATAATTTGGATCTAAAATGTCCCCCAACTCATGCAATATGATATACACATATAATCCCAGCCCTTGGGAGGCTGAGATAAGAGGATTGAGTTTGAGGACAGCTTGGACCTCATGGTGAGAACAAACTGAAAAAAGAAAGCAAAAGTCTTATGTGTTTGGAAGTTGAACTTTCAAAGGTAACTGTGTCGTGAGGGTTTTTATACCCATCAGTGGATTAATCTGATGAACTCATAGCTGACTGTACTGATCAGAGGTGAGGCCTGGTTAGAAGCAGGTCCCTGGGGTGTGAGCTAGCAGCGTGTATTCTTATCTCTAGTTTCTTCCTTTTCTCTGTACTTCCTGGCCACCGTGCAGCAGCTTTCTTCCATCAGGCCATTTTGCTCTGCCATTTCTGCCCTGGAACCAGCTGAACATGGACCTTCTGAAACTGGGAGCCAAATAACATTCTCCTATAATACACAGTTTCATATATTTTGTCCCAGCAACATAACAGTGATGAATATGAGTACTTAGCAGCAATAGATAGCAATGTAATTTTTTGTACATTTAAGTAATATGGTGTTGGTTTGACTGCACTTTTACTGGTGAGTTTTCATTTATTTTAATTCTATAGTGGAGAAGACTGAATTGGTTAATTGGTAAATCACCTAGATTCTACTAAGTTCCTCCTATGAGCTCAGCCTTGTGTCAGATGCTGAATAAAACGTGTGTTTTCAGGGAAAGAACATGTAAGAGAAAATAGTCGATAAGCATGTTACAGGAATTATTCTAAATCCTTTACATGTTATTTTGAATAATGCTCATAATTGTTCTGGTTTGGATCTTAATTTCCCTCAGAGACTAATATGCTAAAGACTTGTTCACTAGTTTATGGTACTGTAGGGGAGTGCTGGAACCTTTAGGATGTGGGACCTTGTAGAACGAAGTTAGGTTATTAGGAACATTCCCTTTGCCGGTGATTTAAGAACTCTGGCTTCTTTCTGTTTCTCTCTTTTTTACTCTTTATTTCCTAACAATCATGACGTGGCAGCCTTTCTCTACCACACGCTCTCTGCCATGATATAGTGCCCATCCCCAGGTCAAAAAATTAATGGAGCCAAGTGTTCATGGACTAAAACTTCTTAGTCTGTGAGCCAAAATAAAACTGTCCTCTTTATAAGTGGTTTATCTCGGGTATGTTGTCACAGTGATAGAAAGCTAACATAATAACTTTCTGTAGTAGGCACTAGTTATATTTAATGCATATACAATTTATGACCTAGAAAAGAAATATGTCAAAGGAGACATGATTGGTTAAATGGCAGATTTAGGATTCAAATTTAGGTCTGTCTGGCTTCAAAGTTAGTAGTCTTTCCAATAAACATGTTGCCTCCAGTTATGGAGCTAAAACTTACATAATTGAAATAAAGTACCCTGTGGTAAAGTAAAGCACCCTTTGATTTTGTGTTTGGTGACAGGATTCAGTGAGAGGCAGATTAATTAGCAGAAAATGCTTCATAAAACAGGATAGACTAGGTAGTTTTGTGACTGGAGGAGAAAAAATGTAGGACATTCAAGGCAGAGGCAACAGAGTAAGCACATTTTAAACGAAAAAAATAACAGTGTGTGTATATAGCATTAATCAGTCTAGCAGAAAAAGTTGTATTGAGGAGTTGTGGAAAAAGGTTGGATAGGAGGAGATAAATTATAGAGAACATTGAAAACCAAGAAATACAGTTTAGAATTTTTAAATATACAACAGATAACCATGGAAGGATTCTGAGCAGGAATGGAGTGACATGGGGAAAATGGTTATAGGTAGTACACATTGGAGATGGTTAGTTTGGTGGTAGTGAGACTAGACCTGAGGTTATTGAAGTAGTCTTAGGTGAGGAAGGTGTGTCTCTTCAGATAAAAAGATTTTTAAGAGCTTGGCCTCTAAAAGGATAATTTCTCTAGCCTTTGAATTATGTGCTTTGAGATAAATAGATTAATTCTTGGTAATTATTAGGCAAGTGTAGTATAATCTCATAACCTAGGCATCTAAATCCTGGGGCTGAATATAGGGAAATGTTTTTTAAACTGTAGGGTGTGGCTATTGGTAGGTAATGAATCAATGTCAAAGTTGTGTTCTGTATTTTTAAGTGAAATTGAAAATATAAGAGAAATTATCGATGTGCCTATAGAGAAAGAAAATGTGTTTAAATTGTATTTCAATTTTTTGTGTTATACGTGCACACATGTGAATTTGGGTTGCAGTATAAAATATATTTATTACTATGGCTTGTGTCAAAAATGTGAACATTTCTGATGTAGAGTGTAATGTTGAATTGGTTAGTCCTTTTTTTTCCACCATGTAAATTGTCAAAGTCTGCATGATTTGTTTGGTCATTAGTTTTTAAAAGCTCTCCATCCCTTTTCTAGTCCTTTACTTCTTTCATGGTCCATTTCTAACTACCCAAACTGATGTACATGCTTTCACTCTTTCCTATCAATCCATCGTATACCCAATTGCCATACCAATCTTTCTAAAAACATTTGTCAAATTATGTCATTTCTTTGTTCCAAAAGATATAATAATCTTCTATTTGTTTACTTAAATATGTTTTAGTAAATGATGGTTGTGCACTTAGGAAATGAAACACAAAGTCTGTGTTTAGTCATGTATACAAAATCCTGTGTCTTCTTCACCCAAACTATCTTTCCAACTTTACCAATTAAAATAGCACAACTGATGCCCCATGGGGCATCAGTACTCACTCTTTCCAGAATATCTGCATTATCACTACTATATAACTTTGCTCATGCTATGCTCCATCTACTTGCCCCTCTCGTTACTTAAGCCTATGCTTTCTATAATCACTTCACTTGGCAGATTTAGTGCCTCCTCTGGACCTAAATATTACTGCAGCCATGTGAGACTTATCACATTCTGTCTTGAATTATATTAATTGAGTTTATTTACTTTCCAGGATTATAAACTCTTGAGAGTAAGGGTCACTTTTTTATTTATACTTGCTATCTAAATAGTGCTTTATACATAGTAAATGGTCAATGAACTGGCTAAATAAATAAGCTGAATTCATGACACAGTTCAGCATTTTTATTTCACTTCAGCACAATGGAATTATATAGCTCAGCAAAGTAGTTTTCCATTACTTTTCTTAGTATGACTAACAGCATGAGACAGATTGCAATGCAGGGAAGAGCACTGGGCTAGGAATAAGAAGACCCCGACACTACTGTTGGCTCTGTCTGTCACCAGAAAATTCTGTAACATTTCATATGCCATTTGATCTCTCTGGTTGTTTTAGTTTAAGGCACTGCTCCTATAATAATATAACATGATACTGATCAAGTTAATGTTTTTTCTAACTCTAACATTTAATGTAGTATTATATAACTAGTCAACTTCCTTCATTCAATAAATACTGATTGGAACCTCACTGAGAAGACATATATAAAAAGTCTGTATGCTTTCATGTACCTGACATTATAGTAGTAAAGTTAAAAAAATAAACAGGAATATTATAATTAAAATATACTGAGGTAAAGTGATAAAATAAAGATTAAATGGGGAAAGAGACAGGAATTGATAGGGGAAGTCTCTCATTTTAATAGAAGTCTTATATGGTTAAATATCTACTGGGAAGAGCATACCAGGTCAAGGAAACTACTATGCAAAAGCCAGAGTATGCTTTGGGCAAACAAAATGAAAGGCAATGTGGCTGAGTTACAGATCAAGAGATTAGGTGGTAGCAAGTGAAGTCAGAGAGGTAGATAAGAAGTTATACCATGTAGAGCCTTTTCATGGGCTGTAATTCCAATAACTATGGGAAGCCATTGATTTTTTTTTTAATTTTTCTTTTGGGAGGGCACCATGGATCAAATTTGGGACCTTGCACTTGCAAAGCAGGCAGTGGAACCACTGAGCTAAATCCCTGGCACCCATTAGAAGATTTTTAACAGGGTAGTCATATAGTATGTCTTGAGTTTCACTCTGGTGTGTAGAGAATAAGATAGCAAGAGTGGAATCAGGGACACATTAGGAAACTGTTACAATTTTCTTCAAAAGATGATTTGTGCATTTATGTTTGCACATTAGATTTTTACTTTAAAATTTAAGTTTGAAAATGAAACTTTTATATGTTTATGGTATGTACTG
The DNA here is from genome assembly GCF_012274545.1 of Fukomys damarensis. Classification (NCBI taxonomy): domain Eukaryota; kingdom Metazoa; phylum Chordata; class Mammalia; order Rodentia; family Bathyergidae; genus Fukomys; species Fukomys damarensis. The sequence goes on from NW_022900951.1 coordinate 81,676,161, forward strand.
TGATATTTTGGCATATGTCTACATTGTAGAATGATTAAATCAAGCTAATTTTACAAATCTATCAACTGATACCCTAATTTTTTGATAAATATTTGAAATCTCTCATCAAATTTTAAAGATGGTGCACTATTTCTAATTATAGTAAACATGTTCTACAATAGCTATCCATTTATTTCTCCCATCTAACAGAAACATTATATTCATTAACCAACAAGGAGATGATGGATTAGAAGGGTGGCACTAGAGATAGAGAGAAATAGAATTAGGATATAATTTGGGGAAGAAAAGATAGTATTTGTTAATGGACTGGATCTAATGGATGAAAGGAGAGAGAGAGAGTTATTAATGAGAGATTTCTCACATTTAACTGAGTGGCTTGTCGATGGTATAGTTCAAGGTTTGAGGCTGGAGTTTGAATTGACAGTTTAGTTCATGATACAAATGTAAAATATCTATTTGATATTTAAACAGATAAATAAAATATATAATCATATTTGTGTGTATGGACTTTGGAGAGAATCTAGAGTGGTTCATAAAATTTTGAGGGCCATCACTAATGGTATTTTAGCCTTCCTAAAAGATGAATCTGCTTGGAAATCATCTTGCCTAGGAAATCCAAAGGGAGAATTACAACATTTTGAGGCTGGGTAAGAAAAAATTCAAGAGGAGAAAGAATGGTCAGTGTGTTAGTAAAACTCCTGAAGTATGACGTCACAGAGGCTAAGAAAAGACACTGTTTTGAGTTGGAGGGAGTGATCCATTCTAGCAAGTCCTCCTGAGTTTTCTTGAAGTTGAGTACCAGGAATATCATTATATTTGGTAGCATTGTAGGTCACTGACAACCTCGGGAAAAGTTAGTTTTTGGAGGGAAAAACAGCCTAACAGGAATGATGGAGGAGGGACAGGGAAATGAAGAAGGGGAGAAGGAAATAATGAGTCTCTATTGAGAAATTCATGTCTGAAGGAGAAATGGAGGGGTAGCTGAAGCAAGGTATGGAGCATCAAGGAGACTTGTATGAAGATAAATTATAATATAGATATAATCCCTAAAATTATTTATAAATTAGAAGCAGTCCAAACATTGTTGTGTACATAGTTAGATTTATTTTTAAGCTTGCTTGAGGTATAACTGATACATTAAAATTGCACTTATTTAATTTATACAATTTGATGATTTTATATATATGCACATCCCTGTGCATACACACCAGCATCAAGGTACTTAATATCTTCATCATCTCGAAGAATTTCCCTGTGTTGCTCAGTGGGTAAAGTTTCAGTTATATAAGATGAACAACTTATAGAAGCCAGTTTGACATCTTAGTACCTAAAATTAACAATGTGGTATTGTGTCCTTCAAATATGTTGAGAGAATAAATGTCATGCTAATATTCTTACCATAAAAACACACACAATAGATCTATTTTATACACTTCATGGCTTCAGCATTGCCACTGACAACTTTTATCTTTGAACAATAGTTTTTATTTTTACTTTCCTTTTTCTTCCCTCTCTCCTTCCTCTTTCTAGCCACCCTGTTCTTAGTCTCTATGTGTGTCTTTCTTTGGATTGGAAGAAAAAGTCAAATCCCAAATTTCCATTAAGAAAAACCTTATTGCTCTTTCAAATGCTGAGTATCCCTTCCCAAATGGAAAAATTTCCCCAACCTATTATGAAGGTACCAGTTTATGAAAAGATACAAGCTATAAACTGCTATTGTTGAATAATAAGTTCGAGCCACTCTTGTGGCTCATATTCTAAACTTGAGAATAAATAATTTACTTTATAAATAATTTATAAAAGTTGAAGGGAAGTTAGGGGGATGGGGAAAATAAGAATCAAGATATATCATGTAAAGGTACAAATTCCCAATGATGAATGTCATTATATTGTATACCTAAAATGTACCAATAAACTTAGTGAATAATAACAACAAAAAAAGAATTAGCTGCTACAAGTTTGAGGGACAACAGGCTTCTTCACCCTATTCCATTTTATAGGATATCTCTTAAGTTTTGGGACTGCCTAAGTTTTCATTCCAATTGAGTCCAGGTTATAAGTCTTTGAAAGAAATTACAATTAAATAGAGATTTTACTCTTTTTCTGTGCATTTTATTAGAAGTTGTTTATTATGTGTAGATATATTTCTTTTTATTATGTCTCCTTGATTAATTTACAGTTTTGTCATCATGAGCTATCTTTATCTCTATCAATACTGTTTGGTAGTATATTCTTTCAAAATATCCATTCCAATTTTTGATACTTTTTTAGTTTCATCCATTGTTTTATTTCCAACCTATTTTTGCTTTTATGTTTAAAATGCATCTCATATAGACAAAACATAGTTTTTTCTTGACTGTTATAGTTTGACAGTTTTTTTGTTTGTATAGTGCTAGAGATTGAACCTAGGGCCTGACATATATTAGGCAAGTCCTTTACCACAGAAGTACACCTCCGGCTCCCATCTGTGTTTTTATTATATCCAAAATTTCACTCTTTCTATTGGGACAACCATTTTATTAGTATTCTGATTTAGTGTCTTAATGGTCATAGAATTATACATTTTCACATTCTTTTCAGATTCTCTAGGAATTATGCTATGCAAGTATTTTACACAAGCTACTTAAATTTTTACTTTTAATAAAATACAGCATTTTTCTTAGAGTATATTTTAATTTACCCACCATCAGCTTTTGTGAATGATTTTATATATTTATTTCTCTTAAATTACATTTATGTTGAAATTTATATTTTCTTCATATACATTTTACATCTAATAAAATCTTGTAATTTTTAAGCTTTAAAAAGAGCTAGGAGGCAAACTCAAATAAATATACAAGCAGAGTGAAAAAGAGACAAGTAATAAAATTATAGCTAGAACATGATAGAAAAGCTGTGAAAAACAGACATCAGAACTGAAAATTGATAGCGTACTGAGGTCATACAGTATTGAGAAAAACTCTAATATATGTAGTTTGCAGTATAATACAGCAATTGCTATTCTTAATGATATTTTACACACAAAAGTATTATTTTTAAATATTAAAAACAAATATATTTTCCCAAGACAGGTAAATATAAAGTAATATTTTAGAAAGTTTTTAATTTCAAACTGTTTTCTGGAAGTTAGGTGAAAATTGTGTTCCTTGGTAATTCATAATTCACTCGTTACTGTTAATCTATGCATGTGGATACATGCATGTTGAAATAAAGAAAATATGTGTTCAGATTCATTTGTGTGACATTGTTCCAAAGAAAATTAGGTAAAGGAGGTATCAATTCAAATGCTTTTTTCTACTAATAGTGATCATCAAGAGTAAGTGATCTCTTATTTACATACATCTTTTAAATGTCCTCTTTGTAAATGACTACCTGAACCTTAGTTATTTCCTTAACTGACCCGAGAGTGAAACAAAAACATTATTTCAGGTCAGAATAAGACAACTTGAGCCTAGTTACAAAAAGATGGGCAAGATCATGATAGTCGTTCTAAGAAAAAAAAAAAGAAGTAAAATCCACAATTCTGCTGAGGCAGGAAACTCATTGTTTTCTTTTATTGTCTAATTCATTATCTAGAGGCTTAAGGGTCAGTTAAAGATGCCTAAGAATTTTATCATGCTAATATCTATAATGTCAATGGTTGAAAATAGTTCCATTATGTTTTTTCACTTGCAATCCCAAGTGAAATACTCAGATAACTTGAGTTAGCATTGTTCCTTGAGAAAAGTTATTGGTTGGTTGTTGGGAAATCTGTTTGGATAGAATAACATTTCCTGAAGTTGTGTAGCAATACACATGAGGATTTCTTAGGAATAAGATCAAATCTTTGAATATTTAAAAGTATGTATGGATATGTTAAGATTTTTATATATATGGTATATAGTTAAGAAAAAAAGTAACTTTTCATTATCCCACATTTATTTTTTGTGATGAGAATACTTCGGATCTACTAAGGTGAGATAATGTATATTAATTAGCTTATTAGGCATTCCCAAATATGTGTGTATATATGTATATTGTATGTATCTTACAAATATTATGTTGTACACAATAAATATTTGTATAATTTTATTTGTAAATTTTAAAAAGAAAATAAAACACTAAAAACACTTTGGTCTTTTTCATGTGACCAACATGTGTTTCATAGAGTCAAACAACAATTAAATTTCCTACTGAAGAAATAAGAGAGCAAAATAATGAGATACTATTCTTTCCACTGAATTACCTGATTTTGGAATATGTATTCATTCCAGTATCATTCAAATTCAAGTTTCATGCATTCCTAGAATTATCATAAAGTTGTTCAGTGCTCCATTCTGACCCAGTACCCAATGACTTCTGAGAACAATAGCTCTCTTTCTTTCTGTGTTTTTTTCCCCAGAATCTGTCCATAGTGATAGATTCCTAGAAGATTTCAGCGATTTTACTTAGAGCTAGCAAAATTTACAGTAACTAATGAAGTGATATTTTAACAGATAAAGTGATTTAATGGGGTACACTAGATATTCTTTATCAATTTACTCATGAAACCATGGGTCAGATATAATTTCAAAGATCAGAATAACTTTGGCAGAAACAGATCAACACCAGGACTTGGTCCTATTCATTTATTAATCACATTTCTTCACTTAATAAAATGCAAAGAGAAATAAGTGTTGTAAAGTCTATTAATTGATCTTGATAAGAACATTTACTGTTAGATATTTTTATGTCCCTGGAGAGATGTGTTTTACTTTTCTTTTCACAATTTGTTTATTATTCCATGTCAAATCGGGCATATCTAGATATACTTACCAGTGATATTCCATTTTTCACAACTGTTGTTTTTCACAGAATAAGGCACTTAATAACTGTCAGTAATGATCTTCCTTAAGGGCCTCAATAGCCATTCTTTGGAGTGAGATTTACAGATTCTTTTTCAGGACTTGTAAATCTAGATAACAACATGAAACTTAAAAATGTGAATGCTTTATTAATTTGGAAAGTTTAAGTAGTGTGTAGTTTGAATAGAGAGGTGGGTAGACCTAGGGTTCACCAAACATTTGTATTTTCTATGTCATACTTTTCACAAAAGAAAAGGATAATGATATTACTCTAGAATGTTCTCTTTCCAGATGATGATTAAGAGGCTAATAGAAAAAATGGTGCCAGGTACCACAACAGCAACAGAATTTTGCTGTTGTCTGGATATTATTCTTTTCTTTGTTTTTTTATGTTTTTTTGGTTTTAATGGAATGTACTGAATGTCCATAATTTTGTTCAGATGACTGCAGAACCTGGAAAAGCTGTTGCTGCTATCGAGGCATAACATACTATTATTAGCCTTTTTATATATA
>NW_022900951.1:81681772-81719152 GCF_012274545.1 Fukomys damarensis
ATGTTCAGGGACCATTTTCATCTCCAGAATTAAGGATTATTTTGATGTTACATCATTGCCTTTTCTCTTTTACTTTCCTTTTTAGTTTTATTTTAGGATTCCCTATTTTTAATGTTCATACAGAGGTTTCTTTAACTGAAATACCGAATAGTTTCTTTGGTGTGAAAAACTATAATAGCACACAGGATCCTAATGAGACAATTAATAATATGAAATAGGAAGTAAAGGGCTAAAGGTGTAAGCGAAGTGGGAAGGGTGGGGGAAAGGTAATAAGGGAGAGGAAAAAAAATATGAGAAACTGAAAAAAATGGAAATAAAGTGTAAATGGGGAGGGGAGGAGGGGGTCAAGGGAGGGCAGGGACAAAGGGAAAAATGAGAATCAAGACCTATTATGTAAAGGTACAGAATCCCAATGATGAATGTAATTGTATTGTATACCTAGATTGTACCAATAACCTCAATAAAAAGGAAAAAAAAATCTTTGGCAGTGAATGTTTACTCTTATGGCAACAGAAACGTTTATATATCATACCAATTACTGATGGATATTTTAACCCAAGTAAATTCTAATAAAAACCTTTGTGAAGCACTGTCCCTTCCTTTATTTGAAATGCTCTATTAATGAATTCTCAGAATACAATAAATTGTAATCTTTCATAAATCACTTGTTTGAAAGGCTTTATAAGCTCAATTAGATCGTCTTTGATAAAAAATTAAATGCCATACAAATATCTTTATGAAAAAGTGGAATGTTATTTCTGACACTGTTTTCTCCTTCATGGCTGCTTATTTATTTATTTGTTTGTTTGTTTTTTGGTACAGGGGCTCGAACTCGGGTCCTTGCACTTGCGAGACAGGCCCCAGAAATACTGAGCTAAATCCCCAGCTCTCCTTCATGGCTTCTTGCAAGATCAAGGCTTGCTCATTTTGCCCCTATTTGCTTGAAAAAAATTCAGTAATATTTGTAATATTTGGAGTGAACCTATTCACTGTAGATTTGTCCAATCTGCAGCTCATAGGCCCCTTGACCTTGTTATTTAATGTTATAATAACGAACATTTAAAAAATAAATGTCGCACATGTAAATACTGAATAGTTTCTCTGGTGTGAAAAACTATAATTGTAAATAAGATCCTAAGGTATAACTGACAATGTGAAATAGGAAGAAAAGGGTAAAGGTGTAGGGGAAGTGGGAAGGGTGGGGGAAAGGGAATAAGGGAAAGGAAAAAATATGAGAAAATGGAAAAATTGCAAATGAAGTGTCTGTAAGAGGGGAGGGAGGAGGGGTGAAGGGAGGGCAGGGACGAGGGGAAAAAATGAGAACCAAGACCTGTCAGGTAAAGGTACAAGATCCCAATGCTGAATGTAACTGTACTGTATACTTAAACTGTACCAATAAACTCAATGAGGAAAAAAATGTGTTATTTATGTAATTTAGCTATAGAATGTATTTCAAATGTGGCCTAAGACAATTCTTCATTCATTTAGGCTGAGGAAAGCTAAAAGGATGTTTCCAAGGAGATAATTACCTTGACAACTTTGGGCTTTGAACGTAATTATTCTTTGTAAATACATGATTATTTATGATTATTACTGGTGGGAATAAATAAATTAAATGGGCTAAACCAGATGATTTGGATCACACTGCAAACAAGAGGCCAGTAGATCTTTTTTTTTTCTTTTTTAAGAAATCTGGTTTGATTTTTGAATTATTATGTAATTCTTCATTTTATCATTTTCATTCCATACCTAACTCCCCCAAATAACTGAGACAGCTTATGAAAATACACAAAACAGTTGAGAATGGGGGAAAAAGAAACTAAAGGTTATTACCAGAGTCCTAGGCTGGTAAGGGGGACAGACTTCAGGGTGGGGGAATTTTTTAGATATGGAGGGTCCTGTGGGGCTTCTTTCTATATTCTTGGTGAACTGAAAAACAACTGGACAAGACACAAAGAAAAGGTAGAGAAGATTTACTTTTTTTTTCTTTAATTGAGTTTATTGGTACATTTTAGGGATACAGTAGAGTTACATTCATTGTTGGGATCTTGTACCTGTACATGACAGGTCTTGGTTCTCACTTTTTCCCCTTGTCCCTGCCCTCCCTTCACACTCTCCTCCCCTCCCCATCTACAAAAACTTTATTTCCATCTTTTCATTATCTCACATTTTTTTCTTTTCCCTTATTACACTTCCCCTACCCATCCCACCTTCCCTATACCTTTAGCTCCTTTCTTCCCATTTCACCATGTCAGTAATCTTATTAGGATCTTATGTATTATTACAGTTTATTCACACCAGAGAAACTATTCGGTATTTATACATAGGAGTATATCTTCAATATGTATCCATTTTCCTATGAATGAATCTATTTTCTTGTTCTTTATGGCTGAGTAATATTCCATTTTATAGAAAAACCACATCTTCTTTATCCAGTTTCCAACTGATGGGCAAATGGACTGTTTCCAAGTTTTAGCTATTACAAACTGTGTTGCTATAAACATGGGTGTGCATATATCACTGTGATATGATTTGTTTAATTCTTTTGGAAAGATACCCAGCAGAGGGATGGCTGGGTCAAATGGAACCTCTAGTCCCAGATCTTTAAGGCATCTCCATACTGATTTCCATAGTGGTTGCACCAGTCTGCACTCCCGCCAACAATGGAGAAGGATTCCCTTCTCCCCACATCCCCGCCAACATTTTTTTATTGGTTGATTTCTTGATAGCAGCCATTCTTTGTGGGGTGAGGTGGAATCAGTGTTGTTTTGATAGCAGCCATTCTTTGTGGGGTGAGGTGGAATCTCAGTGTTGTTTTCATCTGCACCTCTCGAATGACCAGTGATGTGGAACATTTTTTCAAATATTTTCTTGCTGCTTTTACTTCTTTGTCTGATAAATGTCTGTTCATTTTGAATGCCCATTTTTGAATCGGGTCTTTATATTTGGGGGGGCTGATTGTTTTGAGTTCTTTATATATTCTAGATAAGAGTCCTTTGTCTGAGGAGCAGCTGGTAAAAAAATTTTCCCCACATTGTAGATTGTCTCTTAATTGTGCTGATCATTTACATTTATTGAAGGGAGAAAGGAGATATGTGCTACAAAGTGAGAGTGGATTGGTGAAAAGGCTCCCTGAGAAATAGGGGAAAGGGGCCTCTAACTTCTATAAGGAATCCAAATTGCTCCCGGAGAGCTGTCCTGGATGTGTTTGAGTACTCAAGCTAAATCATGTCCTTTGTGTTAAATGTGCACGTATTTCCCCATAATTAATTCACTGTGTTATAATTGTATCCACAAGATCCAGCCCATATGGATGAGTAGATAATGAGTTTGTACATGACCAAAGGCTACTTTTGGACACTTTGAGGTATTTTTGCACCTGTGCCTCAGTTGGGGATTTCCCCAAGAACTGATTTATGAGTGATTAATTTGACTATAGATACTTTTTGGGAGTTTGAGAGATGGGACAATAGGCAGGACCATAAACCTTAAAGATTGATGGGGAGATATCCTTAATACATGATTGATAGGAATGCCTATTCTGGCTATGCTAAATACTGTTCTAGGATTGTCCCCAACAGATCAGGTTTAACCACTTGCTGGGAAAAAAACCCCCAAAAAACAGAAAAACAAAAAAGTCAACAAATAATGTAGCCAAAATGATGTAATCCCTCATTTTTTCACTTTTTTGGCTTAATGGATATCATTTATTTATTATGAAATCATTATACTATCATGTTCCATGTGTTAAGAATAAATGCACATTTAAATCTTGGTATAAAAAAGAACAGAAAAAAGCAATGGGGAAGTGGTAAATAATATTATCCAGTATAGCTATACTGAGGAAAATAACCTGGGAAGAACACTTCCCTCAGCCCTATCTTCTGAGAGCTAACAAGAGCTTTGGAGTTATACAGTTGAACTAATAAAAGTATAGGTAAGAATTATCCACGATCAAGAGATCTTGATCAAACTATGATCTTGTTAATCAGTATCTCAAGATTACCATGTAGAGCCTGTTCAGTGATAAGAAAAATTTTGCTGCCTGGGGATAGCCATAGAGTTAGGGCATTGACTAGGGAATTTAGACATCTCACTGGTAGTCTGGAATATTGTCACACCCCAGAGATGACCATTTTTTATTATGATATCCTTACAAATCTTGAAAATACCTAAGTTACTATTAACTTGATGACTTTAGCCTTAAAATGTGGGATTACTAGCTTTACATTAACACTCCTTAGGTGTTTAACATGTTTACCTGCAGCGTGAAGCAGGAATCTTACCCAAAGTTACCAAGCCATTATCCTGTTGTTATCTATCCACTGAACATCTGGAGGTCCATATAGAGAGTGAGTACTGTGAGCAAAAGTAGCCTCTAAGTCCCTATTCCAGAGTGCGTAAACTAAGAGTAAGCCAGGATGAGGTTAGTAAGCAAACGTAAGCTGTGTTGCGGTTTGATTCCACTGCAAGTATAGGAGAATGTCTTTAAACGTAACTTGAGGCAATTGGGATCAGGATAGGGTGAAGTGGAAGGACACAAGTGCATTTCATGTTTGCAATATCAGTAGCGATATTAAGGTAGGATGAGTATAATAAATTATTTTACTAATAGTGAACATTAAAACTGAAATAAGGGGCTGGGGACTTAACTCAGTGGTTCTGCCACTTGTGTCACAAGCACAAGGACCCGAGTTCAATCCCGGGTACCAAAACAAAACAAAACAAAAACAACTGAAAAAATTTTAATTGAGATGGGAAAATAGGGAAGAAGCTTCAGTCTGAGAAGATGGAAGGAATAAAGGTATGCTAAAGCTCCTATGTGTCTGCTCATAAAAGAGTGGTACTAGCTTTTAGGGCATCATTAGGCTGGGCTAGGTGCTGGCAACTTTCCATTGGGTTGTAATAGTGATATCTTCTTGAAAATTTGTCATGTTTTATTGGGTTTCTTCCTACTGTAAGATAGGGATCTGTGTATATTGTGTAATATTCCCCTGCTTTAAAAGCATATCAAGTCCTTAAAATGATAAAGGAAGGGGATATGGAAAGTTCCATTTCATTAATTATTAGTGTGGGAGGATAAGAAAAAAGAGATATCTCCACCTTTATTGGGTAACGAGTCATCAGCTAAGATCTAAGATTCCGTGTTTTATATCCAATGAGGATACCTATCCTATTTTCATTTTATTCTTGTTCTTTAGGGAAGAATATCTATTTCTCTGGAAAAGTAAGGAAAAATTCAGGAAAGTGAAAGTCTGTCCACTTATTGTTTAGAATTTTCAACTGACAGTATTTGTTGGAACAAAATCAATTTAGCAGAAAGCACTAAAATTGACATTTTCTTCTCCAACCTTCTATAATCTTGATGTTCCTATTGAGAGGATGTTAACTTATTGGAAATTGTTGATGACCAAAATGGCAAATGGAATTTTAGACAAAGATATATTTACTTCCATTCACTGGTGGGCGTAGAAATTATAATTAAATAATAATAAATGTTAGTCCCGGGTCTATGTGGCTTTGGCTATGGCAACCAGCCTGATCCATCAAAAAGAGAAAGATTTAATCTCAGAGGAAAAACATTCATTCCTGAAAGAGTGACAGTTTTCTGTTACTACAGTCTGACTTAATATCAAGCAAAAGCAACTTTGAAAAGATGGTTTTCCAGATATATTTGGTCCTCAGGGAATTGTCATTTGCTATTCTCTCAGCCTGGAATTCTCTTGTAAGTTGTACCCATGTGGTTAGATCCCTGAAAATCTTCAATTCTTTACTTAAATGTTTTTTTCAATGAGGGTTTCCTTGACTGCCGTATTTAAAATGACATTGGCTGCGGGTACAGCTTAGTGGTAGAGAGCAAGCTTTGAATGTGATAGGACTTGGTTCAATCCCAAACACTGAAATACCTCTTTAAAAATTACATCTCCTTTATAAAACACAAACTTGGTTATTTTTTCTGTGGCACTTAACACCATTTAGTATACAATCTAATTTGCTTTCTTTTTATCATGTGATTTTCCCACTAGAATATAAGTGGCATGTGGGCAGATAGCTTATAGTAATTTTTAATTTGTGAGAGGAAATTCATATAACCTCAAATTAATAATTTTGAAGTAAATAGCTCAGTGGCTTTAAGTAGATTCACAATATTGTGCAAATATTACTTCTAACTAGTTTCAAAGGAGTTTCACCACAAAAGAAAACCCCATACTAATAAGCAAAAGCATGCTCCATCTCTTTCTTCCTGTAGTCCTTGGCAACCACTAATTTGTTTACTGCTATGTATTCAGTTTTGCTATATGCTATTTGACGAGACTGGTGAGGAGCAGATGGAACTAACACTGGGTAAATTAGCCTGGTGGAATAACAAGCATATTAAAAATAAATATAGTTGATAATGGACTATTAGACAAAAATCAGCTTGCAAATCAATGAAAAGAGGCGTGAAATGAATGATGGCTAAGATTGTACTCATTAGTTATCTGGCTTTAACCTAAAAAAATGAAGCAAAGGTACATGGATAATTTGATTGTAATAAAGGAATTATAAAAACTTTTATTGATGAAGCCAGGCAGGAAAAAAGATGTCAGAAAATTTGAGTAACTGAATGTGGAAGATTTCCCCCTGAAGGATGAAAAAACTGGTTTGAGTACAGTAAAAAAGTACTGTATTCTTTAAAATAAAATCTTGCTAAAGATAGAATCAGAGAAAAAATTATGAGTGTCCTGTACATTGTATATCTTTATTCTTTTTATTTCTCTTTCCCCTCCTCTTCATCCCTTGCCTTTGTTCACTTGGACTACTTCCCTATTGCAAGAGATCAATCTCTTTCTCCCTTTCTATCCATCCTTTATCATTTTTTAATTTGTATTTTGCCTTACTCAAAATGAGAGATACCAAATGGTACTAAGCTGTGTGTCTGGTTTATTTCACTTAACATTTTGTTTTCCAGGTACATTCATTTCCTTACAAATGTCTAAAAATTTTCGAATAACTATTAAGCCTGTAAAATTAAGGAAATTAATCCTATGGGATGTAAATTTCTTTATTTATTTAAAAGTTATTTTATTAGTACATATTTGCAGTACATAATGATACAACATGGAGACATTCAGTTGTTTGATCTTTGATAAAGTGCTACAAATATATGCCTCTTTTACAAATGGTCCAATAGAAACTAGCTATGGACATGAGGGAGATTCAAGCTAGACTCATTTCTCTCACCATGCATTAAATTAAAATCAAAATGGATCCAAAATCTAAATGTTCAAATAGAAGCATTTAACCTGCTGGAAGATTAAAATAGGTAAAATCCTTGAAGACATGGGACAGGCGAGTACGTTCTGAACAGAATATCAATTGCACAAGAAACAGCAGAAGGGATCATATCAAATTCTGAAGCTTCTGCACAGCAAAGGAAATAACCTACAGAATGGGAAAAACTTCTGCCAGCTATACTTTGGACAGACAACTAATATCTGGAATATATAAAGAATTTAAAAACTTAGCTCACCAAAAGAAAAGACCCAATCAAAAAATGGTCAGTTGAAATGAGTTGATGCTTCCCAGAAGTAAAAATGGCCAAACATGAAAAAATTTTCAACATGTCTGGCTATTAGAGAAATGTAAATTAAAACAACACTGGAATTCCATCTTACTCCAGAAAGAATGGCTATCACAAAGAAATCAGACAATAACAAATGTTGGAGAGATTGCAGGGAAATAAGTAAACCATCTACATTTCTGGTGAAACGTATTTGTTAAAGGTTTAATCACTAGCATTGAATTCCTCTATCTAACGTAGCCTCTAATAGTCTAACCTTGAGTTTTGATGGGGATTACAAATATCTGAAGAAAGTGTGAATTATTATTATCAATTTGCACAGGTTTTCTACTTGTTCACTGATATTCTCAGTCATTTTTTTCTTAAAGCCTTCAGCAACTTCTTACATGCTTCAACTCATTGGTCAACAAGTGGCATATTGTTTTAGCTGTGTGTCCCAAGATTTTCAAGGGACTAAAGCACATATGAGGAATTATAAAGCATTTTTTAAATTATTGGAATCCACATTAGGGAGAATAGCGTCCTTACAAGAGATTAATCTAGGAGGTAAACATAATCCAGATCATGATTAGGAAGCTTATTTTTCTCTTCTTTTCATTCTTCTCCAAATTTTGCTTGAGGATTAGTCTAATAAAATAATATGCACATGTCATGATACTAGATGTTTTCACACCCTGGTTTCACTCATTATTCAGTGTATAATATTGAAAATGTTGCTTAATTATTCATTGCCTCAGTTTTGTTGTCAGTAAGATAGGAATAACTACAGTATCAATTAAAGAGGGATGTGGGGAGGAAAAATAAGTTAATTTATAAAAAGTGCTTGTGTCCAGCTTTATTGAAGAATAATTGGTTTCTATGATTTGGATGTCTCCCCCAAGATCTATAAGTTGAAATTTCATACCCTTGTGAGATATTAAGATATGTAAATATCTGACTATAATGTTTAGATGTAGAATCTTTAGAAAATGAATAGTATTTAATAAAATCATTAGGGCAGAGTCTTCATGACTGAATACTGGGAGCTTTATAAATAGATGATGAGATATTTATGTGTCTCGGTGCTTGGGCAATTTCCTAGCATTCATCATGCCTTGGCTTCAATTGTCTTCATGTGCACATGCAAACACACACATACACAATTGGCAGACACAATAGCACACACCCATAATCAAAGTGAGTCAAGTAGATTACAAACATCCATAATCCTAACACTCAAAAAGCTAAGGCAGGTGGATCACAAACTGAGCACTTTGTCAAGACCTAGTCTCAAAATAAAAAAATTGAAAAGGGTTGGGAATGTAGCTTAGTGAGAGTAAAGTTGCATAGGAGATTGTAATGGCTTGTATCTAGATGTCCCCACAAAGCCTTATGTGTTTGTTATTTGGTGAGGCTTTTTGGAGGTGGCTGGATCTTGGTTGTGTGATGTTGGGATTGATTCATGGTGCAGTGCTAGGGTTAAGGCTGCCCCACCCTGGATGTGAGTGCTCCTTACCCTAAGGGTTAGTTGTCTGGATAGTTATAAGGAACAGAAAAAGGGAGGGTCACTGCTTTTTGTTTGTCACTTGTTGTTTGCTGCCTTGTTGCCTTCTGCCTGCCATGAGATTTTTCTCCTCTATGATGCTCCTCTGCCATGCCACCCTTCCTTGAAGCCAGCCAACTATGAACTGAAACCTCTGCAAAATGTTAGCCAAAGAAAGCTTTACTCCATTAATTTTGGGTGTCAGGTGTATTGTCTCAGCAATGAGAAAAGTAACTAAGACACAGATGCAAGTCCCTGGGTTCCATCCCCAGCACCACACACACACGAAATAAATAAATAAATTAAATTAAATATAAATTTAAAGAGGAAGATTGCCCAGAAAGTCCAGAAGACAGAAGAGACACATGTGAGTGTGCACACACACACACACACACACACACACACACATGCACACACACTGGCACTTGCCATAAGATGCCTTATGCTAATTTAGGAGTCTGCCAGCTAGAAGACTATAACCAGATGTGATCCTTTGACTTAGATTTGGAGTCATTAGCTAAAATTAACAACTTTAAAACTCACCCAGTTTGGCATGGTGTTACATACCTGTAATCCCAGTACTCTTGTAGGCTGAAGCAGAAGGATTACAAGTTCCAGCCCAGTATGGACAACAAATTTACTTAGTGACATTTGATCTCAAAATGAAAAAATAATAAAAAATAAATGATTAAGGATATAGCTCACTGTAAATGCAAAGGCTCAAGGTTTAATCCCCTGTACTACAAAAGAAAACAATAAAAAAATTACTTATCTGTAATATTGGCTTAGGAGCAACAGAAGATATACTAATATATTGAGATATATAATATATATAAAACATATATATATTATATATTATTTACATATACTATTATATTATGTATATATATCTTAGTCATACCAGATACATGAGGTTATTGCTCCGACTATACCTGACCTTGTGATTCAGAAACCTTGGAACTGTTTATAGGAGGTATTTGGAATGATTTGAAGGAATAGGCTAGAGTAGCCCTAGAATGCTGTTAGCAGAATCACATGATTCTGGTCAGAGTTCAGAAGACCAAAATGCTGATAGGAATATAGGTAGAGGCTTCAGTTTGAGAATAAGAACTTCACTTATAATTGGAGTACAGGTCATATGTGTGACACTAACACTAAATATCCACATTTTCCCCATGTCCTATGACTTTGCAAGAGACTGAGATTAAGGTCAGTGGACCAATTGCTCTGTTGGAGGAAATTTCAAGGCAGCCCAACATTCAGGTTGTAGCTTTGATACTTCTGGTTACTTTTAGTCAGATTTATAGTGAGAAATGGGAGCCAAATCTAATCATAAAAATTTGAAAAACAAATTTTTATTGAAAAGGAACCATGTATAAAGTTGGTGCCACAGGAGCTGTGGTTGTTGAACAGATATTAATGGCATTAAAAATAACCACTGCAATTTGTATCTGATAAGATGCAAAATTACTTGAGGGCATCTAAAGTATCAGCAAGCCCCTACCCACACAGGTTTAGTCAGGGATGCAAAAGTATAAAGCTTTCATTTGAGAGAATCTCTCCAATCCTTGTGGAAGAAGGACATGCAAGCGAGTTGGTATCTTAAGATTTATATTACTATGTTTATCCATTCAGGAACTCAGAGGCCACTGAAGTCAAGGCCCAATGGGGCTTGGCTACTCCTCCTGTTGGCAACAGACTTTGGCATCATCTATTTGTTGGTGGTTGTATAGTGTGTAGAATGCAATAGTTGAGAGCTCAGGGATGTTTCAATCCAGATTACAAAGGAAAGCCTGGGAGAACAAGCAAGGAGCCCTGTAATGGCAATCCATAAAAGTGTGGGAATGAAGCAAAGGTGGAGAAAGTCAGAGATGCAAGGAATGTGGAATGTCTATTGAGGACAGCTGGAGGTCATGAGGGAAGCCAGACTAAGGGAGAGACTGTGTGGGGTACAAACAAGGCCCTAGGGGTGGGGCAGCCCAAGCCATCTGGAAGTCATATCTCACCACCACTTGCCCCAGCAGCTGCATATAAGCTACAGGACTTAATATTGTTCCCTGTGGGTTTCAGTTTTACTCTAGTCATTTTCTATTCTATCTTTTTGTTTGGCCCTTTTAGAATGCTAATGTTTACTTTATTCCATTACAATTTGGGATTACATAAATTGTGTTATATTTTTACAGAGGTTTCTAGTTGAGAGTTTGTCTTGAATTACAGAGGATACTTCACCTTGGACTTTTGAAAAATATTAAAATGAGAATTTTGGGAGAGAATTAGTGTGTTTCCATTTTTGTACTACATAGTTGTATCATGTTAGATGGAATTATTGTGTTTATTTGGAGATTATGCATTGTTTAAGAAGTTGGTTTGGGCATCAAGTTGACAAGGAATAAAACACAATTGCAAAGACTATCAACTTGATTGGCCTGGGAGATGCCTAGGTGATTAATAAAGAAAAATTCTGGATGTATCTGTATGAGTCAGAGTTGTGACTTTGCATAATATATATGGCCCTGTGTCTGGTGATTTTACCCTAGTCTGCTTCTATACCATTATGAACTGAGCAGTTCACTCTTTTGCTATGCATCTAGCTGACAATGGACTGAAACCATGAGCCAAATTATTCCTCTCTTCCTTTAAATTTTACTAGATAGATATCATGTTGCAGTGATGTCAAAGCTTATATATAAAATATATTTAAGTTATATGAGGTAACATAATAAGATACAATGAGTGTTTAAATGAAAAAATTATTACAGTAAAATACACATTACCATTAACTACCCTCTAAATATTTCGCTTTGCTTCAACCACACTTATTCAATCATTCTTGCCCCTTTCTGAAGCAATTCTGAAATTCTGCTTTTGTGAGTGTCTTCATGAGGTACAATAAAAATAAATACAATGTTACCTTGGTTCACAAACTTAATTCATTCCACAATTCTGGGAAGATGGCTGCATTAGTGTTCATGTGGGAAAGATGGTCACAATTGTTTTCATTACCTGATATGGAGTTCATGAATAGAAGCAAAATTTTGCCAAATATTTCTGTTTGTGAATCGAATTATTTGTACATGAAAGTGTTCATGAACCATGTTATATTATATGTATGTTGAGTATTATTGTGACTTGCCATTCAATGAAAAAGTAGTCTCATAAAGTTATAGTGTATCCTCATACACATTATTCAGCAGATATGGCACCATGCAACTTCTGGCTCTTTTTCAAAGTAAAAATGACCATAAAAGATAAACATTTTGAATCAACTTGGAACATGTCAGTGCAAATAAAGAGTGTCATGATATAGACCTCATAGAACTGCTTCATAAAGTGGCAAGAATGATGAAATACATGTGTTCAAAGCGAGCAGAACATTTTGAGGGAGATTAATGGCAATATGTTTTTATTTTATTGGTACATTTAAGGTATACAATATAATGACATTCATCATTGGAAATTTGCACCTTAACATAGTCCATCTTGTTTCTTATTTTTTCCCCATTCCCCTTCCCTCCCTTCCACCCTGGCAGTGTGGTGTTTGCTATCATAATTTTTTAAAATGTAAACATTCACTGGATGTGTTGCTCACACTGTCTACAATGTAATGTTTTGACAAATACAGAAATTGTGAAATGACTATTACATTGTGGTACTTAATATACCCATCACTTTACATAGTTAAGATCTACTCTATTCCTTGTATAAAATATAGTATTATTAACTATAGTCAGAATGTTGTACATTAGATCTCCAGAATTCACTTATTGTACATAGCTATAACCTCTGTAACCTTTTGATCAACATTGACACCACCTTTTAAAGAGCCTACATTTAGAATATTAATAAACATCAATAATTCTTTACATCCCTATAGCAACCTTGAAAATGAGATTTGGGAAGAGAAACGATGGATACAAGCCTCGTATTTTCAGTCTCTTTTTAAAAAATTCCAAAATATTTTTGGTGTCAATTTAATATGAGAAAATGAATAAGACTACCACCGCCCTGTTTACTGAGTGGGAAATACTAATATTCTTTAAGGAGGCATTTCCTTTTGTTCCCCATAAGAATGAAAGCATCAGTATGAACTACAAAATGTGAGAATATGACAGAACTAATTTTTGAGGTAATTTCTGTTATTCCCATTTCATAAAAGAGAAAAAGAGCTTTGTAAAGATAAATAATTTCCCTGTAGTCATACAGAGAGCACTAGAAGTGTGATTCAAAGGGTTCACATTTTACCCCTAAATAGTAAGTATTTTATAGATTACTATATGCTGAGCACGTTTGGTCACTGTAGGGAATATGTCTCTGACCCGCAGGAGTTTTATATTAATAGAAAGAAAGGAAAAGAAAAAAAACGTGAGAAAAGGAAAAATGGAAACAGAATCTTTATATAAAGGGAGAGGTGGAGGTTTTGAAGGGAGGGAAGAGGAATGGGGGAAAATAAGAACCCATCATATAAAGGTACAAGTTCCCAATGATGAAAGTATCTGTATTGTATACCTAAAAGGTACCAATAAACTTAATGAAAAAACAAACAAAAACTCTATATGATCCTGTTAAAGGAGGGAGGGGTCAGATTATAGATTACAGCTAATAAATACTATTTAAAATTGGAAGATATCACTGGTGTTGGTTTACTCAGATGAGGCATTTTTGGAGAAGATTGGACTTGATGCAGGACTCACAGGAAAATGTAAGTGAATTATTTCAAGATAAAATCAGGAAAGAGTTATTGCAAGAGTCAGGAATACAGTGAAAGTGTAGAGGAAGGATTGAATATAATATGTAATGAAAGGATTTTGACGTGATACAATATTAGAATTATGAGAGTGAGAAGTGGCATAAGTCTGATGCGACAGGATAAAACTAAGCACATAGAAAACTAAGCCTGTTAGCTAGGCATGGTGGCACCCACCTGTAATCCTGGCACTTGGGAGGCTGAGGCAGCAGTATAGCCACAAGTTCGAGACCAGCCTGGGCTACACAGTGAGTTGAAGGCCATCCTGGACTACATAGCAAGACCCTGTCTCAAAAAAAAATCAAATGAAAAAAAAGGGAAAACTTGAATATCAATTTCAGCAGTTTCTGTCTGCTTTAAAATTGTGTATTGAATAAGCAAATTTCTGTCTATTCTGAAAGCAGTAACTATTATAATCCAACAGGCACAGCATGGAATAAATTTGCTTTCCAAAGGGCTACTATATTTTATGTTAGTAAAGACTAGCCTAGGTATCCAAAGGGAATAATAGATATAGAAGATTCCACTGAGATTGCTGGGGTTTCATGCCCACTAGCTCAGAGGTACAACATTTGATATTTCATATTACACTCTTCTTTTTTTCCCTTCTTTGTCTAATGGACCTGTTTCCTTCAATGATCTGCCAATTCTAGCAGCTCCAGCTGTTGCTGTCACACTTAATAAGGACTTTGCAGAGCTTAGCTATTGTGCTGCTGTACCAACTTTCCCACACCCAGCAAAGGAGCTTGAGATGAGCTGTTCTTTCTGCTTTGGCTGATGTTTAGATCTTAATATGACAAAGATTCCAGGTTGACCTGAAACTTATTGTGCTATTGGTGAGAGGGTAAGAATCAGTAAGACGAGCTTCCTCTAATGCCCTAGCAAGATCATACACAATTTTCTTGTCAAGTTCCATGAAATCATTGAAGCTAGGGAAAAACTCCCAAGGTATTATGTATCAGTGCTTATATTTGCAAAGTTAAGCATCTGAATTGTGCTTGGTATGAAGTATTAGGCAGTGGTTCTAGGAAATTTAGCTCAAGACTGAGAACATCATAACTTTGGCATTATTGGCATTCACATGACTATTTGCACTCATTGTGATGGGAACATATTCATGAAAGAAGCAAGATGATTTTGAAAAGTGCCATGAATAGTACTCCATTGTGTATAAATACAACATTTTATTTACCCATTAATCTTTTTATGATAAACTTGAGTCATTTTTAGGAAAATGGATGCACCATACTACTGAGTAAGCTTAAATATTGCATGGTTTTTCTTCTATGAGAAAATCAAAGTATAAATAAAGAGCAAAGTAAAAGATGGGTAATCGAACATAAGGAGATAGATCTTTTGCTAAAGGGAAGAGGAATAAAAGATGGAGGGAGGGGAGGAGAGTGAGATGAAAAAAGAATTAAAATATGCTGTGTACATGAACCAATTCCCCAAGAGAAATGCAATAATTATCTATGCAAAATATGTAGTAATAAAAAAGAAAAAAACCCAAACATTGAAAAAAGGAATAGCACCATGAACATGGGAGTTTTGTAATGCATGCTGTCATGCTTGCTTGCTTTCTATTTATTTTTTCCCTATTTTATCTCTTAGCATTCTAAGTCAAATCAAATACATTCGGTGCTGTTTACTATATGATAATATTCTCCTGCTGTTTGGAAAACATGTGAAGATAGTGTATTCTAAAATGTATTATTGACAGAATATCACAAGTAAGGTACACATGTAGTGGAACAACACTGTAGACACTCACATACAAGCACAAAGGAATAAAACGACAGATTCAGAGAACCCTGAGCTATTCAGCAGTAAATAGGCTGTCACAGTGAAGAATGACAGGAATAAAGGCAGAGATCACATTTCCACTGAAAAAATACAAGAATGGCGTATGTTCTCAAAAATGAGAGAGGGTAGAACTTAAATCTGGGAACATGCATGGTATGGTCAAAGTACACGGTAAATGTTTATATTTTTAAAATGTATTACAGTAAAGGACACTGCGATCAATCCCCCTCAAAATATTACCCTAACTTTAAATACACTTATTCCATCATTCTTCACAGTTTCTTCATTTTATTTATTTATTTCTTCTGTTAGTACATTTTTTGCAGTACACGATGTTTATATTCTTCATGGGGACTAGATATATGTACATAATACAGCTCATTTTTTTAGTTCCCTTCCCCTTCTCACCCAACCCCTACCTCTGCCTCTAAATCTCTTTTTCCTATTTTTATTCTTGTTGTTAGCTCATGTTTATGACATATAGTTTTTTTAATTCATCGCGGCTATTAGGTTTCTGTAATTGGCATGTATGGAAGTCCTCTTTCAAGAGTGTCTTTAGGAGGTGTGAATCCTGCTGCAAAATGCCATCAAATGGAAAGGCATGCTTATACAAACATGCTTCATCATCATCTACTGTATGGACCAGATGTAGCACTGTGTGACTTCTGGCCCTTCCCAAATGTTGAAATGACCATGAAAGGCAAACATTTTGAATTGAGTCAGGATATTGTGGCAGCCACAATAGTTCAACCAAAGACAATAATAAATGAGAACTTCTAGAACTGCTTCAGAAGGGAAGAACGATGGCACAGTGTGTTCAAAGTGAGGGGGATTAATGACAATGCGTCTCCTTTACTGTAATAAATTGTTTACAAAACTTATTTGTTGTACTTGCCAGTCACATCTTATATGTGTGTGTGGGGGGGTGTGAAGAGTAAAGAATTATATAATGTAAGTGGTAGAATGGAGAGAGATTATTAAGTGAGTAAAGTAATGAAGTATTTGGTGGCATAATCATGGTTTACTAATAGCATATTAAACTGGAAGTATATAGAGGATTGTCAATATTGTATAAGGAAAATTAGGAATACAGAATTGAGCAGCTGTGATAGAGCTGGAAGCGAAACTCTTAAACTAAACTTAAATTTTCCCCACAGCTTTGTGAATTTATATTGAGATCATTTACCAGATGTAAGCTTTGTAAATCCTTGAGTCCAAAGTAATTTACTTTCTTAATCATCACAACAGTGAATTCTAAATACAGTATACAGCAACCATGTTAAGGATGGAAGTTTGGTAGTTATTTTATCAACTGGGTTGAACAGTGGGAATAAGGAGGTGAAATGGCTGCCTACTAGGAGGTACATACGCAGAGAAAGGTAGGGGTAGAGAGAGGATGTTGGTAACCATCATTGAAGAGTGAGGTTTGCTTGTCTGGAGACACAAAGTCACAATTGATAAAAGCCTGTGTATCTGGGAGATGATAATGCGTGTGTGTGTGTGTGTGTGTGTACATAAATGTATTGTGTGAGTATGTGGGTGTATTAGTTTGAGTGTTTGTGTAAGGATATATGTGTGAATACAAATATGTGTATGTCAAGTACACAGAATCACAGAAAAAGTCTTGGGGTCATGCGGCGAGGTTTTTAGTGTTGGCCTTGCATTGAATCCCATTCCCATGATTCTACAGCCTATGCTTTCACTCGTGCTCTATTTCTAGCTTCAAACATAAACATTATCTCTGGATGCACTTTCCCCCTCTCTATTTCTAGGAAATTCTGTCCCCTCCACAAAGTTCAGCTCAGGTGCAAGCTACTCCATGAAGCCTCCCCTGGATTTCATATCCCCCAGCTTATCAGACGTGACCTCTCCTATGGCTGTGAATTAGGGGTAGACTGTCAGTGCTCAGGGGCAGGGGAGTGTTAGGACACTGGAAAAGCAACAAGGTAACAGAAAGAGTCAGAGGTTTACACTTAGAATTTGAACTTTATATACATTGTAATCATGCTTGATAGTACTCATTATCCACTGGCAACATTGATCGAGACCAGTGGTGATAAACCTAGGCACACGTGCTATAGTGTACTATTTTTATCTTATTGAAAGCACTAAAAGGTTTGCCATCACTGACCTAGTCTTATCTCCTCACTTCATAGAAGGGTCAACTGAAGCTCAGAGGACCGGAATTGACTTGAAGAAGAATACATAGTCCTTTAGTGACAGAAACAAAACTAGCATACAGATATCTTGCTCATTTTTGTTCAATTACATGTCCTTTTGAATTATCATTCCACAGCAGGACCAGTGACACAATTTTCAGGATACCAGTACAAAATTAAAATGTAGGATCCCTTGTTAAAAATTATTAGTAGTTTCACTATAGGAAAAACAGAGCCTTAAATCAAACACAGGGCCATCATATATGTGGAGCACCATGAAAATGCAAAGATTATGTATCTATAAAGGTGGCCCTCTGCCAAAGTGAGTGTTGACCATATCTTGCATGAGGGAGGTCTATAAATACTTTTGAGATGAATTATTGGATTGGATTAACAAACTGTCATCTTCCAGGGAACCTATAAACGTGAAGTACAAGTTAAGTGTGATTTGATAGAAACACAGGAAAGAAGAGAAGAAAAATAGGTCTGCACAAGACATATCAGGTTACTGATGTTTGTGCTGGAATATTTTAGGAGTTTTTGCACAAGTTAAGCTTGCTGCAAAGGGTATTCAGTACAGCAACTGCTGAGAAAACCAACACAGGGGCTCGGCCTTATAAGAACAATTAATTTAAAACACATCCGGTTATGACTGGGAACTATATTTTTGTAGCCATGTAAAGCAAGAGGGCTAGGAGGAAAAGGAAAAAAAATGGTTGCCTACTGGACAACTGTAGATATTTAATAAGTAATAGCTTGGAATGTAAGTAGATCTTCTGAATATACTGGCTCAAATTGGCCTGGGGAATTTGTATGTAGTTTATTCACTTGGTAGAGCTAACATTGATTGAAACAATAAATGAGTATTTTCTGAGATGTCTGGAGTCATTATCGAGAATCCTTTTGCTACCTCCTGACATAAGAATGCCACGTGTTATAGGATATTGTTTGCATGATTCATATTATCCCTTTAGGCCAGAGATTCTTAATTTATGTTGTATTAGTTTTCTACTGTAACATAAGAAATTACTGCAAATGTAATTGCTTGTAAGCCAGTTATTTATTATTTGATAGTTTATATAGATCAGAAGTAAAAGCATCATAAGGCTAAAATCAAGTTAATGGCTGGGCTGTGTTCTCCTGCTAGGCTGAGGTCCCTCTTGCAAACTCATTAAGATTGTTGGGAGAATTGACTTCCTTTTGGTTATATGAACAAGGCTCACTACTTTATGCTGAATATATCCCTGGGGTCATTGTTATTCCCTTGGGGCTACCCTCACATCCTATTTACATGGCTGTCTCTTCTAGGACCTAACATGGTTAGGGGAGCAGGTAAACATGTCTGCCCCTTGGAACTTCACTAATTTCTCTAATCTTTGAAGATTTTACCTCATCAAGTCATGTTTAAATCAGGATAGTCTCTTTTTCTGTTAACTCAGAGTCATCCAGTGATTAGGAACCTTAATTTCTTCTGCGCAATGTCTTCACATTTGTAATATAACATAACCTAATCACAAGAGTGATAACCTATTACAGTTATAAAGAAGGAATTACACAAGGTGTGTATCCCAGTGGGTGGGATTCTTGGGGACTATCTTAGAAATCTGCCTACCAAAATATTTATGAATGAACTTTGTGCATATGTCTAAAATATTTTAAAATTATAAGCAATAAATTATGCTATTATAAATTTTCTTGAGAGATAATTACCAATTTCATTAGTGAAGGTTTTGACCCAAATATCATTAAGAACTAGTGGTGAGCCAGATATACATTGTCAAGAAATAACTTAGAACCAAATATTTATTTCTGGAAGAATTTATCCAATGTCTCCTCAGGAAATTGACCAACTCTTATATGGTATTTTTTAAAATGAGATAGGAAATAGCTCAAAATTCATTTACTTTAATTAATTTTATTGGTACATTTAAGGCATACAATATAATAACATTCATCATTGGACTTTTGCACCTTTACATAATCCATTTTAGTTCTTAATTTGTCACCATTCCCCTGTCCTCTCATCAAGCCCTCCACCCCTCCCTATCTACAAAGACTTTGTTTCCATTTTTTCTCACATTAATTCCATTCCCTTCTTTCATTTTCCCTACCTCTCCCACATCCCCTTCCTCCTTGCACCTTTTCTTCCTATTTCCATTTTTTCCTTTTTTCCTATTTTTCTCTTCCATTTTTACCTTTCCACCATGCCACCCATTTGTTTGATACCTTTAGACATTTTCTTCAATATCAATTATACAATTTGACCCTTATGTACACTTTTACTTTATCACACCAGAGAAACTATACAGCTATTCCCCTGCTGGGTATCTTCCCAGAAGCTTTTTAATAAGAAGATATCCCACTTGTTGACTGTTTCTGCTAGTTGATGAGCAACTGGGTTTTCTTCATAAAATCTTTTCCTACAACAATGGATTCAAGAGTTCTACCTAACCTCTTTTCCAGCAAGTTTAGTGTTTCTGTTTTAATATTTAGATCTTTAATCCATTTTGATTTTAGTTTAGTGCATGGTAAGAGATATAGGTCTAGTTTTAATCTTTGGAAAGTTTAATCCCAGGTTTTCCAGCACCATTTATTAAAGAGGTTGTTTTTCCTCAAGTGAGGGGGTTTGGCTCCTTTATCAAAGATGAGGTGGCTGAGTGTATCTGGATTAGTTTCTGCATCTTCTAATCTGTTCAACTGGTCCGTGGGTCTGTTTTTTTGTTTGTTTGTGTCTTTGTTTGTTTTGCAGGTACCATGTTGTTTACGTCACAGTAGCTTTGTAGTATAGTTTCAAGTCGGGGATTGTGATACCCACTAACTTGACTTAATTGCCTAGAATTGCTTTTGCTATTCTAGGTCTCTTCTTGTTCCAAATTAATGTTTGGGTTGTTTTCTCAAGGTCTGTGATGTATGCTGCTGGAATTTCAATTGGGATTGCATTGAATCTATGTAGCAGTTTTGGAGGTATGGCCATTTTCACTATGTTGATTCTTCTTAGCCAGGATCAAGGGGTGTCTGTCCATTTTCTGATATCCTCTTCGATCTCTTTTTTTCAGAGTGCTGTGTTTTTCAGGGTAGAGGTGTTTGATTTCTTTCATGGGTATTTAAAATTTTTGGATACTATTGTGAAAGGAATTGTTTGCCCCATTTCTCTCTCAGTCAGTCTGTTTCTTGTGTACAAGAAAGCTTTTGATTTTTGTGTGTTCACCTTGTATCCAGCTACTTTGCTGAATTTGGTTATTATGTCTAGAAGACTTTTCTTGGAGTTCTCAGGGTCTTCTATATAGAGTATCATCATGTCAAATGCAAATTAAAACAGTTTGACTTCTTCACTTCCTATCGTTATTCCTTTCTCTTTTCTAATTCCTGTGGCTAATGTTTCCAAAATGATATTGAACAGGAGTGGTGATAGCAGACATCATTATCTTGTTCCTGATTTTAGTGTGAAGAATTTCAGTTTTTGGCCATTTAGTATCATATTAGCTATTGTTTTTTCATAGATGTCTTTTATCAGATTGAGGTATAAACCATCTACTCCGATTTTCTGTAGGGGTTTTACATGAATACATGTTGGAGTTTATCAAATACTCTTTCTGCATCTCTTGAGAGGATCATAGGGTTTTTATCCTTGGCTCTTTTAATACGGTGTATTACATTTATTGATATGCATATGTTGAATCATCCCTGCAACCCTGGGATGAGTCCCTCTTGGTCAGGGTGTATGATCTTATTGATGATCTTCCACATTCTATTTGCCAATATTTTATTAAGGATTTTTGCATCTATGTTCATTGGGGAAATTGGCCTATAGTTCTCTTTTTCAGTTGGGTCTTTCTGTGCTTTGGGTATTAAGGTGATGCTTGCTTCTAGTAATGAATTTGGGAGCATTGCTTCCCTTTGAATTTCATTGAAAAGTTGAAACAGTAGTGGCAGTAGTTCCTCTCTAAATGACTTGTAGAATTCAGCAGTGAAGCCATCAGAACCTGGACTTTTCTTAGTTGGTAAGGTTTTAATTGCATTTTCAATTTCACTGATTGATATTGGGTTGTTTAGAATTTTTAGTACATCATTTAACTTTGGTAATTAATATGTATCTAGGAATCTGTCCATTTCTTCTGAATTTTGCATCTTACTGGAGTATAGGTCGACTATAATTTCACCTTTTCATTACATATTTTGGGCTTTTTTTTCTTTTGGGGGGTTTGGTAAGGTGGCTAAAGTTTTCTCATTTTTTTAATTCTTTCAAAGGACCAACTCTTCATTGATTTTTGGTATTGTTCTCTTATTATCCATTGTATTATTGTCTGGCTGATCTTTATAATTTCCTGCCCTGTATAAGCTTTGGGTTTTTCCTGCTCTTCTTTTTGTAGAAGCTTGAGGTTCAGCATCAGTTTCTGTAATGAGCTCTCTATATTTTCCTAATATGAGTGTTCAATGCCATGAATTTCTCTCACAAGACTGCTTTCATTGTGCCCATATATTCCAATATGTTCTACTGTCATTGTTATTTAATTTTAGGAACTGTCTGATTTCTTCTTTAATTTCCTCTGTGACCCATTGGTTGCTCAGAAGTGTATTGTTCAGTTTCCATGTGCTTATGAAATTCTTGTGGTTTCTTTTGCTATTGATCTCCAGTTTCATAGCACTATGGTCAGATAATATACAGGGGATAACTTCAATTCCTTTGTACACACTTAAAAATATTCTATGAGTGAGTATGTGGTCTATTTTGGGGAATGATACATGTGCAGATGAAAAGAATTTGTATTCTGCTTTCTGGAGTGGAACACTCTGTAAACATCTGTTAAGCTTATTTGTTCAAGAGTTTGACTGAGTTCTAATATTTTATTTTTATTTTTTGTCTGGTTTATCTATTTGTGACAGTGCAGTATTGAGGTCCCCCACTAGTATTGTAATAGTGCTTATATGACTTTTCATGTCCATTTGTATTTGCTTCACATAGTTGGGTGCACTAATGTTTGGTGTGTATATATTTATGATTGTCATCTCTTCCTCTTGGACTGTTCCCTTTACAGGAATATAGTGTCCTTCTTTGTCTCCCTTAATCAGTCTTTGGTTTGAATTCAACTTGATCTGCAAAGACAATAGCTACTTCTGCTTGGGGGGGGTCCTGTCACATGGAGTATTGTTTTCTACCCTTTAACTTTCAGGCTATGAGTTTCTTTTGAACTAAGTGTACTTCTTGTATGCAGCATATTTTGGATCTTGCTTTTTGATCCATTCTGCCAGTCTATTTCTTTTGATTGGTGAACTGAAGCCATTAACATTGATGGCTATAACTGATATGTATTGATTTATTCTTGTTATGACTTTATTTTTGTGGGATTCTCCCACTTTGTGTTTAATTTCTTATCATGCCTGTTGGGCTTTCTGGGGTTGTAATCCACATTGTCTTTTCCTAGTATATAGTTGAAAATGTTGGGAGTGCTGGTTTAGTGTTCATGAAGTTCCTAAGGTATGCTTTGTCACAAAAGTGTCTTATTTCTCCATCAGTTTTGAAAGATAGTTTGCAGGTTACATCAATCTGAGTTTGAGGCTGTTTTCCTTTAGGGATTGAAATGTGTCACTCCACGCTCTTCTTGCCTTGTGGGTTGGTGTTGAAAAGTCTGCTTGTGATTCTGATGGGCTTTCCTTTGTATGTGATTTGTATATTTTCTCTAATTGCTTGTAGAATTTTGTTCTTCTGTTGGATTTCTGGAATCTTAACTATTTTATGCCTATGTGTAGAGACTTTTTATCATGGCTAGTTGGAGTTCTATAAGCCTCACTTATCTGTATGTCAAGTTCTTTCCCCTATTTGGGAAGTTTTCTACTGTTATTTCTGTGAACAGTTTTTTTTTTTAATGTCATCTGAACATTCTACTGTTTATTTTTTTATTATCTGATAAGTCTTATGTTATACTTCTTTGAGTCACATAGCAGCTGCTGGACTGATTTTTCATAGTCCCTTACTATTTTTAAGAATGTTTCTCTTCCTGGTCACTAATTGCACTCCTTTCTTCTTTGTCTGAAATTCTGTCCTCACATTGGCTCATTCTGCTGTGTAAACTTTCAGTGGAGTTTTTAATCTCCTGGTAATCTGTTTGCATCTGTTTTATGGATTCCAGTTTTTCCCATGTTGAGATTCCATCATGTTTCTTATCTCCTCTATTTTTTTTTATAATCTGTGTTCCCTCTAGATTTACTAATCATGTCTGTACTGTGGTCACAATGTCTGCTGTTATCTGAGAAATTATTTCTGATTTCCTTTTTTCCAGGTCATCTTTCATCACCAGTTCTTAAAGTCCAAGTGGTTGAGTATCAGATTGTTCCATCTTGTTGCCCTTTGGGGTTGCCTTAGGTGATGTGGAAGTCTGGTTTGGGGACTTATTTCTGTATCTTCTCATTTCAACAGATGCAGCCTGCTGTGCCTCTGTTAAGACAAGTTTTTGCTTTCCCAGTGGCCTTCAATTCTCAGCAAGCCACCGAGTGAGCAGCCTTTACTTTGCTGCTCACAAGTACAACAATTCCTGGGTTTGGAATGATGGCCTTCTAGATCCCTGAGCTGACCTGTTGTCTGGGCATGCTTCTGGCTGTGGCCTGTGCACACTTGGGATGTTATCTAGGTGTGCCTCTTGCTGGGGATGCTATGTAGATGTTGTCTGGGAGGGCCTTTGGTTGGGGGTTGTGTACCCCAGTTGCTGTTTTCTGCACAGGTATCTATCTAAGGTCTCCACACAGTTATCAATGGTATCAGGGCAAGCCTCTGGCTGTTGCTTGTGCATCTGTGTAGTTCTTTTCCAAGTGAGCCCTTGGCTATGCCCAATGGTATGGCTGGTCCCTGGCTGAAGCGTGTGTGCCTGTGCAGCTTGTTTTTAGGTGGGCCTGTGGCTTGGACAAGTGTGCTCAGGCCTTTGGTGTCAGGGCTGGACCCTGGATGGGATCTGCCTGCAGCTGCACCACTCTGGTCCACACAGCTGCTGCCTAAGATCTGAGCACGCTTAACGATGGTAAGGCAGGCTTCTGGATGAAGCGTGTGCAGTGCACCTGTGTAGCTCTTTTCTAGGTGGGCCTGTGGCTTGGCAGGTGTGCCTGTGCCTTTGTGGTCAGGGTGGGGCACTGGCTGGATCCTCCTGCAGCCACACCACTCTGGTCCACACAGCTGTTCCCTGAAATCTATACATGCTTACCAATGGTATAGGGTGCCTCTGGATCCAAATTTCATTTCAAATAAATTTTTTATTGTACAATATTGTTTTAAACCAATGACTATTTATAAATATATTTTCAATATTGTTTTAAATTTATTATTGAGATAGTAATAGTTGCTCTCTATATATTTCATTTGTCTTACTATCCTCTATTTTTCTCCATGAAGCTAACATTTTTACCAATGGCAAAAAGTGATAAAGTCAGTTATAATTTACTGTCGATGTTCGATATTAGCTGGGGGCAATCATTGGTGGTATAGGCATTATATTATGTATCTTGTTGTTTTAGAAATTATTTCATGTGAAAGTTGGGCCTTTCTGTCTAAGCTGCAAGCAATATGAGGGCAGAAATTAAGTCCTATGCTATATTCTCTTTAGTGCTAGACTGCTCAAAGAATACATCCTAAATAATAGTTAGTGAACATACTTTTATTCAACAAATAATTGAGGAAACTAATTTCTGTTC
The DNA here is from genome assembly GCF_012274545.1 of Fukomys damarensis. Lineage (NCBI taxonomy): Eukaryota > Metazoa > Chordata > Mammalia > Rodentia > Bathyergidae > Fukomys > Fukomys damarensis. The sequence goes on from NW_022900951.1 coordinate 81,707,242, forward strand.
CTCAAGTTTATAATCCAGGGAGTATCAGATAATCCCAGCCCAATCATTGTAACATAATGCAATGTTAGGAAAAAGCTACATGGAATATACAAGACATCTAATCACCTGTAACATCTGATGGGGATGGAAGCTGGTCTGGATAGGGTACTGAGTGTGAGATTAGTGCAGAAGAGAAGATGAAATTTGTAGTCTTGGAGTAGAGATGGAACACACAGAGAAAAATATCTTTCAGCTGTAGGAATATATAAACAAAGTAAATTGATATATATCCAGTTTGCCTTTTGTGGCCTATATTTCCTTACTTCTTCTGGTTGGATTTTTAACCTATTTAATCAAATGCAAGTATATGTCATGGCCAAGTTAAAATGTCTGCATCTGCATAAAACTTTTTTTATTCATTTAGGCCAAAATGAATCTCTTCTTACCTTGAAATCTTAAAGTATTCTATCTATATGTGGCTCAGATTACTTTATACTATTGAGCATAGTTAGGCATATGTATGTTTAATCTTTTCTACAACACCAACAAAATATTTTATTTTATACTACAAATTCACATACCTTATTCTGTTCGTCTTTTGGTTTCAAATGAAATAACAGAAGAGCAGAAAGCCCTAAGCTTTACTGTTCATAAGTAGGAGAGTCAGAATATGAGACAGATTTCCAGAAATTACAGCCAATACATTCTTTTGTTTTTTCTCTATATCATTCCTTTTGTATATAGGTACAAAAGCATTGTGTATTAGTAACTGACCTATTGCTGGGACAAACTTCTTACAATCATAACTTGAAGGGGAGCATTTTATTTTGGTTCTCAGTTTTAGTGAGTTCTGTATGTACTTCAGTAGCTCAAAGGCAGAAATGGCATGGCGGAGGGTCATGGCAGAGGGAAGCTGCTCAACCCATGGCAGCCAGAAACTAGAGGTGGGCAGAGGCAGGAACAAGGATATATCTTTGCAAGGCCACACCTGCAGTGATCCACTCCTCCAGTCAGGCCCCACCTCCTCATAGCACATGGATTTATGAATGGATTCATCTACTAATGAGTTTAGTGCCCCCATAACTAAATTGCCTTCCAAATCTACCTCCTTTCTCTCCTGACAGCTTTCTCTCAGGACAGCTCATTACCTATTTTATATTTACATTTGGTAAATATAATCTAAATAAAAGGTGTCTAAAATAAATTACCACCTTACCTATAAAATATGATTCCTTTTACATTTTCATTCGCGAGTAGTAACATCAGTATTTACCCATACAAGTGAGACGTCTATGTTATAATTAGCAATCCTTCTCTAAGTGCTGAAACCTCCCTCAAACCTTAAATTCCAATTGACCACTTTGTATTGTCAGTTCTGCTTCAGATTTCCCTCTTGAATATGTTCTTATTGCCAATTTCCTGCCCTAATTCTAAGTATTTGTTAAATAATGCCTGAATTTTTATATTAACCTCTGTCCTAATCTTTTTCTAGAATACCTTCTAAGACATTGCCACACCACAGCAAGAAATGCCTTTCTCAAATACAAATAGTTTCAAGCTTAGTAGCCTTCTGCTGCCCTCAAATACCTCAATTTCCTTGCAAAATGGGGGTAATAATAGCACTTATGTCAAAGGTTTGTTATGTTAAATAAGTTAATGTATTTAAAGTGTTTAAAATGCTTTCTGTACTGAGTAAGCTCTATGTAGTTACTAAGCAATATTATTATTATTCGAGGGTCATACAGTATATGACCTCTACCTAACTTCTAGTAAAATCAATGTCCTAGCCATTTCTTCTTCAATCTTCTATAACCTAATCATTTCGCAGAATCTGCATGCTTCATCCCGCTTACCTGAATAGAATACCCTTGCTTTGTTCTTATGTTGGATAGTAAAATCTCAGTTCACATTTTTGTTTCTGGCCTAAACTGGTTCCTAGCCTTCAAGGCTCATTTTTATGGCAAAATTTCACTTATTGCTCATATTAATTTATTGAAATATATCCCTGAACTGTGATTATCTAATTTGTAGAGTCCATTTGATAAATATATGATGTTGTCCAAGTGGAACGTATGGCAGCATTTCAGATTTCATGCCCATGAGCATGCAAAGCAAAGTATCCATAATTCTCCCAGACAGTGAACTGAACAGCTAATTTTTATAAACAGAAAAACAGGTGGCCTCCCAATTTATTGAAATTTGAAGGAAAAATACTTATTTGTGACCTTCAGACACTGATGGCTGAGAAGAAAATGGTTTTGGTTAGCTGGTTTATACACACAATTTTAAAGCATTATTTCTTGGGTTTTTTGCCAATTTTATTTGAAAAATAGTAATCCCACTAGAATTATAGGCATAACTTGCTTTACAATATATTTGACTTTTGGAAGAGATACACTTAAAATTATTTATAAAGGATTACTACTATAATGATGTTAGCAAATTGAAATTCAAAAGAATCTGATAGTGAATCCTACTAGGAAATTGCCTCCTAACAAAGTTTCTATCAGTGTACACTCTGGAAATCTGTATCAACATCATTTGAAAATGCCTATTAAACTTACACATTCCTTAAAAAACTCTTGGAATAGATCCAAAAATCTGAAATAAACGCCGTTTCTTTCTCCATCAAGTAATATAGATGCACATAAATGTTTGGGAACCACTGGTCTTAATTTGGTTCAGGGCACTTCCTTCTATCCCCAATTAGAAATTTCTGCTATCATTAATTTAGATTGCTAGAGTGAATCTTTGAACATTCATTGTTCCTTTCTGCTTAGTTGTTGCTGGTGCTGGTTATTCTGCCTTTTTGGGAGGGAGAGATTTTAAAAATTGATTGATCCTATTGGTACATTTTAGATATTCATAGCGATCACATTCATCTTAGGGAATTTGGATCTGTACATGATATATCATGATTCTTCTTTTACCCCCATTCCCCCTCCTCCTTTCAACTTCTCTTCTCCCCTGTATTTACAAAAGTTTAATTTCATTGTATTCTTTCTCTTTCTTCCTTCCCCCCCCACCAGCTCCTCTTGCCATTTGAACATTTTCTTCCTATGTCACAACATTATTATATAATCGATCCTTATTTGCACTTTCAATTTTTCACACCAGAGAATCCATGCAATATTTGAACATGTGTGTCCAATTTGTTTCACTTTAGAGTATGGTCTCAAGGTGAATCCACTTACCTAGAAGTGTCTCATGTTTATCCTTTATGGCAGAGTGTTACTCCATTGTATTAAAATCTACATCTTTATCTGTTTTTTCAGTTGATGAGCATTCTTTTGCCTTTGAACCTTTTTCTTTCTTCCCACTCTCTCTTCTTTAGCTTTCATTATTTTATTTGAAGTCTTAGTTACTTTTCTCATCACTGAGACAAAACACCTGGCACCCAAAGTTAAAGGAGAAGATTTATTTAGCTCATAGTTTCTAGAGGTTTCATTTCATAGTTGCCTGGTTCCAAGGAAGAGTGGCATGGCAAATGGGCATCACAGAGGAGAAACAGTTATTGGCAGGCAGAACATAGCAAAAGCAAGCAAATGACAAGAAACAAGCCTATTTCAATCCCTTATATTGTATCTAAGCTATCTCTGCTTAGTGCAGGTAACACTCACACCCTTAATCCCAGCACCCTTTTTCCCAGCATTGCACTATGAATCAGTCCCAGGATCGTACACTCTAGATCCAACCACTTCTGAAAAACTCCACCTATGACACGTGATGCTTTTGCATCCATGGCCCCTGAAACACTAATGCACATCCCTTTATACAAAAAGCATTTTGTCCCTAAGAGTTGCCAAACAGCATTGTGTACAGTTTCAGCATTGCTGAGAAGTAGAAGTCCAGAGACTCCTCTGAGATTTACGGCAAACTCTTAGCTGCAAGCCCCTGTATAAATGAAAACAAAGCTAAACACTTCCAAGAAACACTGGCAAAAGATAGACATTTCCATTCCAAAGGATACAACAAGGGGGCCAAGGCACATCCAAAATCCAACAAGACAAACATTAAGCCCTATAGTTCCATATCTATCATCCAAGGCAATCTGTGGCAAGATGTGAACCCCAAAGAGGTTGGGTTATTCTACCCCTACAGCACTGTTGGTGGTTATAGCTCCCATGGTGTCTCTCTTGGTCTGGTTTTGCTCCATCCTTGCAGTTTTCCTGAGATGATCCACATTCCTGGTCTTTCCAAACTTCTTGGATCTCCACCACACCTTTGGCTTCACAGCAACAGCTTCACAAATTGTCCTCTCAAGGTCACACTACCTGGCCTCCCATACCTTCTTCTAAAATCTGAGTGGAAGCCTTCCTGACCCCAAAACTCTTACATTCTGAATGCATCTAAAACAACACCATGTGGATGATGCCAAGGTCTGCTACTAACTGGAATAGTAGCCAGTCTTCCTTATCTCTTGGCTGCAGTGTTTGAGCACCTATAAACCAAATCCCAAGAAACAACTTCCCCAGGCCACCACCATTCTGGAACATGGTGCTCTGGGGCTCTCTTCTTAAAGCAAAGACTTTCACTTTTGCAATTTTGAGGCTGCTAATGGTGGAGTCCTGCTGTTTCTGTGGTGTCCTCAGAACATCTCTTTTATTGTCTTTTAAAATATTTGGCTTTTCCCCCCTAATCTTTTCAGCTACCATTTTCTCCTCTGTTCCATCTTTGCAGGCCACAAGTTTACTAGAGCTTCTTTTCTAGCTAAACTCAAGCCTTTTTAAATCATGATGCTGGACTCTGCTCTTGATTTTCAGCACAGATCTGGCTAAAATCCCCCAACAGCAGCCATGGCATGACATCAACTTTAGACTCTTTTGAAAGTTCTTCTGCAAGACTAATAAAACCACTGCTCATAAGCTGTCAGAAAAAGTCTCTGGACATGAGAAAAATGAAAATAAACTCTGGCAAGACATAACAAACATGTTCTGGAGTCTAACCACCAATGAGGTCCTTCTTCCCAACAAAAACCTCCCAAGCCTGGTCTTTACCTGCAGCACTTCTATCAGTATTCTAGTCTTCTGAACTCTGACAGAATCTCCAATCAAGTACAGCCTCAAGCATTCTAGTACAGCTCTTTTGGCTAGTGTCTTTAAACCTTACCAAACTTTTCTCACAAGCCAGTTCCAAAGGTTCCTGAAGCATATGGTCAGGTGCAATCACAACAAAGACTCCACTCCTGGTACCAAATTCTGTCTTAATTATTTTTGTCATTGCTGAGACAAAATACCTGACACCCAAAGTTAAAGGAGGAAGGATTGTATTTAGCTCACAGTTTGTAGAGGTTTTGGTTTATAATTGACTGGATCCAAGGCAAAGTGTCATGGCAGAGGAACATCACAGAGGAGAACAGTCCATGGCAGGTAGAAGACTGCAAAAGCAAGCAAATGACAAGAAACAAGCCTATTTATATCCCTTATATTGTATCTAAGCTACCTCCCCTTAGGGCAGGTGGCACTCACACCTTTAATACTAGCCCAATTCATTTTAGCATTGTACCATGAATTAAGCCCAGAATCACACACTCAGGATCCAACCAACACTGAAAAAAACATCTCCTAGGACTGCATGAGGCTTTGGGGAAACATCTAGACACAAGCTGTATCACTTTCCAAATGTTCTGTACTTCAATTTGTTTCTCTGGACCCTCCTATAGGTATCAATCTCTTCCTTTGTCTCTTGATAAATACAGCAGTACCTCAGATCCTTAAGGCTTAATTTTGATAACAATTTGGTTTGCAAACAAAAATGTGTGGCAAAAGGTTGCCTCCATTCATGAACTCCACACCAGGTGCTGGACATGACCACAGCCATCTTCGCCACATTAATAGGAATGCCACTGTCTTCCCCAGAATCATGGTATGAATTAAGTCAGGAATTGAGAGAGGTACCACTATACTTTGTGTGTGCCACATGTGAAATCTTATATATATTGACTCGTACTCCTAGTATATGAATTAATACCTTAATCTTGCCTATCTCACAATGAACCTCAGTTCCTTACTTGCCAATCAAATCCTACATATACTTGCACACATACACACATACATACACACACACACACATACACAGAATTTTCATGGTAAAACATGCAACAAAACTCATTTATTGAAAATAGAGGTAAATATATATTTTCTGGAGAGGATCTCTCAAATTGAAGTATTTGCCTAATACAAGAAGTAACTGGACATGCTAAAGTGAATCTTTGAAGCAAAGGTATGATTTGATGTAACTTGTTATAGTGAAGACCAAAGATACAATTTTCTAGACCTGTATCTGTCCATCTTGCCCTTCTACTCCAACCTTATTTGTCCTTCTCTCGAATTCCAAGGGCTTCTATCTTTCTGCCCTCAGGTTAGTAGGCTTACATTGATGTTTCTGCCAGCCACTGATGAACCTGTGACTTTAGCTTCCCAGCCTTACCTAGATTAGGCACATCATAGCTTATCAGTGGGAAGGGTCAGATCCCTTCTCTTAACAGGTGTGTGTTTGTATTTGTATATAAGCTGTCTTTTCCCATTTATGACTAAGCTCACTCAGGCTTAAGTGATGCCACAATATAGCACAATGTTGTGCTACAAAGTGAGCTATTGTCAATAGAACTCTTGAGCAAAGGAAAAGGTGAATGCTCGTTTGGATTGCTTATTTTTTGTGCTAGCAGCTACAACATTGCCTTTGCTCCTATATTCTAGAATAATTACATTATGATACTTAGAAAGCCATGATATTGAATAAAGACATAAATTAGGCTCAGGACAGATATTTTATGTGCATATCTAAGGTATCCTTGCATATGAGGGCACATACACACACACACACACACAAATTTATACTGTATATGAACATTTAAATGAAAATATTTGTAAATCAAGCACCTCAAATAATTAGATACATTTTTACTAAAGGTTACACTAATTTGGTACAATCACCTTTGGGTTGAGATCAGAGGGGATAGATTGTATGGAGCAATGAGAACACAGTATTTTGTGGGAGGCAAATATGAGCTTTAGTATTGCCTTGGTATAGCAAATTACATAGTTAATTACATACTAAATTCTGATCTCCCTGCACAATAGAATGATAATGAGTGGTAGAAGCTTTTCTCTGGAGTCATCTTCTTGTTCTAACTTAAAAGAATGTTTGCCAATAAAAATTCAAAGCTGAATAAATTCAGTTATTGGTTATGATTAAATATTTATTTATAATTGTATGATTTTGTGAAAAACTTTTCTGTAGTCCTTCACAAACCTTGCTAGTGACTGAGACCAACTGAGGAATAGCCAAATGTTTTCCACTTTGAAAATATATATGATCAGAGAGCCATTCAGCTCAAAAGAAAATGAGTGTCACCTAAGCAGGAGGTTTGGTGAGCCTTTCAGAACAATAAGTTAAAGTTATAAAATGATAACATTGCTCATGTACTGCAGAATTATATGATGCCTAATTGTTGATGGTAGCTGAAATATTGTGTCCTTCTAAAATGAGTCCAGTGTGCTCTGATTTACTTATCTTCTATGCAATGGATCTTTCAGGACATCATTGATTCATTCATTCATTCACCAAATCTTCTTGTATTCCTACTACATAATGAGTACTTTGATAGTCTTTCATGGCTGTACTTTTCCTTACTAGTAACTCTCACTTTGGGTCATGAGACATGCTCTCCTGATTCTGCTTACTAGTCATAGATGGCAGCTTTTTCTTTCAACTTCCTTCAGCTTTATAGGCAAAGCTGTTACAGCTACTCTGCTGATGACTCCTTCATGTCTCAAAATATGCATATTATCTTCAGTCTAATCCTCAACTCAATTTACACACTGGGTTTTTCTTCCCTGTATTACCTGTTGGTATATTGTTCCACCATGTTTCCTGTCCTCCAGATTAAAGACTCAGCTATTTTTGATACCAGGTTGTCCTTTCCCTCATATATGGGATTAGCATTTATAGCCTAATTCAACATTTACAGCATATTCTTGTTTTGCCATTCTCACACTCAACAGCTTAGTTTAGACCAGTAATTATAAACTGGTAGCCTACAAACCATATACATTCATGTCAACTGCACAGTGGTTATTTGTTTTAACATGACAGCGTCTGAAAGAGACCTATACTCTCTACTTCAACATATTTCTCTTTTATTCCCCATAGTGCTGAGCCTGTACCCTGAAAGAAAGAGGAAGTCAAGTAATATGTAGAAATGAGTGCATCATCCTCTAAAACTGTTAATCTGGTTGGAAAATACGACATATGTGTATATAAAGTGATTTAGTGGAAACCCAACCAGACTATAAGAATAACCCCAAAAAATTAAGCAGGCGATCAGTTTTGGAGTAATCAGAGAATGCATAGAATAGGAGGGGTTTGATCTGAACCTTAAAGGATGGACAGAGTATATGAAATATGAAATAAAATCACTTCGTTGTGATATATGCAGTCTACATACGGACTTTGTTGCAAATACTGTATGTATAAACAGTTTAAAGGATACATATTTGTTTTACTCTAATTTTAAACACTGGAAGAAATGAAGGGGATGTCCCTTGATGACTGAAATCATTACATATGAATCAAAAATGGACCTATTATTTTAAATGCTGAGATGTACACTTCAGAAAGTATATGTAGCATTTTATAAATTAATGAATGACAAAATAGGGATTTTACGAGAAAGCAGAATGTTTTAGGAAAAAATGCTGGAAAATTCATCGTGGCTTCCCATTACATCCTTCTTTGTTTTCCATTTAAAAATATTAAATCATGTGGTATATACTTCAGGTAGACCCAGCCTTCCTGTTTTTAATGTTCCCATCACCTATAATCTCTACTGTTTAAGGATGAGCCATAGTATAATACTTCCTCCTAGTCCCTATTCATATCCTTTATGCCAATGAAGATTATTATATAAACAGTCCAGAGAGAATGGCTAAGCTTTGTTTCTGCATCAGGGAAAGCACCTAGAATAGTAAAGCACATATAGAAGATGTTCTTTTTGTCTTGTGATGGATGTTCTCTCTTTGAATCTAAAAGTCCAATGTCTGTTCCTTGGAGTTCAAAACTTTGTCTACACTCATATAAGAGTTATACCTCCTTTATGCTTTTCATTCTTCTATCACACCTCACAGTGCCCTGTTATTTTTTGAGTGCTTGTAATTCCATCATTATAACATTGCAGCCAGACTCTTGCTATGGAAAAGCAAACAGGGAATCAACAATCAACTGCAATTATACTTCTCTAGCTTGGCTCAGTAATACTGCATTTGAAAAGAGTCCAGCTTCCTAAAGATGAGATTTTGAATCATCTTTCTTTTCTCACAACATCTTTGGTTGCACTTATGTACCCCTGCAGCTAATTATCTGAAACAGTTTATCTGCTCACTTAAATCCACAACATAGCAAAATGTTGGACATGTGACCCCCCACCAGGCCACTGCCAGGGCAGATTCCAGTGATTTTACTCTGAAGGCTACCATTGTTCTTGTTGGTTTCTCAGTCATATGGGACATTGGTTCTTTATTGGAGAGTCTAGTAGTTCCTCAAAACGTATTGTGAATCAATTAGTAATTAAATGTCAGAATTAATACTTTAAGGGGCTGGGGATTTAGCTCAGCGGTTCGGTGGCCTGCCTTGCAAGTGCAAGGACCTGAGTTCAATCCCCGGTACCAAAAACAACCACAACAACAACAACAACAACAGAATTAATACTTTAAAATATTTGCTGTTTTAATTCTCCCCACAGGTATATTTTCAGAATCTCATAACTAATAGTACATGGAGTATTAGGGAACTGAAGATGCAGATGTGGTGAGGAAGCTGAGCAGATATGTAGTATGTTTATGAGGATAAGAGGAGACACAGTTAAAACAAAAAGCATCAAAACAAAATGTCACTGAAAACTCAAAACTCCTGATTGATCTAATCATAATCAAAGGCCCTTATGCTAATAAAAGGCTGGGGACAGGGCAGATATGGCATCTCCGAAAGCACCTGTCGGCTCATAAGCTCCAAGGAAACTTAGTGAGGGAAGTTTCTAGTTAAAGGTAAGAGAAACAAGGGTAGATTATGATCAATGGGCAAAAATGTGAATACATACAGAAGAAGTCCAAGATTCTTTAATTATTTCATATTTTGAACTAGAGTGTGCAGTGCATACTCAGTAGTCTATGAAATTGGAGCCATGCCAGCAGTCTACTTTGGGTGCAGCCAATAAAGAACTATATTGTCTGTAGAGATATAAAAATATAAGGCAGACTAAGAGTTGGTATGCATTTTATTATCACCATGCGTCAGGAATCCTGAATACATTAGCAATAGGAACTTCCCTGAGGGCCAGGGATTTAGCTCAGTGGTGCTGCTGCCTGCCTCACAAGCATAAGGATCTGAGTTCGATGCCTGGTACAAAAATAAAATAAAATGAAATAAAAAATTAAAAAATTAAAAATAAAATACCTCCCCTGCTGTCATGATGGATTGTTCTCCAACATGAAACACTTTCCAATTCCCTAAGTTTAGTCTACCAACAGAAGTGGGTTCAAGGGAAAGTAGGAGGAGGAGGAGGAGGAGGAAGAGGATGGGGAGAGAGGGAAGGAGATAGATGGAGAGAAGGTATTGGAGAGACAGAGACAGACAAACACAGACAGAGCACCACTTCCTTGTCTGCTGCTCCTTACTTAGTGCTTATTTTTCTTCCATCTACTTCGCCATCAAGCTTACCCTGATCTTGTTTTTCCTTCATTACTTCCTAATAGTCTATGAAAACATCTTATTAATTTTAATTTATTATTTATGGTCTTCTCTCAGTAGAATTTATGTACAGACATTTGTCTTTTGTTCACCCATATATTCCCAGTGCTTATAACAGTTTCTGGCTTGCAAATAGATATGTTCAATAAATTATCATTGAATAAGAGACTGCTATTGGATGACATCTAGCTCGATAAAATTCCTAGGCTACAAGAAAGAAGACCTTATTTCTCTCTTTTCAAAGTCTAATATGTCATATGTTATCTTAAGAGAGAAATAGGAAACTATAGCAATTGGCTCTGTTCTAAAATCTAGGTGATAGATCTACTGTCTACTCTTTTGAAAACAATCAGGAATCCTCAAAAACAGGAAACATACAACAGGTTGGTCATCCAGCTATGCTAAAAATAAACAGTCCTTGGAATGCCTATTTATTCTCAGAAAGTCATCAGACACAACTAGTGAATTTCTAACTCTCCATCAAGCAATGCAGGGTTAGTCTTAACCTTGGTAATATGTTCTTGGAAACATTTTTATGTCTTTTAAATAAAAACAATTGACTAGAAAAATTATATTTTAAACATGTACAACTACAGGATAAAATTGAAAAGAATCACCTGGACATGAATATTCTTATAAAATGTCATTAAATTTTTGGTATATTTAATCCAGTATTTTTTCCTATCTGTGAAGTTTACATATTTGTAATTTCATAAATTTCTAATACAAATAGAAATGTCATATGATTTTGCATGCTGCTCTTCCAAACTTGATATTACATGACAAAATTTTCCCAGTCGAAGTTTTCATAATCATAATTTTAATGAACACCCAGCGAATGGTTCACAAAATATACCAGGGTCAACATTATAATTCCTTCCAATTTAAGGCAATGTGAATAAGTACTTGATAAATATGTGCCCTTATACTTATTTCTGCATAATGGTATTTTTTCTCTAGTGTAGACACCTTCCAAGCAAATCATTTGGTCAAAGGATATAGTTCTTTTATAATGTAATAAAGCAGCTTGGTTTTATTTTTATAAAAATGTTTGTGTGTGTGTGTGTGTGTATATAAATATATATATGGAAAATGTATATGTATTTAATAATTTAAAATAATTATTTTGCTGATGGGTTTGCAAAGACACATTCTTTGTACTTTTCTTCATTTTCAAAATTTTCTA
>NW_022900951.1:81719694-81751611 GCF_012274545.1 Fukomys damarensis
TATATATATATATATATATATAAATGTGTTTTTAAATTAAGAAATGATATTGTGGTGATTTAGAACACAGACATGGAAGACAGAGTACCTAGGATTGAATCTCAGGTTGGTTATTTTACTAGCTTTGTGATTTAAGGCAATATCTCAATTTCTCTGTGCCTCAAGTTTCTTGTCTGTCAATTAGGAAAACGATTCATGTTTCGTAAAGCTATTTACCTTATATCTGTATTGTGGGAATTGAAGAATCACTCCATTTCAAGTGTTGAGAGCAATGAATGGGATATAACAAACATCCCAGAAATGCCAGCTACCATTACTTGGGAGTGGAACAGGAATTTATACATCCCATTCCTCATATTGATTTGCTCTCTGAAATTTAAATGTTGATATTCGCTATGCCCATACCACCCTAAATGTGCCTGATCTTGTCAAATGTTGATATTAAATACAATATAGCCCATTTGTAGGACAATCACACTTGACTTTAGAAAGATGTGAAGTGATTAGGAGAGGCAGCATCCAAATTTAGATAATTTTCCACTTTATATGTATACATTGTCCTCCCTGCTTTTCAGAATAATTTCGTTTAACGAGAATCCAATATAGCCTGGGTACCTTGGTTATATGCTATCATTAGATCTGGCTTGGAGAAGGGTTCAATATAAATCACTTTTTCATTTTTTAAACATTTTATTGGTACATTTTAGATATACAATACAGTTACATTCATCATTGGGATCTTGGACCTTTACATGACATTTCTGGGTTCTTATTTTTTCCCCATTACCCTAACCTCCCTTCGCCCCTCCACCCTTCCCTACTTACAGACTTTGTTTCCATTTTCTTCATTTTCTCTTATTATTTTCTCTTCCCTTTTTACCTTTCCCCTACCCCTCTCATTTGTCCAATACATTTAGAGCTTTTCTTCTTATTACAAAATATTAATTAAACATTTTGACTTTTATTTACTCTTTTAGTTTATCACACCAGAGATACTATGTGGTATTTACACGTGTGCCCCATTAATTTCACATAAGTCCTCAATGTGCATCCATTTAGCTATTAATGTCTCTACTTTTTCACTCTTTATGGCTGAGTAGTACTCCACTTTATAAAACAAAAAAACACATTATATTTCTCTAGTCTCCCGTTGATGAGCAATTGGGCTGTTTCCAAGTTTTAGCTATTAAAAACTGTGCCACTAGAAACATGGGTGTGCATATATCACTGTGGTATGATTCTTTTCATTATTTTGGAAAGATACCCAGCAGAGGGATGACTGGGTCAAATGGAACCTTTAATCCTAGTTCTTTGAGATCTCCATATTGATTTCCATAGTGGTTGCACCAGTCTGCACTCCCACCAACAATGGAGAAGGGTTCCTTTCTCCCCACAACCGTGCCAACATTTGTTATTGGTTGATTTCATGATAGCAGCCATTCTGTCTGGGGTGACTTAGAATCTCAGTGTTGTTTTCACCTGCATCTCTTGAATAATCAGTGATGTTGAACATATTTTCATATATGTATTTGCTGCTTTTACTTCTCTGTCAGATAAATGTCAGTTCATTTCAAATGCCCATTTCTGAGTTGGATCAATACATTTGGAGGCCTGATATTTTTTTTAGTTCTTTATATTTTCTAGATAATAGGCCTTTGTCTGAGGAACAATTCATAAAATTATTTGCCCACATTTTATATTGTCTCTTAGCTCTGTTGGTGGTTTCTTTTGCAGTGCAGATATTTTTTAAAAAGATGAGATCCCACTTATTGATTCTTTGTGCTAGTTCCCATGCTACTGATGATTTGTTCATAAACTCTTTTCCTATGCCAATGTCTTTAAGAGTTCTGCCTAGCTTATCTTCCAAAAAGTTCAGGTTTCTATTTTAATAGTTAGATCTTTGGTCCACTTTGGTTTTAGTTTAGTGCATGGTGAAGGATAGGGGTCCAGTTTTAATCTTTGGCAAATTGAAATCCATTTTTTCCAGCACCATTTATTACAGAGGCTGTCTTTCCTCCAGTGAGGATGGTTGGCTCTTTGTCAAAGATAAGGTAGCTGAGTATGTCTGGAGTTGTTTCTGCATCTGCTAATATGTTCCACTGATCCTCAGGTCTGTTTATTTGCCAGTACCATGCTGTTTTTAACACAGTGGTTTCGCAGTATAGTTTTAAATTGGGGATTGTGATACCCCCTGCCATGTCTCTGTTGCCTAGAATGGCTTTTGCTATTCTGGTTCGAAATGAATGTTTGTATTGTTTTTTCTAGTTCTGTGAAATATACTGTTGGAATTTCAATTGGTATTGTATTGAATCTGTATAGCAGTTTTGGAAGTATGGCCATTTTCACTATGTTGATTCTTCCTACCCAGGAGCAGGGGATACCTTTCCATTTTCTTATATCCTCTTCAATCTCTTTTTTTCAGAGTGTTGAAGTTCTCAATGTAGAGGTCTTTTGCTTCCTTTGTTAGATTGATTCCTAGATATTTCATTTTTTTAATGCTATAGTGAAAGCGATTGTTTCTCTAATTTCTCTCTCAATGAGTCTGTTATTCATGTAAAAGAAGACTATTGATTTTTGAATGCTTACATTGTATCCAGCTACTCTGCTGAATCTGTCAATTAAGTCTAGAAGTCTTTGGGTCTTCTATGTAGAGTATCATATCACCAGCACATAATGACAGTTTAACTTCTTTCTTTCCTATCTTTATTGCTTTAATTTATTTTTCTTTTCTCATTGCTGTGGCTAATGTTTCCAGAACAATATTGAAGAGGAGTGGTGATAGTGGGCATCCTTGTCTTGTTCCTGATTTTAACGTGAAGGTTTTCAATTTTTGACCATTTAGTATGATGTTGGCTGTTGGCTTTTCATAGATAGCCTTTATGAATTTGAGATAAAGACCATCATTTCCAATTTTATGCTGGTTTTTTATCATGAATGGGTGTTGAATTTTGTTGAATGCCTTTTCTGCATCTATTGACATGATCATAGATTTTTGTCTTTGACTGTGTTAATATAGTGTATTACATTTATTGATTTACATATCTTTAACCATCCTTGCATCCCTGGAATAAATCTGACTAGATCAGGGTGTATGATCTTCTTAATGACCCTTTGTATTCTATTTGCCAGTATCTCCTTGAGGATTTTTGAATCTATGTTGATTAAGGAGATTCGCCTGTGGTTGTCTGTTTTTTGTTGGTTCTTTCTCTGTTTTTGGAATCAAAGGACCACTTGCTTCCAGGAATGGATTTGGAAATATTGCTTCCCTTTTCAAATTCATTGAAAAGTTTAAAGAGTATTGTCAGTAGTTCTTCTCTAAATGTACTGTAGAATTTATCAGTGAATCCATCAGGACCTGGGCTTTTCTATGTTGGTAAATTATTAATTACAGTTTCAATTCCACTGATTGTAATTGGGTTGTTTAGAATTTTTATATCTTCTTTGCTCAACTTTGGTAATTTATATGGATCTAGAAATCTGTCCATTTCTTCTGTGTTTTTCATTTTATTAGAGTATAGGTTCTCAAAGTAGGTATTGATAATCCTCTAGATTTCTGCTGGATCTGTGTGACTTCACCTTTTTTATTTCAAACTGCATGGATTTGGGCCTTTTCTTTCCTTTTTTGATAAAGTTGGCTAAAGGTTTATCAATTTTATTTATTCTTTTGAAAATCCAACTCTTTGATTCATTGATTTTTTGTATCATTCTCTTAGTCTCCATTGCATTGATTTCTGCTCTGATCTTTATAATTTCCTCCCTTGTATGAGCTTTGGGTTTGTCTTGCTCTTCTTTTTCTAAAAGCTTAAAATTCAGCATCATGTTGTTTATTTGAGCTCGCTCCATTTTCCTAGTGTGGACATTCACTGCTACAAATTTCCCTCATAGAACTGCTTTCATTGTGTCCCATAAAATCCTGTATGTTTTATTGGCATTATCATTTATTTGTTAAAACTGTCTAATTTCTTCCTTAATTTCCTATGTGACCCATTTCTGTTCAGGAGAGTGTTATTCAATTTCCATGTGTTTGTGAAGTTCTTGCAGTTTCTTTTATTATTGATCACCAGTTTAATAGCACTTTGGCCTGATAATATACATGGGATAACTTCAACTCCTTTACATTTACTTAAACAAGTTCTGTGAACTACTATGTTGTCTATTTTGGAGAACAACCTGTGTACAGTGGAAAAGAATATATATTATGATTTTGTGGGGTGGAACACTCTCTAGATGTCTATTAAGTACATTTGTTAAAAAGCTGTGTTCAGTTTTAGTATTTCATTTTTTATTTTTTTTTTCTAGATGACCTGTCTATTTGTGAGAGAGGGGTGTTTGGGTCCCCCACTATAATTGCATTCATGCTTATTTGTTTTTTCATGACCCTTAATATTTGTTTTGTATAGTTATGGTCATTAGCATTTGTTGCATATATATTTATCATTGTCATCTCTTCCTCTTGGGTTGTTCTCTTTACAAGAATGCATTGAACTTCTTTGTCTCTCATTTAGTTTTGGTTTGAAATTCACTTTGTCTGCAAATAAGATAGCTACCACAGCTTTTTTCTTGGTTTCTATTGCATAGAGAACTGTTTTCCATCCTTTAACTTTCAGTCTATAAGTTTCTTTTTGAACTAGGTGTGTTTCTTGTATACAGCATATTGTTGGATTTTGCTTTTTAATCCATTCTGCCAGTTGATTTCTCTTGATTGATGAATTGAGGCTATTGACATTGATGGTAATGGCTGATATGTAGTGACTTATTATTGTCATGTTATTGTCCTTTTGTTGACTCTTTTTAATTTTTTGCCCTCCCCTTTTAGATTCTTGCCTTGCCTATTTGATTTTCTCTGTTGGGCCTCCTGGTGTTGTGACCTTCATTGTCTTTTTCTAGGATATTGTTTAGAATTCCTTATGGTGTTTTTCCATTTTCTTATATCCTCTTCAATCTCTTTTTTTCAGAGTGTTGAAGTTCTCAATGTAGAGGTCTTTTGCTTCCTTTGTTAGATTGATTCCTAGATATTTCATTTTTTTAATGCTATAGTGAAAGCGATTGTTTCTCTAATTTCTCTCTCAATGAGTCTGTTATTCATGTAAAAGAAGACTATTGATTTTTGAATGCTTACATTGTATCCAGCTACTCTGCTGAATCTGTCAATTAAGTCTAGAAGTCTTTGGGTCTTCTATGTAGAGTATCATATCACCAGCACATAATGACAGTTTAACTTCTTTCTTTCCTATCTTTATTGCTTTAATTTATTTTTCTTTTCTCATTGCTGTGGCTAATGTTTCCAGAACAATATTGAAGAGGAGTGGTGATAGTGGGCATCCTTGTCTTGTTCCTGATTTTAACGTGAAGGTTTTCAATTTTTGACCATTTAGTATGATGTTGGCTGTTGGCTTTTCATAGATAGCCTTTATGAATTTGAGATAAAGACCATCATTTCCAATTTTATGCTGGTTTTTTATCATGAATGGGTGTTGAATTTTGTTGAATGCCTTTTCTGCATCTATTGACATGATCATAGATTTTTGTCTTTGACTGTGTTAATATAGTGTATTACATTTATTGATTTACATATCTTTAACCATCCTTGCATCCCTGGAATAAATCTGACTAGATCAGGGTGTATGATCTTCTTAATGACCCTTTGTATTCTATTTGCCAGTATCTCCTTGAGGATTTTTGAATCTATGTTGATTAAGGAGATTCGCCTGTGGTTGTCTGTTTTTTGTTGGTTCTTTCTCTGTTTTTGGAATCAAAGGACCACTTGCTTCCAGGAATGGATTTGGAAATATTGCTTCCCTTTTCAAATTCATTGAAAAGTTTAAAGAGTATTGTCAGTAGTTCTTCTCTAAATGTACTGTAGAATTTATCAGTGAATCCATCAGGACCTGGGCTTTTCTATGTTGGTAAATTATTAATTACAGTTTCAATTCCACTGATTGTAATTGGGTTGTTTAGAATTTTTATATCTTCTTTGCTCAACTTTGGTAATTTATATGGATCTAGAAATCTGTCCATTTCTTCTGTGTTTTTCATTTTATTAGAGTATAGGTTCTCAAAGTAGGTATTGATAATCCTCTAGATTTCTGCTGGATCTGTGTGACTTCACCTTTTTTATTTCAAACTGCATGGATTTGGGCCTTTTCTTTCCTTTTTTGATAAAGTTGGCTAAAGGTTTATCAATTTTATTTATTCTTTTGAAAATCCAACTCTTTGATTCATTGATTTTTTGTATCATTCTCTTAGTCTCCATTGCATTGATTTCTGCTCTGATCTTTATAATTTCCTCCCTTGTATGAGCTTTGGGTTTGTCTTGCTCTTCTTTTTCTAAAAGCTTAAAATTCAGCATCATGTTGTTTATTTGAGCTCGCTCCATTTTCCTAGTGTGGACATTCACTGCTACAAATTTCCCTCATAGAACTGCTTTCATTGTGTCCCATAAAATCCTGTATGTTTTATTGGCATTATCATTTATTTGTTAAAACTGTCTAATTTCTTCCTTAATTTCCTATGTGACCCATTTCTGTTCAGGAGAGTGTTATTCAATTTCCATGTGTTTGTGAAGTTCTTGCAGTTTCTTTTATTATTGATCACCAGTTTAATAGCACTTTGGCCTGATAATATACATGGGATAACTTCAACTCCTTTACATTTACTTAAACAAGTTCTGTGAACTACTATGTTGTCTATTTTGGAGAACAACCTGTGTACAGTGGAAAAGAATATATATTATGATTTTGTGGGGTGGAACACTCTCTAGATGTCTATTAAGTACATTTGTTAAAAAGCTGTGTTCAGTTTTAGTATTTCATTTTTTATTTTTTTTTTCTAGATGACCTGTCTATTTGTGAGAGAGGGGTGTTTGGGTCCCCCACTATAATTGCATTCATGCTTATTTGTTTTTTCATGACCCTTAATATTTGTTTTGTATAGTTATGGTCATTAGCATTTGTTGCATATATATTTATCATTGTCATCTCTTCCTCTTGGGTTGTTCTCTTTACAAGAATGCATTGAACTTCTTTGTCTCTCATTTAGTTTTGGTTTGAAATTCACTTTGTCTGCAAATAAGATAGCTACCACAGCTTTTTTCTTGGTTTCTATTGCATAGAGAACTGTTTTCCATCCTTTAACTTTCAGTCTATAAGTTTCTTTTTGAACTAGGTGTGTTTCTTGTATACAGCATATTGTTGGATTTTGCTTTTTAATCCATTCTGCCAGTTGATTTCTCTTGATTGATGAATTGAGGCTATTGACATTGATGGTAATGGCTGATATGTAGTGACTTATTATTGTCATGTTATTGTCCTTTTGTTGACTCTTTTTAATTTTTTGCCCTCCCCTTTTAGATTCTTGCCTTGCCTATTTGATTTTCTCTGTTGGGCCTCCTGGTGTTGTGACCTTCATTGTCTTTTTCTAGGATATTGTTTAGAATTCCTTATGGTGTTGGTTTGGTATTCATGAAGTTTCTCAGGTGTTCTTTGTCATGGAAGTATCTTATGTCCCCATCCATTTTGAAAGAGAGTTTTGCAGGATACATCAGTCTAGATTGGAGGTTCTTTTCTTTTAGGACTTGAAATACCTCACTCCAGGTTACCCTTGACCTGAGGGTTTGTATTGAAAAGTCTGCTGTGATTCTGATGGGCTTTCTTTTGCATGTGATTTATTTCTTTTTTCTTACTGCTTGTAGTATTTTGTTCTTCTGTTGGGTTTCTGGCATCTTGATTATGTGTAGATTTTTTTTTATCATGGCTAGTTGTAGTCCTATATGCCTCACTTATCTGTATGTCAAATTCTTCCCCTCTGGGAAATTTTCTGTCATTAATTCTGTGAAAAATTTTTTTATTGTCACTTGTGCTTTCTGCTGCTTTTTCATTGACTCCTATCAGTCTTATATTATTCTTTTTTGTATCATCTAGGAGCTGTTGGATTGATTTGTCATGTTTTCATACTATTTTTAAGAGATCCTTCTTTTATGGTCACTGATCTCCATCCTGTCTTCTATATCTGATATCCTGTCTTCAGATTTTCTCAGACAGTTATGTAAACTTTCAATAGAGTTTTTACTCTCCTGGATAACTGAATCTATTTCATGGATTCCAATTTTTTGCTATGTTTGGCATTCATGATTTCCATTTCATTGCTATGCTGGGCATTCATGGCTTCTATCATGGTCCTGAGCTCATGTATTTTTTTATCTGTTTCTGTTATAAAGTCTTTAATAATGTCATTCATTTTTCTCACTATCTCTGTAGTTATCTTGGAAATTATTTTTGTTTTGAATTTTTCTAGAGCCTCTTTCATCTGTTTTGTTACTTTCTGAGCTATGAGTTTAGGGTGTCCCAATGGTTGATTATCAGACTTTTCCACCTCATTTCCCCTGGAATTTGCCTTTGGTAAGAAAGAAATCTGTTTGTGCTGAAGCCTTGTTTGAATGTTGAAGCAGACTTTCAAAGAAAATCTTCACATATCTTACAATTTTATATGTGATTGACCTGAGCTTAAATATAATGTCATGAAATAAATTTGAAAATTTACAGAATTGAATATTTGTTCCAAATATCTACAAGTCCCTGAGGTAGATGTTTCCCAAAACTGGAAATGATGATCTTGCTGCTTTGAAAATTTCAAACCTCATTTTCTTTACTGTCCTGTATATTGAAGACTCATAAGCTATAACCTATGAATAAATATATAAATGAGAAGTGGATTTTAGTTTTACATAATCTAATTAGAAATCCCATTTAATTCTGTAGAATAATTTATACTTTTTTTGTAGGTAGAAGTACTGTCTTTTATCATAGTCACCTCTACTTCAAGTTATTTTCTGAATGATTACTCAGTTATTTACTTTGAAACCTTTTATTTCCCAAGTATAATATATTCAAAAAATATACTAGAGAAGCTCATTGTATGAAGAATCATTAGAGTTTTTTCATCCAGTGAAAAATCTTTAGTGTATTTATATGTTAAGTTCAGAATTTTCATATATGTAGTTCACATTTATTTGTACTAGATCACATGAATGAGCTTATCATAAGATGAGTTCTTCCTACCCTTCTGAAACCCATGCCAGTCCTTTTCAGCTTTGTGGTGAAATATAAGTAAATATTCATTTAATAATTTAGGGGCTTTTCTTTCAAAGACTTTATAACATATATAAAATAGATAAACAATATTTTCAAATTAGAATCTTCTTTCTTTGAGCATGAATGTTAACTTTCAAGCCATTCACTTAATAATGTGTTATTTCTTGTTCCTCCAGTTGTTAACATCTTCATTTTACATTCTGAGATTTTCCACAGAATGCATCCCCATGAGATAGTTAAAAGTTTAATTTGTATATTTAACTAATTCTTAAATATATAGACATTAACTATTACTATGTGCTGATCATAGCACATGGATATGAATAGACTTAAACTATATTCCTAGATTTACATTCTAGGGAGCAATATGAAAATCATATCAAAAGTGTATCAAGAAATGTGAAGTTCATGATATATCTGCTGTCTCGTTTGTGACCAGCTGCAGATAGGAAGTTATAATCTGGACCATTCATGTCAGGAGTAATATACATACTTTCTACAATATCACTGAAATCAATTCAAAGTTTTAAAAAACTACTGTACTTCTTACTTATGTAGTGCTGCAGTGTGTAATGTATACACAGAGACACACATTTATTGTTTTAAGTAGACATCATTAAGTATAAGGCCTCTCACTGAGGCCTAATACACTCTAATTGTAATAGGAAATGTAGTTTATTATCTCCCATAAACCAAGAGTCAATGATTCCACATCCCAGAAAAATGAAATAAATTGAAAGGAATTGGGTTATATGGAGAGCTTTGAACACAATGCAGTGGATGAGCTCTGGGCATTTCACTTTTGATTTCTTTGTGCAGTGATGTTTTTGTCATAAAAATAAGAAAAAAGAAAACTACTGGAGTACTGAGATACTCACTTTCCTGTAGTAGTATAATCCATGAAGAAACAAAAGTTCTGGCTGTGAATAAGCTCCAAAGATCTATCAGAATTTTTCATTGTCACTGAAGAGCTTTCCAAATGGAAACATAGATGTCATATGGACTGAAAGCTACATTTGTGACAGAAGGAAATTAGTATCTGACTGAAAGGATTTGATGAAGTCTATGAGGCCTTTGTAATGCTGGTTTTAGGGGACAGGTCTAACATCAGTGTCACTGTCTAGCTGAGTAGGACTGGCTTTGACTGAATGGGACTTGTAATTCCAAGTGTAGTCTTGTGCCTGGATATCATAAGCAGCTCCAGTGAAAGGGGGAGGAGAGGCTGCTCTAGTTTTAAAGTAGTTTTTTTTAAAAGAACATGTGCCAAACTATCCACAATGAATGTGCCTAACATGTAATAATAATAGGAAAGAAACAAGAAAAAAGAAAAATAAAATAAAGGGACTTCATCATATCATAATTTAATATTAAAAATAGTAAATGCAGGTATTTTTTACAGGTAGATTTGCTCAAAGGGACATTTTAAAACAGCCTTCTCTATTTGTCACAGAGATAATACACAGGCTGTCCTTGGTGAGAAGGAATACTAGCTACCAAGTGCAAAAAATGTGAATATGGAATCAAACGGTCTCTTTTATTAATGGCATACAAACTTGCTTGTGAGTGATGCAGAAATTTTTTTCTTTTTTGATTGGTATATGCTTGTGGTACATAAAGACTATATATTCATCAAGGGGAGTTGATTCATATACATTAATTTCCTTAATTTTTAAAATCCCCTTCCTCTACATTTATTACCCCTCCCTGCATCTCTTGCATATATTTATAGTACATAATGGCAACATTCTCCACAGGTACTTGGTGCTTTTAGAAAACACAATTTTCCATTTTTATATCACTGAGTTTTCCCTCAACTTCTACTTTGTAACATCCTTCTTAAACACACACAACATATACACAGCTATCTGGAAAGGGTAAATCTTTATGCCTAATAATTTCTTCTGACATTTGAACCAAGTAGAAAGTCTTAGTCAATTGCACTCATAAAACAGAATGTATGATCTGTACCAGTGGGATAAACATACTCAGTGTGAACAATCATTCATTTATTTCCAGCTTATGTGATCCTGGGCAAAGTAACTAACTTCTCTGGGCCTTATTTTCCACACATGTACAAAGAACTGGTAATAGCACCTACCTCATAAATTTATATTAAGAAATAAGCAAGATAATTTGATAAAGTGATTCACGTAGTTTCTAGTAAGCACTCAAAAGTAGTAGATTCTACTTTTACTGTTTCTTGAAATAGAGTAATGTACATCTCCATCAACATGATCATCATAACTTTAGACCAATATCACCTTATAGAGGCTGCCTGAAAGAGGTTGGTCATAGAATCATGCTTCTGAGCCATAATTTCTCATTAGAAGCAATACTATTTGATGATAGGGTTTTATGTATATTCATTTTTATATGTTCATACTTGCCAAAATGATACTGATGATCTTTTTTTGCTTCATGCCTGTCAGTCCTCACGTTTTAAGTTTTACCATCCATGAAGTCTAAAAGTTTGAGAGAAGATTAACCAAGAAAGTATTAAATGACCTATGTAAGGCCATAATGACAATATTTTTACTAGACTGCAAATCCTGGTGTTAGCTAGCTTCTACTCTGTACCATGATGCTCGACATGCTTCACATTTAAAACTCACTGTTTTTTTATCTATAATACACACAGGCCCTAAAACAAATTCTATGTTCTAATCAATCATGATCATTTGCCATTTCTTAAATGTGCCTTACATTCTGTCACTACTAAGTTAACCTACAAAATTCCTACTAGATAAAAGTACTGTCTCTTTTACAATATTTCTCTTTCAGAAAGACTCCTCTTTATTATATATTCTTAAGCATATACTTCATGTGTTAGGCTTGTATCTAGAAGTTCCCCCAAAGCCTCATGTGATCATATCTAGGGCTTTTTGGAGATGGCTTGATCTAGTGTGTGTGTGTGTATGTGTGTGTTCTTAGTGAATTAATCCACCGATTTGTTTGGCATAGTTCTGGGTGTGAGTGCTACCTGCTCTAAGGGTAGGTAGCCTAGATAGACTACAAAGGGACAGAAAGGGCGTTGTTACTTGTCACTTGTACCTTGCTGTTTGCTGCCTTGCTGCCTTCTGCCTTCCATGAACTGCTTCTCCTCTGTGACAGCCCTCTGCGGTGCCACCCTTCCTTGGAGCTAGCCAACTATGAACTGAAGCCTCTACAAACTGTGACACCAAATGAAACTTTCCTCATTTTACGTTGGGTGTTGGCATTTGTCTCAGCAATGAGAAAATTAACTAAAACAGCATATCTGTGTACCATTTTTTGGCAAGGCTGTCATTACATATGGCTCATAGCCCCTCTGTACCCTCCATCTCAATAAATGACATTATCACCTACAGTTTGCTCAAGCTAGAGACCTTGAAATAATCCCAAACCAGTCTCTACACCAATATCTAATAAATCACGAAGGCTTGCTATCTATGCCTCCAAAATTCACCCTGCAAATATCCACTTTAATCCTTTCACTGAAATTCTGCACAGAGAAGCCTAAGTCTCCTTGTTTTAGTTTGCAATTTGTCCATCCTTTTCACGGCAGCCACTTTTAGGTCTAGTACCTCTCTTGTATCACTGCCTACAAGGTAAAATCTAGAATCATCAATATGTTATAAAAGATAGGTAGTGTGTATGCCCATTTTCCAACCTTGTCTCTTGTTGCTCTTTTTATCCCGAGCTTTGCCTCAGCTTTGTCGAACTTTTAATTTCTTAAATGCATCTTTATCACTGTTGAATGTTTTCTTGCTGACATTAACTTCCTCTCATCCCTCTGGGTTGTCATACATTCTGGTTATACTGAATGGAACACTCTCTCTCTAGGAAACATTATTTGGAGCTCAAAGTTTTAACTTGGTGTCCTATGGTAGAATACTTTTCCCTTAATATAATACTCACCACATCATATTATAATTGTTTGTTTAATTTCCATTTTATATGAACTACATGAAGTATGAGGCTAGGGATCATATCTATCATGCTCATAATTGTATTCTATCACATAGCTCTGACATATAGTAGGCACTGAGTAAATGCATGCTATATAAATGACAGACTCATATGATAGCTCTTCTTATACTATTCATATTTGAATGCCCATGTAATTTATTTGATTCGATTATAAATTCCCATGAATAAAAGGCAGTCTTTTGTGATATACTACCCCTATAAATACAATACCTCTTCTACATTGTGGGAAAATATTTGATAAATACATGACTAGCTTATTCTTTATCTTAAGAGTCCAGGGAGAGGAATACAGCCAGGGTAAAAATATAATGCATATTTATAATAGATCTAGGATGCAGCCTATCCAAATGGGTTATGCAATCTAAGGACTTCAGATTAAAAGTAGTACTAATTATATTTAACTTTGTTTTTCAGGTCTCTATCCACAAAATATTCTCACTTAACCTGATTAAAGTAGAAAGTCTCTTCTTGCTTCTTCAGAACAATATATGTTTTTAAACAGGCATTCTGCTGTATTTTAGAGTAATAAAAAATGTAAAAATCTTAAAGAAATCTTGGGTGCCCAGGCCTGTGGGCATGTGAGTGTGTGGTGTTGTGTGTGTGTGTGTGTGTGTGTGTGTGTGTGTGTGTGTTTTGGGGACTAAATTCAGGCTAAAATTTATAGTTAGGAAGCTATGGTTAGGATTAGAACTTCACCTTGAAAGCAAATATTTTACATTAACCACCCAAAAGTTAATTCACTTTTTGTAGGGGGTTTTCCCATTTATTTTATTTCAACATTCAAGACATACTGAAATATCAGTCAGAGAGACTTCATATTGCATATAATGGACTTTAATCTGTCTGTATATATCGCTCTTTTTGTACCATAATACCTGAATTATTCAACAAAATAACACATAAGCCAGGAAGCTTCTTTTCTGTTTTTTGTTTGTTTTCAATTTGCCCAACTCAAATGGATAATGTTTCTGTAAAAAGTGAGCAAAACATCAGCACTAATGACACTTAATTTAAATGTTCTGCCTCAAGCCTGGCTTAACTTTCTTACTTCCAAAGGCTGTTAGAAGATATGGATGTGCTGTGTCTTGAACAAAGTGAAACATATTGATGAAAATATTATTTCACGTTTAAGCCACCTATCTGAATGATAGTTCACTGTACTTGAAAGAGAACAGTACCAGAAATCATGTTAAGGGCAAGAGTGGAAGTTGTTTTAAACTGTAGTGCCTATTCTCAAAGAAGTTTCTGTAACTTCTCAGTGTAAGTCAGCGCTCTCTCTGATAAAACAGTATCAGACATGATAGGACTTGGCAATAAATTGGTGATATGATTGAGAGAAATCAAGAATGTCTTTGCAGTTTTAACCTCAACATCTTTGTTTGGATCTTGGTAGATTCCAAATAAATATTTCTTAAAACTAATGAATGATTGGAAATATCACATATTTTGGCACCCTAAGCCACAATATAAGACTATAAAATTGGTAATTGTTTATATTATTAGTTTGGCATATATTTCAAGACCATAGTTTTAGTGCTCAGAAAGCCTAGATCTAAATCCTGACCTCACCAGCTGAAGTACATTACCTTCAGAGAGTTACTTAACCTCTGTAGCTTTGCTTTCTCTGCCTCTGAAAAGAATATCATCTAAATCCAACTTCACAAAGATAGTATTGAGGATTAGATAAAATAATATATTTAATATATTTAAAATAGTACCTGGCAGAGGATATTCAGGGAAAGCAGATATTGCCATTAGAATGTAATGCAACTAAGTGTCTTAGAAATAGTAAATATTCAATAATTGGTGTCCATAATTACTGTAATTATCATCATGATAACAGTTTTGTATTTAACTTACCTTTATTAGAATATACTTTATAACACTGTTGGAACAGACTGCTAATCTTAATTTCAGTAATTGTTATTTCTTAAAGTATTTGGATTAGACATAAAGTATCTTTGCATTTAATAGAAGTATTGTTGCTTTTGTCATTCATATAAATTTTTCAGATATACACAAAGATTTTGTTTTACTAACCAAGGTTGTTTATCCCCAAATAGTCAGGGAAGACTAATCTAGGATATGGACATAATGAAGTATTAGTCAGCTTTCTTGTTGCTGGGGCAATACACAACACCCACAATTTAAAGAAGGAAAGGTTTAATGGCTCATGTTTTCAGAAGATTCAGTGCATGGCTAGCTGGTTTTAAGGCAGAAACAACATGGTCGAAGGTTTTGGTTGAGCAAAGATGCTTAGTTCATGTTGCGGGTAAAACAGATCAGTGTCAGAAAGGAAACGTGAGATTTTGTATATAGCACCTAAGTTCATGCCTTCATGACCCACACAAATATACCCAGAAATGTGTGTTACTAATCCCCTAGGTTGCTCCCAAGCTAATCAAATTGAAACAATTAAGCTGGACCATTGATAATGGCTACACTATTTTTGCTTTTCCTGATGAACTATATTTTAAATTTATTCAACTATGTTGTTTCCCTGATCCCAAAATATCTGGCTTTTAAAAATGTATATACATGAATGTAGATGTGCTTATTTAGTATTTTTATATAGGACCTCATGAAAAGAGTTGAGGGGGGAATTTCAGATGTTTAGGCAAGTGGTAATTGCTACTAATAACTATAGGTCAGAGCTAATGCAAACTGGAGGTATCAGACTGATACCTCTGCTATTCTTCATGTTTGTTTTCTAATTTTGCCTGTGTGTTTTATGTTCACGTGTATTTTTTTATTATCTCATAAATTTTATGTCAATATTTCTGTTTTTAAAATTTTGAATATGGGTTTCTTTAATATAAGAGTTAGCAAACAAAAAGCAATGATAACATGATAATTCTATTTTGAGTTATTTTAGAAATCTCCATACGGTTTTTGAAATAGCTGTACCAATTTACATCTCACCCACAGTGTACAAAGTTGCCTTTTCTTCACATCCTTGGCAAACGCTAGTTATGTTTCATCTTTTTGATAATAGCTACTCTAACAGGTGTGAACCAATACCTCTCATTGTGGCTTTGATTTGCATTTATTTGATTATTACAGATACTGAATATTTCTCTCTCTGTGTGTGTGTGTGTGTGTGTGTGTGTGTGTGTGCCAGCTGAATTAATTAATTTTTTTTTCTTGGTACCTGGGATTGAACTCGGGTCCTTGCACTGGCAAGGCAAGCCACTGAACCGCTAGCTAAATCCCCGGCCCTCGCTGAATTAATTTTTAAAATGTATATGTACACAGTGGAATACTGCCTCAAAACACAAAAACTTCCGTCCTTTTTTATAACATGGATGAGCCAAGAGAACATTAAACAAGTGAAATAAGCCAAGAACAGAAAGAATGATGCCATATAATCTCATTTATATGTGCCAGCTAAAAAAATAAGTCAAACACAGAAGTAGATGGTATTTCTATGTCTAGTATCAATACAAGTATAGCTCATCATACAAGGCAGATTACACTGCACTGACAAATGAATATTGGATCTTAGAGTCACAAGAACTTTTATGAACACTCATGATATAAAAAGATTGCTAGGGATGTCTTAGTTTGAGTTCCCTGGAAAACAATTCATAAATGAGGAGTTATATGTACAAGGTTTATTGGAATTCTTTTGGGAAATACATGTGTCAAAGTTGAAAGGATTCAGCAGAAGTCAAAGTCCATCCACAATAGAGTTGCTAACGTGGTTTCAGCTAGTCGTGCAGGAAGACCTGAAGCAAGGTGGACTTTCATAATTATTCCAAATTGAAGCACTGGAACCAGGCTTTTTTAATTTTTACGGTTTTATTAGTTCCTGTTTGCAGAACATAATGTTCCCATTTAATGTGAAGTTGGTAAATGTATATAACACATCTTAACTCCTTTTCTCATCCCATTTCCCTTCCATCCATCCCCCTCCCTCTCTCTATCTGCTTCCTATTTAGTAAAAAGCTATCTCCCTATGTCCGATTATCTATCATTTATTATGCTGTTCATTTATAATTTGGGTTTCTTAATATAAGAGATACCATGTGATATTCAAGTTTGTGTATTTGATTTATTTCACTTATCATTATGATTTCAAGGTGCATCCATTTTCCTACAAATGACAGCTTTACCTTTCTTTGTGGTAAGCTATTATCTCATCATGTATAAAAACCACATTTTCTTTATCCATCTGTGGATGCATGTATAAGCTGTTTCAAGATTTAGATATTATGAATTGTGCTGCTATAAACATGGGTAGGTTATATCACTGTATTTATGATGTCTTTAATTCTTTTGGGGAATAGATGGGTCAAATGAAAATTTTCATTTCAGGCTTTTGAGGAATCTCCATATTGGTTACCATAGTGGTTGTCCTACTTCCCACTCCTACCAACAGTGCAGATGAGTTTCTTTTTCCCCATAGCCTCTTCAGCATTTGTTATTATTAGCTTTCTTGATAATGACCATTCTTATGGGGTAAGATGGAACCTCATTGTTACGTTAATTTGCATTTCTGTAATAGCCCGTGATGTTGAACATTTCTTAATACTTCTGTGAAGTGTCTATTCATTTAAGTTGCCCGTTTTTTATTAGGTCTTTTATTTTGGGGAGAGTCCAATATTTTGAGTTGTTTTTATCTTTCAGATATTAGCCCTCTTTCTATGGAATAGTTGACAAAGTTTTTTTTCACAATCTGTAGCTTGTCTTTTCACTCTGCTGATTGCTTCTTTTGCTGTACAGAAGTTTTTAATTTGATATAATCCCATTTGTTGATTATGGGTATTATTTCCTATGCAACCAGGGGTCTGTTCAGAAAGTCCTTGTCTACACTTATGACTTCAAGAGTTTTATCTGTTTTATCTTCCATCAGGTTAATGAGAATGGATCAAAGAATTAAGTGGTACTGGGCTTTTGTTTTCCCACATCAGATAGTTTTTAGTCAAGGGTACTTCCTGCAAAACATTAACTTTGGGCATGGCAACTCCTTTTAACCAAGGACAGTTTTCATTATGGCTTAACTTTTGAGGGCTAGTGTCATGATATTTTCAGTAGCTGATAATTTCTGCCCTGGGTCAGGTACAAGAACACCTCCACAAGGTCTTGTAACCTGAACTGGCCTCCAAAGGTTGGATAGGATTTAAACAGATACAGAAGAGAATTAACAGATATACTTTCCTGGCTGGGGCATGGGAAAGGACAAATTATATTCTGGAGATGGCAAATGAATCAGATTTTAATTGGTCTTTTTGGAGCAATAATAGGAATTGAACCCAAGGTATTCACAGTGAGTTATGTCGCACCTTACCCACTTTATATGAGAAAGGGTCTTGCTAAGTTGCAAAATTACCCAAGCAAGTCTTGAACTTATTATTTTCTTGTCTCAGCCTCCCAGAGTGGCAGGACTACAGGCATATTCTACCATGCTTGGCTTAATCTTATGTTTATTGAATCGCCATTTGTTAAAAGTGTTATATTATGCTGATAATATTGGAATGAACAGTTTTATCTCATTTAATCATTAATATCTTTTCCATTAGATATTATTTTCAGTTTATAAATGAGGAAAATGTATTTCTGTGTGGTTATTAATTACATAAAGTAACCCTTGAAAAAAGTAGTAGAACTGGTAATCAATCCTAATTTTCCTGGATCCAGAGACACTTCTTTTCCTATTTAAATATGTTTATGTCATTTATAAACCAGAAATGTGCTAGCAAATGGTGATAGTAGAATGTGAACAGTCTATAAGACAGATATTAATTGTTGTTTATATATTGAACTTTGTTAGACTAGTCGCAGAGATCAGATATAATTTTATAATAATAATATACTCATTATTATTATTATTAGAAATATTGACTATCATTTGCTGAAACTGTATTAAAATCGAACACATTCTTTCTCTATGGATTATATCATTTACTCCTTTCAACTAACTTCAAAAAGTTACAGTAGTATTTATCTCATTCTGTGAATAAGGTAACCAAAGTTTAAGGTTATATAATGAAATTATCCTATGTTGCACGAGTGTGCCATAATGACACTCTGATTCCCAAAATCCACAAACAGTACACTTTGTTTTCCTTTTTATATTTTCTATAATCTATTATACATTACTAGGGATACAGTTATTGTGCAGAATAAGAGGCTTTGCCTCATTTCAGTGTCCACAGTTTTCTCTAAAGTGTAGTGATACTGTCCATGAAAGGTGCATAGTGTGAAATCAGAGTAAATATGGAAGCCCAAGGGAATGGGCCTCTCAGGCTTCAGGCTCGGGAGCCTATGTCAATTGGATTAATTTTGCTCATTGTTCCATGCCTACTTTTTCCTGACTTGTATGACAACAAGTATTTATTGCATTTTATTTGGCACTAGCCATAATTGAAGATGGTGAAAAATGCAATAGAGTATGTATTCTAGACACCTAGGTGATATCTCAAGATAGTAGTTAAGTGCTCTAGAGAAAAAAACAAGACCTTGTAAGGAGAATAGAGAATAAAATAGATGCAGAGAGACGGTTGCTATTTTAGAAAGGGTGATCAGGAGAGGCATTTTGCGAAGATAACATAAAAGTGTACTGATGTGAAGGAAAAGAAGAGAACCATGCAGTTAGGCTGGTGAATAGCATTGTAGGCAGAGGGAAGGAAGAGCAAATGTGGTAGCTCTCGGGCAGAATTTATCTGCTATGTATTAAGATCACCAAAATTCAGTAAATGGGGTGTTATTATTGTACTTTTCTATATGGATCACCAGGGACATGAAAGGTTTAAAAGCCCTTTCCCCAAATTGACTATATATTTTCTTCCAGAGTAGATTTGGCATAACGTTTTTTAAAAGTGAGAACAAAACCAAAGAGACAAATGAAAGTATCTGGAGCCAACTTATCAAGAGGAAATAAATAAGATAAGCTATTTAATGACTCTTCATAGCAATTCCATGCAGTTTTTATAAGGAATGATATAATATCCTTCTGAAGACTAAGATTTCTGGGTTCCAAAGAAAATAGGTACAAATAGAAAACAGTCCAGATATGGTGGGACTGCCAGTAACATAACAAATGTTTAGAGTGGCAGGGCACAAGACGGTGATGAGATTAAGGGTACAGGTGAGAAATTTTGAGAAACAAAAGAGTTCAATTGAGCAGTTTCAGAATGTAATTAATTTCCAATCTATTTTCAAGGTAAACAAAAATGTTGATAGGAAGAGAAGATCACTAAAATCCAGCTTTTCTGATGTTTGGAATAATTTGAATGAATAACAGGGTCCTAGAAACAAATGTTAACTTTATATTAAGGCAAGTAATACAAAGTGTTTTCCTAGGGAGGACTGGTTGATACATTCATTCATTTATTGATGTACCTATTTATATTCTGTCTTATCTCACAAAGGAACTAAAGCAGGTTATAGAGCTATGTGTATAGTATATGAGACAAAAATTCAAAGAGAGAAACAAAATCCTTGGAGTACAAGAAATAAGGTCAAGTTAATGTAAAACATGTTACAATATGTCATTGTTAGCTAAAGGTGGATTTCAGACATTTAGCTCTGAGGTTTCTATAAATAATCAAAAGAGCCCGAGAAGGGATCGTTTTTTTTTTTCATATATATAATTACTATAAGAACTAATTAGGGGTCCAGTAGAGGCAGGGAATATGATTGTAAATGATAGAGCCGAAGGAATCCCAAAGATTCCTCATCTCTTCATTTCATGCCTCTGTGTAACTCTTTTCCTTTGAGTATGGGCACACTCAGGACGTTCTTCTAGGCAAAAGAATATTTCAAAAGTGATAGGTTTTGTGTCATACAGTTATATAACTAAGGCCTGTCTTAGTGGACTGAAGTGAAAGGTTATTTACACTGCTATTTTTGAAGAAATAAGCTGCCATGCTTCGAGAGGACATATAGAAAGTGTCACATAGCAGCCTACAATGTGGGAAACACATTTTTACCAGCTGCTCCTCAGACAAAGCACTATTATCTAGAATATATAAAGAACTAAAAACCATCAGCCCCCCAAATATAAAGACCCAATTCAAAAATGGGCATCTGAAATGAACAGACATTTCTCAGACAAAGAAATAAAAGCAGCAAGTAAATATATGAAAAAATATTCCATATCACTGGTCATTTGAGAGATGCAGATGAAAACAACACTGAGATTCTACGTCACCCCAGACAGAATGGCTGGTGTCAAGAAATCAAACAATAACAAATGATGGCCGGGTTGTGGGGAGAAAGGAGCCCTTCTCCCTTGCTGGTGGGAGTGCAGACTGGTGCAACCACTATGGAAACCAATATGGAGATACCTCAAAGAGCTGGGACTAGAGGTTCCATTTGACCCAGCCATCCTTCTGCTGGGTATCTTTCCAAAATAACTAAAAGAATCATTTCACAGAAAAGTATGCACACCCATATTTATAGCAGCACAATTTGTAATACCTAAAACTTGGAAACAGCCCATTTGCCCATCAGTTGGAGACTGGATAAAGAAGATGTGGATTTTCTGTAAGATGGAATACTACTCAGCCATAAAGAATGAGAAATTAGATTCATTCATAGAAAAATGGATAAATATTGAGGATATACTCCTAAGTGAAATAAATAAGTCACACATGTGTAAATACAGAATAGTTTGTCTGGTGTGAATAAACTGTAATAGTGCATAAGATCCTAATGAGATAAACTGCCATTGTGAAATGGGAAGAAAAGGGCTAAAGGTGTAGGGAAGATGGGATGGGTAGGGGAAGGGTAATAAGGGAAGAGAAAAAAATGTGAGAAAATGAAAAGATGGAAATAAAGTGTTTGTAAATGGGGAGGGGTGGAGGGGTGAAGGGAGGGCAGAGACGGGGAAAAAATGAGAACCAGGACCTGTCATGTAAAGGCACAAGATCCCAACAATGAATGTAACTGTACTGTATCCCTAAAATGTACCAATAAACTCAATTAAAAAAAGAAAGGAAGTGTCACATCGGAAGCAATAGCCCATATTCTCTAAGATGAGCAGCCTCTGGAAGATAGCCACTAAGAAAATGGAGCAACAATCTTCCAACAACATAGAAAAAAATTCTTCCAAATAGAATGGCTCATAACGAAATATTTCTCATGTCAAATCCGAGACTGCAGCTTCAGAAAACATGTAAACTACAGCCTGGTGAAACCTGGGACCAGCAGATCCGACTAAGCTCTGCCTGGAGTTCTGACCCTTGGAAGCTATGAGATAATAAACATATTATTTTAAGCCACTGAGCTCTGTCTCATAGCATCACTCATTCAGGTCTCACTCTCATAGGCCTTCAAGAGAAGCTGAAGCTAAATTCCTCATAGCTTTTTCACTTCTCCAGATGTTTGACCAGAAGTCTATGAAGAAGCTGGATAAATAGGCTGTGTGATTGTTTAAGGTCCCTGTCAGGTTTTTCCTCATGTAATAAACCTGCCTTGGCTTTTGAGACACATATTTAATATAACAAAAATAAATTTGCTCAAATAGGGTCAGCACTTTCTACCTGGGACTCTTTCTTGTGTGGTATCCATCCACGCTATTTTCACTTTGAATACATCAACCTTTTACTGAGTGTGTAATTATTCTACAGACTGCTAAAAAATAATGTCATTTGCTGAATTTCTTTATTACCAAACACGTAATCATCAGTTCAAAAACAAATGTGCAAGATTTTCATTGATCTTCTGAATATCTTTTAAGCTTTTCAACTCATAATTAACACATGTACTTGTTGTCTTTGCTTTAGCACATTCAAAATGGAATGCTTTTCCTGTTGTACTGTTTTCATCATTTGCTAGTCTTTGCTGTATCTTTGAAAATTTAAAGGTGGATGGGTAATTTTCACTTTATAATTCAATGTGATAAAATCCAAAGCCACTTTCCAAGAGTTTCATTTAATTTAAAAGAAAAAAAATACTACTTTTATTTTAAATTAATATTTTTATTATGTGGGAAAGTAAAGGAATGATAGAATTCTCTTAAAGTAGATTATAAAGTGTTAAGACATACTTTATAATTTCACTGTTAAATACCACAGCTCTTTGGTTCTTTTCCAGCTGGAAAATATAGGAACATTTATAAACTGTACCTTTCAGGAGACCACAGGTTTAATCTGCAGTAATAGATGACCTTGCAGTGTCACTATGCCCTCAATCCTCCAGATAATATTTCAGTTTTTGATATAAATATAGGAAACAGGAGGCTACAGTGATTAAAAAACAAACTAAATGTTTTACGTGTTAATAATCGCTATGATTTATGGCATTGAGATGGTCACATATTTTGTTTAGGATGAGTTACAGACTTAAAACTCAAGACCAAATCAACATGCAGATGTTTGTCATTTTATTTCTTATTAGCCTAGTGAGTTTGCATTCAAACATCATGACTGCAGGGCATATGAACAACCTCTTTCTCTGCTCCCTTAGTAGCAATTATCTGTAAATTTTAACCAAAAATATATGGATTAACAGCATCAAGTGTTTCTTCCATATACACAGAGGAGTTTCACAGTAAAGGAGTGAAAACATAGAAGTAAAGATAAATGGATAACCAAAGTAGTGGTTAAACTTGAGAGTTTATATATCATAACAAAGTGTAATAAACTATGGAGAAATGACGACAATAAGGAAAATGACTCAATTTGTGGAATAATACAGAAGTTAAATATAGAGAAAAATATTAATAGAAGATAAGGGCTCCTTAAGGTATATAAATATATATATGCAGATACATCTTGATGTCAGTTTTGTGTCTTCGGTAATAAAAGTTTTCTTTTGCTTGGTGTGTGAAGGAAGAATAAGGATGCCATCATAAATAAAAAAATAAGCCAGGCGTGGTAGCACACACCTGTAATCCCAGCACTTGGGAGCCTGAGGCAGGAGGATCGCTGTGAGTTCGTTTGAGACCAGCCTGGACTACATAGTGAGTTCCAGGTCAGTTTCAACTACATAGTGAGACCCTGTCTCAAAATAACAAAATAAATAAATAAACAAACAAATTAATAAATAATAAACGAAAACATATACCCTGATTCTAGGTAGAGAGGTAAAGGGCAGAGGGGAGTCTGTTATTTTTCTAAACCTCGTTCATATCAATGTGATACTTAGATAAAAGTGGTATATTTTCACCCCCTTCATTAATAAATTCTTGCTTAAGCAATGCTATGTTCTGAAGCATAGCACTGGTACATTTGCATCTGCCACAAATTCTTCAATGTGAGGGGACATGGGTACAAGTTCTCTGGGAAGTGATTAGATCTTGAGAGCAGAACACTCACAAAAGGAATTAGGGATCTCAGAGAGCTCCACCATGTGAGCATATAATAAGAAGGTGCTATCTATGGATCAGGAAACAGATCTTCAGTAGACACGAAATCTGCAGGCACCTTGATCTTAGCATTTACAGCCTCCAGAAGTGTGAGATATAATTTTCTGTTATTTATAAACTGCCTAGTTTGTAGCACTCAGTTTTAGCAGTCTGAATGGACTAAGACAAACAATATGCAAACTTATAAATCTCACTTAATGAGATT
Source organism: Fukomys damarensis (assembly GCF_012274545.1). Taxonomy (NCBI): domain Eukaryota; kingdom Metazoa; phylum Chordata; class Mammalia; order Rodentia; family Bathyergidae; genus Fukomys; species Fukomys damarensis. The sequence continues at coordinate 81,744,272 of NW_022900951.1, forward strand.
TTTTTCATATGTAAAAATGCAATCAAACAGATTTCACAGACACTTTCAGAGAATCAGCAACTTCTGTAATGGCTTAGATTCGACATATATATGATGAGTGGACTGCATTATTTTTTTCTCCCTCTGCAGCCTTTCTGAATGAATTGTGATTTTCCTGTTCCTTATCCTGAGATCTCATTTCATCTTCAATCAGAAAAGATAATCCTTATGATCGTGATGATAACAATAGCACTAGTTGGCATTTTTAAGTTGTTCCTGTGTTGAGCATTTGGTTTTCATAGTAATTGTATACTATGTTCACTATTATTACTTTCATTTCTAAACTTGGGAAAAATGAGGCTCAGTGAAGTAAAGTAACATTTCCATGGTTAAATGAGTCGTTAGTAAGGCAGAATTAGGACCTGGCTTCTAGTCTATCATATCTACCATGAAATTTTCTTTTTTTAAAATTAATTTTATTGGCACATTGAAGGTATACAATATAATGACATTCATCTTTGGAAATTTGCACCTTTACATTATTCATCATGGTTCTTATTTTTTCCCAGTTCCCCTGCCCTCCCTTCAATCCCTCCAGTCCTCCCTATCTACAAAGACTTTGTTTCCATTTTTTTCTCTTTCTCATATTAATTCCATTCTCTTCTTTCCTTTCCCCTACCCCTCCCACACTTCCCCTTCCCCTTTGCACCTTTTCTTCCTATTTCACATTATCTATTATACCTTTTAGTCCTTATTTACACTTTGTTTCACACACGAGAGAAACTATTCTGTATTTACAATATGTGTGTCCTATTTATTTCTCTTAAGAGTATGGACTCAATGTGCATCCATTTACCTATAAATGTCTCTAGTTTCTCATTCTTTATAGCTGAGTAGTAGTTCATTTTATTTAAAATAATACATTTTCTTTATCCAGTTTCTTATTGATGAGCAATTGGGCTGCTTCAAAGTTTTAGCCATCACAAATCGTGCTGCTATGAACATGCACGCACATATATCACTGTGGTGGGATACTTTTAGTTCTTTGGGGAGGATACCCAACAGGGAGATAACTGGGTCCAATGGAATTTCCAATCCTAGTACTTTGAGGTATCTCCATACTGATTTCCACAGTGGCTGCACCAGTCTACACTCCCACCAGCAGTGGAGAAGGGTTCATTTTTCCCAACAGCCCTGCCAGCATTTGTTATTGGTTGATTTCATGATAGCAGCCATTCTTTCTATGGTGAGGTGGAATCTCAGCATTGTTTGCATTTGCATTTCTTGAATGACCAGCTTTTTAATGTTTTTCCATATGTTTATTTGCTATTTCAGCTTCTTTGTCTGAGAAATGTCTATGCATTACAGATGCTCATTTTGGATTGGATCTTTATATTTGGGAGGCCTAATTTGTTGAAGACCTTATATATTCTAGATAGTGAATGTTTGAGGAAGAGCAGGTGAAAAATTTTCTCCATATTGTGTGTTGTCTCTGTCCACTGTTGGTCATTTCTTTTTCTGTGCAAAAGCTTTTTAATAAGAAGACGTTGCACTTGTTGATGGCTTGTGCTATTTCATGGGCAACTGAGGTTTTGTTCATTAAATCTTTTCCTACAACAATGAATTCAAGAGTGCTACCTACCTCTCTTCTAGACGGTTTAGTGTTTTTGTTTTAATATTTAGATCTTTAATCCATTTCAATTTTAGTTTAGTGCATGGTGAGAAATAGTGATCTAGTTTTAATCTTGGGCAAATTGAAATCCAGTTTTTCCAGCACCATTTATTAAAGAGGCTATGTTTGCTCCAGTGAGGGTGTTTGGATCCTTTGTCAAAGAGGAGGTGGCTGAGTTCGTCTGAAGTTGTTTCTGCATCTTCTAATCTATTACACTGGTCCCCAGGTCTGTTTCTTTGAAAGTACCTTACTGTTTTTACCACAGAATCTTTGTAGTATAGTTTCAAGTTGGGGATCGGGATATCCCCTACCTTGTCGTTATTGCCTAGGATTGCTTTTTCTATTCTAGGTCTCTTCTTGTTCCAAATGTATATTTGGACTGCTTTCTCAAGGTCTGTGTAGTATGCTGCTGGGATTTTAATTGGGATGACACTGAATCTATATAGCTGTTATGGAAGTATGGCCATTTTCACTATGTTGATTCTTCCTACCCAGGCGCAAGAGATGCCTTTCCATTTTCTGATATTGTTTTCAATCTCTTTTTTCAGAGTGCTATAGTTTTCAGAGTATAGGTCTTTGATTTCTTTCATTGGGTTGATTCCTATTTGAGTTTTTTTGAATGATGTAGTGAAAGGAATTATTTGTCCCATCTCCCACTCAGTGAGTCTATATTTTGTGTATAGGAAAGTTATTGATTTTTTTGTGTTGACCTAGTGTCCAGCTATTTGCTGAATTTAGTTATTAAGTCTAGAAGATATTTTTGGGATTATTGGGCTATTTTATATAGAATGCATCATCTGCAAATAATGACAACTTGACTTCTTCATTTCCTATCTTTATTCCTTTTATTTATTTCTCTGTCTAATTGCTGTGGCTAATATTTCCAAAACTATATTGAACAGGAGTGGCAATAGTATATATCCTTGTCTTGTTCCTTATTTTAGTGTGAAGAATTTCAGTTTTTGACCATTTAGTATGATATTGGCTTTTAGTTTTTCATAGATGGCCTTTATCAGATTGAGGTAGAGAACATCTATTCCAATTTTTTGGTGGGTTTTTATCATAAATATTTGTTGGGTTTTGTACAACGATTTTTCTGCATCTGTTGAGATGATCACATGGTTTTTGTCCTTGGCTGTACTAATATAGTGTTTTACATTTATTGATTTGCATATGTTGAACCAACCCTGCATCCCTGGGATGAATCCCACTTGGTCAGGATGTATGATCTTCTTGATGATCTTCTGCATTCCATTTGCCAGTATCTTATTAAGGATTTTTGCATCTATGCTCATTAGTGAGATTGGCATATATTTCTCCTTTTTGGTTGGGTCTTTCTCTCCTTTGGGGATCCAGGTTATCCTTGCTTCCAGGAATGAATTTTGAAGTATTGCTTCCCTTTCAATATCATTGAATACTTTAAACAGCAGTGGTAGTATTTCCTCTCTAAATGTCTTCTAGAATTCAGCAGTGAAGCTATCAGGGTCTGGGCTTTTCTTCAATCATAAGTTTTTAATTATATTTTCAATCTCATGATTGGTATTTGATTGTTTAGAATTTTTAGGCCATCTTCATTCAACTTTGGTAATTCATATATATCTAGAAATATGTCCATTTCTTTGGTATTTTACATCTCATTATCATATCGAAGTATGTATTGATGATCCTCTTGATTTCTGCTGGGTCTGTTGTAGTTTCACCCTTTTCATTCCTAATTGCATGGATTTGGGCCTTTTCTTTCTTTATTTTTGATAAGGTTTTCTAAGAGTTTTGTTCATTGATTTTGTATTATTTTCTTAGTGTCCATTGCATTAATTTCTGCCCTGATCTTTATAATTTCCTCCCTTATATGAGCTTTGGGTTTGTCCTGCTCTTCTTTTTCTAGAAGCTTGTGGTTCAGCATCAGGTTGTGTAATGGAGCTAACTCTGTTTTCTTAATATGAGTATTCCTGCTATGAATTGCCCTCATACAACAGCTTTCATTGTATCCCATTGATTAAGATATGTTTTATTGCTGGGGATTTAGCTCATTGGTTTGGTGGCCTGCCTCGCAAGCACAAGGACCCAAGTTCAATCCCTGGTACCAAAAAGAAAAAAAAAAAAGATACGTTTTATTGTTATTTTCATTTGATTGTAGGAAATGCTTGATTTTATCTTTATTTTCCTTTGTGTCTCATTGGTTATTCAAAAGTGTGTTGTTCAATTTCTATGTGTTTATGAAATTCTTTTTTTTTTTTTGCTATTGATCTCCAATTTCATAACACTGTGTTCTCATAATACTCAGGGGATAACTTGAATTCCTTTGCACTTACATAGACATGTGCTGTGAGTGATTATGTGGTATATTTTGGAGAATGATTCATATGCAGCTGAAAAGAGTATGTTTTCTGCATTTGTGAGTTGAAACACTGTAAACATCTGTTAAATTCATTTGTTCAAGTGTTTGAGTTGCAGTATTTCATTGTTTATTTTTTGTCTGGTTGCTGTATCTATTTGTGAAAGTGGGGTACTGAGGTCCCCCCACTACTATTGTATGAGTGCTTATATGATTTTTCATATCCATTAGTATTTGTTTTACATATTTGGATGCAATAGTGTTTGGGGCATATGTATTAATGATTGTCATCTCTTCCTCGTGGATTGTTCCCTTTACAAGGGCATAGTGTCCTTCTTTGTCTCACTTAATCAGTGTTGATTTGAAATCCACTTGATCTGCAAAGAGGATAGCTACTGCTGCTTTTTTGGAGAGTTTCCTGTCCATGGAGTTCTATTTTTCACCTTTTAATCTTCAGTCTACGAGTTTCTTTTTGAATTAAGTGTGTTTCTTGTATGCAGCATATTTTTGGATCTTGACTCTTGACCCATTCTGCCAGTCTATTTCTCTAGATTGGTGAATTGGGATCATTAAAATTGATGGTTATAAGTGATATGTATTGGTTTATCCTTGTCACAACAACTTTTTCTCTTTGTTGGAATCTCTCACTTTGTGTTTAATTTCTTGTCATGCCTGATGGATTCATTCTGCTGGGCTTCCTGGGTTCATGACTCTCATTGTCTTTTCCTAAAATATTGTTTAAAAATTTTTGGAGTGCTCGTTTAGTATTAATGAAGATCCTAAGGTGCTTTTTATCATGAAACTATCATATTTCTCCATCAATTTTGAAAGATAGTTTTGCAAGGTACATCAATCTGGGTTGGAATTTGTTTCCCTTTAGGATATGAAATATGTCACTCCACACTCTTCTTGCCTTGTGGGTTTGTGTTGAGAAGTCTCCTGTGATTTTGATGGGTGTGCCTTTGTATGTGATTTGTATGTTTTCTTCAATTGCTTGTAGAATTTTATTCTTGTGTTGGGTTTCTATAATCCTAACTATTATATACCTATATGTAGATTTTTTTTTAAATTATGGCTAGTTGGAGTCCTATAAGCCTCACTTATCTATATGTTGTTATTTTCCCCTATTTGAAAAGTTTTCTTCCATTACTCTGTGAACAGTTTTTTGCATCTATACAATCTCCTTTTTTTTTATTGACTCTGATCAGTCTTATGCTATTCTTCTTTGAGTTTTCTAGCAGCTGCTGTATTGATTTCTCATGGTCCCTTACTATTTTTAAGGAATTTTTCTTTTCCTGGTCACTAATTGCAATCCTATCTTCTATATCTGAAATTCTGTCCTCTCACTGGCTCATTCTGCTGTGTAAACTTTCAATGGAGATTTTAATCTCCTGGAAATCTATTTGCATATATTTTATGGATTCCATTTTTTCCTATGTTGAGATTACATCATATTTCTCAGATCCTTATATATTTTTATCTGTGTCCACTTTGGATTTATTAATCATGTCTTTTACTATGGGCACAATCTCTGCTGTTATTAGAGAGAAATTATTTCAAATATCCTTTTATCCAGGTCATCTTTCATTGCCAGTTCAGGAAGTCCAGGTGGTTGAGTATCAGATTGTTCCATCTTGTTGCCCTTTGGGGTTGCCTTAGGTGATGTGGAAGTCTGGTTTTGGGACTTATTTCTGTATCTTCTCATTTCAATAGATACATCCTGCTGTGCCTTTATAGAGACAAGTTTTTGCTCACCCAGTGGTCTTCAATTCTCAGCAAGCCACTGAATGAGCAGCCTTTACTCTGCTGCTCACCAGTACAACAATTCCTGGGTTTAGAATGGTGGCCTTCTGATCCCTAAACTCACCTGTTGTCTGGGTGGGCTTCTGGCTGTGGCCTGTGTACACTTGGGATGGTATCTCGGTGTGCCTCTTGCTGGGGCCCCTATGGAGCTATTACCTTGCAGAACCTTTGGCTGGGGGCTGTGTACCCCAGTTACTACTGTCTGCATAGACTTCTCACTAGGGTCTCCACGCACTTATCATTGGCATTGGGGTGAGCCTCTGGCTGTTGCTTTTGCATCTGTGTTGTTCTTTTCCAGGCAGGCCCTTAGCTGTGCCCGGTGCCATGGTGGCTCTCTGGCTGAGGCTTGTTTGCCTGTGCAGCTCTTTTCCAGGTGGGCCTCTGGGTTGGGCAGGTGTGCCAGTGCCTTTTGGTTTGGGGCAGGACCCTCGCTGGGATCTGCCTGCAGCTGCACCACTCTGATCCGCACATCTGCTCCCCAGTATCCCTGTATAGACTAACGGATAGTATGGCGGGCCTCTTGATCTACCATGAAATGTTTTTTTATCTTTAAAGAAGGACAAATAAGATCATAAGCTTTGGTGGTAAGATAATCTCCCAAAGAATCCAATCCTATTATACTAGAAGTATGACTTTATGCATATTAACTTGACATTGCTAAAATTCCGTTCTTCTCTTAGTCAACTTTCCTGTTGCTGGCATACAATGCCTAACATCCAAATCTTAAAGGATAAGATTTTTCATTTGGCTAGTAGTTTGAAAAGGCTCAGTGTATGGTCTCCTGACTCCAAGGCAGAAAGTTCATGGTAGAAGAGTATGGTGGAGGAAAGGTGCTTAGTTTATAGTGTTTGTGAAGCAGAGTAGGTGAACAGAGCTACAGAGACAGGAGTAAGGGATAAGATATAGACCCCAAATGCCATTCCTTCATTACCCACCATATGCACCTAGAAATGTTCTCCATTAATCCTCTAGGTAACTCTCAAGAAAATCAATTTGATAAAATCAAGCGTAATTACCACAGTTCTTATCTGGAATTCTTTACTATATTACGCTCATTAGATTAACTATATTCTGAACCTTAAAATCAGAATTCAGTATTCATGTTTGTTGATCACATTATCACATTGTATTTTCTCAATGAAAATTTAATTATGTATAAATACACACACTATATATACATATATATGGTGTTTCTTATTTCAAAACTGATAATGTAGCTATATACCTGTTTTGTGATCCCCCTCATATTTTAACAACCTCCACTAACTGCCATCATTTCAACATGAAAACATAGCATAAAACTTTATATGCTTTTCTTCAGTTTTCCATGTCTTGGCAGATAAAACTATTTCCAAAGATAATATATTTTCTAGGCTACATAAATCAATACTCTTCGTTATTTTCTTATACCCTGGCCTATTCATACACCACACTGAAGTCACTGTTTCTTTTAGGAAAATGGGAAGATGAAAATAAGCAACACAAATGACAATCTGTAGTCTTATCAGTCAGAATTAGATTTAATTAATATTTGGTGTATATTCTTCCAGT
>NW_022900951.1:81751656-81795374 GCF_012274545.1 Fukomys damarensis
AATATATATATATGTATATGAATTTATATAGCCAGACTGATTGTTACATGGAGAACTTTTATAGAAATGATGCTACATCACTATTATTTATCTTATTTTGCTACAGTGAAATACAGATTTCTCAGGAAATGAAGGTTTGTGTTAGCTTTCTAGTAAACTGAAAGATGTGGAGACATTCCACTCATAGTAATGCTTGGCAGGGAAAGAACATCCAAATATGACACATATTTTGTTCAATAACTTAGTGATGAGGATTAAAGTGAACTAATATAGACTGAGATTAACATTTGGTACTTTATGGACTTTATTTGATTGTGTCCAAGATGATTATTCAAGAAATGAATATAGCTGGGGAAGGCATGGCAGATTGGTACCAAAATTCAGATATTTGTTAAATCTTAAGGTTTCACATAAATTCATTCCACATATTACTTCTGTGCTGGAATTGTAACTGTAGCACCATTGTCAGAGGTTTCCAATTTTATTTTCAAAATTTTCCAGCAATAAAGTAATTATTACCTGTTGATCCAAAATCTGCCCCTTTGGTCAGCTCAGTATTAAAGGAGTTTTTTAAAAATAAGCTTAAATATGTGTCTCTGTAACTTCTGCCCTTGGAGAATGAGCTCTACTCTTTTGGGTGACAAGGACTAAATCTGTTTATTTCCCTTTCTTTATATCAATCTTCTTAAAATTTATAGCTAATTATCTTGGCTCAAAATAATTCTTCCCAAAGTGGCTAAAGGTGTAGGGAAGTTGGGATGGGTAGGGGAATTGTAATAAAGGAAAAGAAAAAAAATGTGAGATAATGAAAAGATGGAAATAAAGTGTTTGTAGATGGGTTGGGGAGTAGGGGGTGAAGGGAGGTCAGGAACAAGGGGAAAAATGAGAACCAACAACTGTCATGTAGAGGTACAAGATCCCAACATGAATGTAACTGTACTGTATTCCTAAAATGTATCAATAAACTCAAAGCTGAAAAAAATTTCTTCCCTACATTCAAACCCCAGCTCCTTCAACAATCTTATATTTATAGCATGGTTGTTAAGCACTTCATTATAGATGCTGTAATCTACTATTATTTTGGATATTAACACAAATAGTAGGACAACGTATAGTATAAAAACTAAATCCACTTTAATAAAAATTTAATTTCCTTTCAATTTTAATTGGAAAAGTTTTTTAACTTTTGAATAAGGCCAATGGTGTTAAATCAGACAAAAAATCACATCAATTTTTCATTGTATTCTACCTGTTACAGACAGCTTTTCAGGCACTCTTCAACCGCAAACCTTCAACTACAATTTAAGGATATCATTAATTTAATAAAATTAACTATTTACTTCTTTTTAAATTTACTTAATCTGTAGTGATAAGATTCCTAACAAATCCTCTTATTGTATCAGGCAAAATCAGAATGTGTAGTGAGAAAGGCTTGGCAAGTCATTCAGGGGACAATGCCTGAAAAACTCCAACCTGACAGGGACAGAGACCCAAAAGACAGTCCAGCTTCCGCCAAATGGCCTACGGAATAACAAATTGCACTTGCTATATTTTTCAGAGTATTTCAGAAAAAGGTAAAAATTATCATGTATTCTTTGAAACTAGAATTTAAATTCTGGTAATTTGTTCAAAGTAAATAGATTAACCAGTTATTGCCACATTGCTTGCTCTTGAGATAATATATTTGCCTTATTAGCTCAGTTTTGTTGAAAGTCATCATCAATGATTTGAGTTGTGACATTCATAATGATTTTTATAACTCAGCATTTAGCTATGTGATGATATTTATTGTTATCTAGTTGTTTTAAGTTCATGAATCATGTTTTGTAAATGGTTTCATAAGGTTTGGGAAACCAAGGCTCATGTCTTCTCCTTTTGTGGTTTTTATTTCCTCTCAATATCTAGTATAGTGAGCACTTAAGAATTACAACTTAACCAAGCAAGATCTGCATATAGATCTACTATGTAGTATGGATCTGAGCTGAATCATCGGCCCGGTATGAATCTATTGTAACATTCCAGTTTGTGCCATTAACCTCACCCAGCTTTCTAGGAAGACTTTAGTCACATGGATCTTGGGCTGGTTAGTTTAGATGAGTTAGAGACAGTTGACCTTATTATTTAAAACAAAACAAAACACCCAAAAAGCTTTTTATGTTGCTGCTTAGATGTAATATGACTCAGTTCATACACATAAAGTACTGATTTTAATTAGTTTAGCAAGTTTAAGGCTCTACAAGTAGCCCTAAATATGCTCTTTATAGATGACTAATATAAAGTATTTGCAAATTATGCTAACTGCTCCTCCAAGCATTGGATTATATGTTTACTTTGAGAAATTTACTCTTTCTCCTAGCAAATATTCTTCCTTCTCTCTACTGCAAGAACTATGAAATTTGTCTCTGGTCACGAGGATTTTTATATTAACCTACTTTTCAATCTTTGCCAAAGAAAATCCTATTTTTCTGCAGTTCCTGCTTTGATTAGCTGAAAACTGGCAAGCCGCTTTATTCTGATGCTTCTAGGACCACTCAGCATTTCTCAAATTATTTGAGATTTTGTTGTTTTTCGTGGTAGAAGACAAATGCTTAGATTGTTTTTTTTTCCGGAAATTTTCACTGTTGTGAAAGAGCTGCTAAGATATTTTCAGTCTGGATATTAAAGAAATAAGTACTCTAAACATTGTTTTCCAAGTCATAAGTGCAATAGGTATATATGAGAGAGATTAATTATTCATTGACTTTTTAGAGAGCCTAATGACCTGTTTTGTGACATCAATCTACAGGAAATACTTAAAGTGAAATTCGCAATAATTTTTTCTTCTTGAGCCATCTGCAGGTTGAATGTCAAATAGTGAAAAATGTTACTAAATCAGATACGGTGTTGATAATTTGATGTACTAATCTATTGCTTCCAATTTTATTATTTTTATTAACTGAAACATGATGTACATATGTAGTCAATGCCATGTTTAAGCACTACGAAATGGCTGGTGTCTAAAGTGTGTCTACTTTCTTCTCTACTCCGTCAGTCCTGCTTTGAGAGACACTCACTCTTGACAGATATTTATCCAAAATCTCCCCAAATTTATAGACTTATACAAGCTCAGTAGATCTACCTATGCCATTTCTATGTTGTTTTATGTTCCTTTTATATAAACAAGGTTAATCTTGAGGTGAAGTTCTGTATTTATTTTAATGCCCTTACTCTATCAATATGTCTTAGTAATTTCACTTCAGCATATTGATTCAGTAAATACTTTTAGACTACTTCATAGAATTGCATTACATGGATGTTCCACAATTTATTTTTATAAGCCCCCACACTGATGGATTTTAAATGTGTGTATCTGCATGTATGAGCATACTCAGATAATTTTAAACATTAAATTTCTCAATGTATGAATTCACCAAACAGATTGACTAGACTATTTGTTAATCTTACGTATTTCTTGATATCTGCCATTTATACTAGTTAGAAAAAATCAGTTTAATTCTATAAATATCCATGAAAGCTTATTCTGTCTCCAGCACTGTGCTAGACTCTGTACTTCATCTAAAGTTATAATACAGTTCCTGCCCACACAGTTTTTACTTTGTAGTTTAGAAAATGAGACTTACACAAAAGAAATAATTACTGAATGATATGCAATGAGGCACCCTAGAAGTGAAGCTCTGTAGTGAACTCACGTGCTCAGTATAAACAGGGAGGCTCCCAAAATGTCACAAGTCTATAAGCATAGGCCAATTAAAGAGTTCCACACTAGTAAAATGACCTGTCTTTGTGACACATCTGAAGCTTGACTTAAACTCTAATTTGAAGACCATACAGGAAATTTTGAAGAAAAAAATAGCATTTAAAAAGTAAGGAAATCTAAAAATAATACCCTATAAATTAAAATAGTGTTTTTCTCTAACAAAGCTCTTTTGTCCCCTGAGAAACTGAATACTGGTTTTTCCACAGCCCACAAATACGAGTTGATCTACAGCATATAGATACAGTGGCATGCCCACTCAATCTCACACTCAAAAGAGCTTCCTACTGTTTATCTGAAACTGCTGATTCAGAGAAGCAAAGGAGAAAAATAACAGAAGAGGCTGATATTAATGGCTAATCTTTGTGGTAGAAGGTAATTCTTGAAGTTTTGAATATTGTACAAGGAAATTTAAGCAGAAAAGATTTGAGTGGAAACACAATATCACATTTACTTTACAAAGAATGCTGTATTTAATTTCCATCCTTCAGATCATGTTTTTTGAACTGGGGATTTAAGGGCTTTTCAAAAAGATTGAAAAGGTACAAATTTGAATCCAATACTTCTGTGGGTCATAAGTTTATATCATTCTTCCCTGTGCTGCCACAATCATTTGAGCAAAATGATATGGTGGTAGAAGGTGATAAAATGCGCTTAGAAGAAAGTATACTGTGTCGTACATTTAGAGTTTTGGAAAACCTGTTATGGTAATGGAATGAGTGAACAGCTTTCAGAGTATATTTAGTTAAGATGAAAGCAGTGAATAGGAAAACATGATTTTCCTATAACATATTTTGTATGTGAATTATAACACAGTGAAATATATTTTTCATTGAAATAAATATTTCAGTTAGCCATTTACCTCCTATTCTGTGTAACATATTCACAAACTAGGAGATGAGCATGTGCTCTAACATTAATAGAATACAAAATTTGTCAATTTTTCAATAATGTACCATTTCCTTCAATTTTCTATACTGATCTACAAATATTTTTATACAGCTAACATGTGCAAAGTGTCACAGTCAACATTGTGGGTAATGAACATGAAAGAGGTCATCCTCTGGTCTTAGATTTAGGAATCTTGCCTTCTAAGCCAAGCTTGACTATATGACCTAGAGATTCACTTTTTTCAGGACATAAGCTCTAGCTTTAGTGATCATTGAGGTCCTTCTCCCCCACAATATAGTGTAGTGCAATTCATGAATACCATAATCTGTATCACTTAGTAATATATTCAAAGGAGTGTGGAAATTATTACAGAAATAATTATGATAGAAAAACAGATTACTATTTGTAATTTCAAAAAAGAGGAAGCTACAAAGAGAATGATGTGGAATTCAAAGGAAGAAGCGTCCCCATTAATGGCTGATGCTCTGAACAGTTTCATGGAACAAATTTTCATGTCCGTGAAAGATTGGACTTTTGGTAAGTGGAAACGGGAGTCACAGGAACTAGTTGATACCTTCTGTACACTTTTTTTTAAAAAAAAATGAGTTTATTGGTACATTTTAAGCATACAGTACAGTTACATTCATTATTGGGATCTTGTCCCTACACTTTTTATATTCTGGATATTATTCAGGATTTGTAACTGACAAAGCCAAGGTGGCATAAAGGCTTTTAAAAACATAAGGAAAGATTTGGGCCAGGGATTTAGCTCAGTTGTTCTGACGCATGCCTCACAAGTGCAAGGTCCTGAGTTCAATCCTTGGTACCAAATAAATAAATTAATAAGCCAAGGTGACAGAAGGTGTTTTTTATTCTCATGACTGGATTTTGAACCCAGGGAGCACTGACCTGCATTCCAGCCATTTTTATTTATTTTGTTTTATTTTGAGACAATATCTTGTGAAATTGCCTAGGTTGGGCTTGAACATATATTCTTCCTCTCTCAGCCTCATAAGTAGCTGGGATTATAGAACTGTGCCTCTACACCCAGACAGAAAGTGAAATTTTGAAGAAAAATTTCATTGTATTTTTGAAGGAAATGTGAATAGATTGGAGTTATAGACAATGAAAATGAAAAGAGTATGATGTTTGGGGAGCAAAGAGAATGTTCATAGGAATAGAATTCTTGTACAAATGCCAAATGCATTTATATAATACTCAATAAAACACTTTTCGTATCGCTGATTCCCAGGATATGGGAGTATAACACAACTGTTTAGAGTGTGACATTGGATTCAGATATGTCACAGCTCTGTCACTTACCAGGAGTAGAATCTTGAACAGTTACAGGGCTTCTTATGGTTTGTTTCCCTATCTATGAAATGGATATATGTAATGACTGCCTCATGAAATATGAGGTTAAAATAAGATTATGTATATAAAGCGTGCAGTAAAGTGAGTGACACGTAGAATGAGCTAAAAATGTTACTAAAAGGTAGCATAGCATGTGTTATTGTTCCTCTGTAACAGAAAGGCAAAACGGAGGCTCTAAGAATCTATGCCATTTGTTAGCGTCCAGTATTCTTTATACTACATCAGTGAATCACAGCCTGAGTTTTCTGCCCACACCCGCTCCCTGAGGGAAACTTTGTAGGTAATAATGAGAATATATGAGGAATTTTCAATATCTGAAATGAGCCTTACAGAGGGCAATGGTTTACTTGCAATAAATTACACAACCTGCCTAAAATGTCAAGTTTCTTTGCTTTTGCCCGAAATTATATCAACCCATGTTGGTAATATTGGCTATCTCATGCTTATGTGAAACTGATTGGCAGCTATATATGTCTTCGATAAATATAAATGGGGAAAATGAATTTTATATCATAAGTGCAATTGACAAGGGAGATTATTTTTAAGTTTGGAAGAACATAGAGGAAAAATAAAATTCTCTTCTGCTTCTGAAATGGTTGCAAAGCTTTGCATTACACCAGGCTTTCCTCTCTAACTCCGAAGAAGTTGGGGGAACAGGGGTAGAAAGATAAAAGTTGTTATCAGGAGGAATTTCCGAATTTGAGAGCTCAATTGTAATGTTTTCATATAATAAGTGTGTGTGCCCGTGAGCTTGTGGTTTTCTCCTGTGAGAAGGAGATGAGGCAACTCAAATTGGCCCGCTTTACAGAAGCACCAATATAATAGCCAGTATTTCAACCTTATCTTGTGTTCCTCCATTCCATAGTTCTCCCCACTCCAAGCAAAGGAATGTAACCGTCTAATTTTCAGTTTTTCATAACTTCTGCACCAACATTGTCTCATGCCTGATTTAAAATTGATTTGTTCTAGTCAAAGGAAGAATATATGTGTGAGAAGATGAATGGAAATGCAATTAGAGAATTATGGACTGTGAGTATACAGAATGTCCTATGTAATGCTTAGATTATTTATTAACTTGACAATATAGATCATCTTCTGCTGTCAAGTTGTACTAAGAATACTCTGGTTCCAATTCATCCTGCAGAGTAACATAAATACAACAGGTGCAGGAGGAAGAAGTAGGAGGCTAATAATAGTAGCATCACTTACTAAGGGCCAATTGCCAGCAGTGTTACACATCCATCTGTATTTCTTGAATGCCTACTGTGGGCCAAATACTACCCTAGGAAATGATATATAGCAATGGACATAACAAAATATTTGGCTATACTTATGGAGTTCAAATTTTATCATTCTAAGTATTTTTACAAGGATCACCTCACAAGAGCCCTATACTGTTGGTACTGTTGGTATTCTCAATTCACAAATGAGAAAGCAAGAGTTAACAAGTTATTTGGTCAATGTGACATAGTGAGCAATATCAAATTTGGAAAATGATCCAAGACCTGCCTCTTAAATTCATATTTTCCATTATTTTTTTCTAATTTTATTCTCTACTATGCTGCTTCACCAGATAACTTTTTGACGTTACTGTCAATAAACTCTTCTCTTGTAGCCATCATTCCTTTATGTGGTAATGATGAAAACATTTCAGGAAATGAAAATCAAGAGGCAAATTCTATCATGGTGGTAAAGCAAGGTGTACATTGGCTTTCTCAAACCCTAAACAGAAATGATACTATGCAGAATTTGTGTGATTTGGGAAAATATTGATAGTTTTGATTGAGTACTTCTTATATATCAGCTATAACACTTTTTATCCATTTTAATTCTTGTAGCAATCCCGTAAGATATGTACCAGTATTATTATCATCTCCATTATCTAGAGGTTAAACAAATTATCAATATTCTTACCTCAGGTTATGAGGAATAGAAATGAGATTAAATCCCAAGTATATTCTATAGTGTGTACTCATAACTTCCAGTATATTACTTACAATATAGCACCATAAGAATTGATTGCTTAAAAATTCCAGATATGCTAAGATAAAGGCATAAGATAGAGCAGTAGCAATGAGAACAGGAAGGATGATGTGAATGAACTATGCATTTTATTAAAAGAAGGAACTAGATTTGCTAAATCTCAGATGAATGTGACAAACATATGGTTGGACCATTGATAGAAATTATTTTTAATTTTAAATAAATCAAAGACTTGGGAGGGAAAAACTTTTGTTTCTGGCATTCCAAGATTGAGTTGATGGTAAGATGTATAGGTCAGAAGAGCTATTAAGCAGGTAAAATATGCGACTGAAGCAAATATTTAAAAAGAGAAGCGAACTCTGGAGACAAAAGAGAGGGATGAAGAGACATGTAATGAGAACTTAAGAAGAGCAAAAGCTAACCTTGGGCATTTTCTTTTTTTCCCATGATAATAATTCTGTTATAAGATTCTACATCATTAGATATCAAACTCAAGATAGGATATTCCCTTGATTCCTCACACTTTGGGAACCGATATCAAAACATAACAGAATGCAATCTTATTAATGAAAGAAATCAGGTAACAAATTAGACCTTTAAGGTAAGAAAGCTTCCAGTGGATCCTTACTATGGTCCAAATTATGGCTTTTATGCATTTTATAAAGACCTGTATTTAACTAGATTGAAATCCTTAGATGTATAGCATTTATATAAAAACAGACTTATAGTGAATGATAAATCTATAAGATTGAAAATATAAAAGTCATGTTAGTTATTTAAGTTTTGCTGAAATGAAACCACTCATTGAAATATGACTATGGCTAAGTTGATGTGTGTAGTGAAGGTGTGCGATTTATACACTGCTTTTATTAATTGTGCTGCAGTGTGCCATGGTGTCTTTGGTTCTCATCTGACATGAAAGCAATACGTAAAAATAACAAAAGTTGGCACTCAAATCATGTGGCTATACCCAGTTATGATCACATAGAATATCCCAGGTATATTTTGTTGATTAATTTTAGTTGAAACACAAGGGGTGAGAGAAATGTGCACACACAAGTATTCTCAGAAAAACTTTGATGTCTAAAAACTCTAGTTTTAAAAAAATACTAATTTGAAGGTAAAGGGTGCATACACTATCTTGATGTAGATTAATAAATTAGAACATTTCCTTAACATTCCTTAAAATTTCCTTTAATCCTGCCAATATTTTTATATAATGAAAGTGTTGATTTAGGAGACATGAGTTTTCAATATAGTTGTTAACATCTTGTTATCAGACCTTAAAGAAAGTGCTTTGCTTTCTGGACCTTATCTATAAAATGGGAATTGAAGAAGAAGTGACAAAATGAAATACAGTGTCTCTAAGGTTCTGGAAATTTTCAAGTCAACCTTCCTTTTGATGTTCAGAATAGATGATAAAAATGAATTAGAGAATGCGTATATGCACTTATTCTCTTAATGTTTCTTACCATAAATCTCAGTTCATTTGCCAAGTTATGGCATGACTTTAAACACTTTATAGACATTTGCGGCTATTTTTTTGTAAGTGCAATAAATTTTTTTGAAGGACAATATATGTTTCATCTGATTTAAACTTTATGCAATGAGTACCTGTATCAAAATATATGGTAACTCATTAATATTTATAGTTTTTTATTTATCAGCTTAAAATACATTGTTAGCATTACCATCTGCATATTTTTTCCACTTTAATTGACTTTATTGGTACATTTTAGGGATACAGTACAGTTACATTCATTGTTGGGATCTTGTAACTCTACATGACAAGTCTTGGTTCTCATTTTTTCCCATTGTCCCTGCCCTCCCTTCACCCACTCCTCCCCTCCCCATCTACAACTACTTTATTTCCATCTTTTCATTATCTCACATTTTTTTCTTTTCTCTTTTCACCCGTCCCCTATCTGTCCCACCTTCCCTACACCTTTAGCTCCTTTCTTCCCATTTCTAAATGTCAGTAATCTTATTAGGATCTTCTGTATTATTGTAGATAATTCACACCAGAGAAACTATTTGGTATTTATACATGTGTGCCTTATTTATTTCACTTAGGAGTATATCTTCAATATGTATCCATTTTCCTATGAATGAATCTATTTTCTCATTCTTTATGGCTGAGTAATATTCCATTTTATAGAAAAACCACATCTTCTTTATCCAGGTTCCAATTGATAGGCAAATAGGCTGTTTCCAAGTTTTAGCTGTTACAAACTGTGCTGCTATAAACATTTGTGATTTCTTGATGGCAGCCATTCTTTGTGGGGTGAGGTGAAATCTCAGTGTTGTTTTCATCTGCATCTCTCGAATGACCAGTGATGTGGAACATTTTTTTCATATACTTACGTGCTGCTTTGACTTCTTTGTCTGGTAAATGTCTGTTCATTTCGGATGCCCATTTTTGAATCGGGTCTTTATATTTGGGGGGGCTGATTGTTTTGAGTTCTTTATATATTCTTGATAATAGTCCTTTGTCTGAGGAACAGCTGGTAAAATTTTTTTCCCACATTGTAGGTTGTCTCTTAGTTCTGCTGATGATTTCTTTTGAAGTACAGAAGCTTTTTAATAAGATGAGATCCCAGTTGTTGATTCCATCTGCTAATTCCCGTGCTACTGAGGATTTGTTCATAAAGTCTTTTCCTATGCCAATGTCTTTCAGAGTTCTGCCTAACTTACCTTCCAGCAAGTTAAATGTTTGTTTTAATATTTAGATCTTTAATCCATTTGGATTTTAATTTAGTGCATGGTGAAAGATAAGGGTCTAGTTTTAATCTGTGGCAGGTTGGAATCCAGTTTTTCCAACAGCATTTATTAAAGAGGCTATCTTTCCTCCACTGAGGATGGTCAACTCCTTTGTCAAAGATGAGGTTGCTGAGTATCTCTGCATTTGTTTTTGTGTCTTCCAGTCTGTTCCACTGATCATCAGGCCTGTTTCTTTGCCAGTACCATCCTGTTTTTATCGTAGTGGCTTTGTAGTATAGTTTCAAATTGGGAATTGTTATACCCGGTGCCATGTGTCTGTTGCCTAAGATGGCTTTTGCTATTCTAGGTCTCTTATGGTTCCAAATGAATTTTTGGATTCTTTTTTTGTTTTTGTGTCTTCCAGTCTGTTCCACTGATCATCAGGCCTGTTTCTTTGCCAGTACCATCCTGTTTTTATCGTAGTGGCTTTGTAGTATAGTTTCAAATTGGGAATTGTTATACCCGGTGCCATGTGTCTGTTGCCTAAGATGGCTTTTGCTATTCTAGGTCTCTTATGGTTCCAAATGAATTTTTGGATTCTTTTTTCTAGTTCTGTGAAATATAGTGTTGGAATTTCAATTGGCATTGCATTGAATGTATATAGTAGTTTCGGTAGTATGGCCATTTTCACTATGTTGATTCTTCCTACCCAGGATCAGGAGATATCTTTCCATTTTTTTATATCCTCTTCAGTTTCTTTTTTCAGAGTTCTGTGGTTTTCAGTGTAGAGATCTTTTGCTTCTTTTGTTAGATTGAATCCTAGATACTTCATTTTTTTGGGTGCTATTGTAAAAGGAATTTCATCTGCATATTTTTGTAACAACTTTCATTGCATGCATTTCCTGGAAATATGTATTTAAATTAAAGAGTTTGAGTGGCAATTTTTGTTGCATTTACTTATGCAAGCGTAGTTCTTAGGACCATTGCCTTACCATGAAAGATATGTAATTGTACTGTAAGTAAAACATGGAGTTATAGTGTATAATTATTTCATCAGGGCATATAATACAACACACATTTCTTTTCAAATTAGAGAACACAGGACTTGGCATTTGTAATATACTTCTAAAAATAAGACTTCTTCAGATCCTAAAGACTCAATTTATGAAAGAGAAAGTGATTTACTTGTCTTGTGCTGTGTTTCCAGAAAACAATTCATTGATGAAATCTAGTATTCTATAAAAGCATCAATTAGTAACTCTGATCATGTCAGCTCGCATAATTTTGCCTGCCTAAATAAAGGCTTTAGAGTATACATAATCATATTGAGAAGCAAAATATAAAGCTTTGTTTCCATAGAGATAATTTAAAAACACATTTTTTCATTAATAATGACTCAAAGTTAATAACATCAGTAATAAAATATGAATTATTGTTACTAAAAATTTTCTACAAAGATTCTAAAAATTGGAATCTTTATATACATTAGTGGGCATATGTATGTGATTTATATCTTAATTTGTTTGTGTTATAAAATGAAGTTATTTTGACCATTGGGGGAAAAAATAAAGACAGCAATAACCATATCTGTGAAGTGAAGTGGCCAATTCAATAATGGTCTAATTTATTAATGAAAAATGATGGAAGACTTATATCTCTCCACCTCTATTTTTTTGTTTTGTTTTGTTTTTTGAGACAAGGTATCACTATGTAGTTGATGCTGACCTGGAACTCACTATGGAGCCCAGGCTGGTCTCTAACTCACAGCAATCCTCCTGCCTCAGCCTCCCGAGTGCTGGGATTATAGGCATGTGCCACCATGCCCAGCTCTCCACCTCTTAATAAGGGACCAGTTTGTTCTTTGAAATTAGTATTGAATTAGGATAAAGTCTACATTTTATTGTGTCTAGATTTACCAAGTTTTGCATCTCTCTTATCCACAATTTCGTTTTATTTAATACAACTTGATTGCATCTTGTTATCACTTTGGCTTGATTTGCTTTCTATCTTCTTACATGAAAAGCTGCTAATCTTTGGAAATTAGTTCCTTATTAGAGTCAATTGAGATTTGCAACATAAGATACAAGCTTTTAATTTTGACTCTAAATAATCATCTGTAAAAGAATTCCTAGAATGAAACATCATCAGCATAAATTACTATGTTTTCATTTTAATGTTTTTAAAGTATGCGTATGGGAATGATTTTTCTCCTACTTAGTTTTGGTTGATTATTTTGCATCTTCCCACTCAATTCCTTGTGTGGATTCCCTGATATACTGCTTGATTAGTGAAGCTCCAAACTTATACTTTTGTTACTATCATCGAGTTATAGAATCAATGATTTATATCTCTTTTAAAGTCTTCTTGGTATAATGTAGATTCTCACACTGAGTTTGATTCCACTTATTTTGAAATGAAATTATGATTTTTGTATCAGTTAGCAATTGTCACTTAATGGCCCAGTCTACAGATAACTCAAGAAACAGTATTGCCATTTATTGAACTCCTTGCTCTCTTATATGAGCAGAAGATCTATAGGCATTGTTACTTTTTTTTTTTTGGCTTTCTAAAAATTGGTCCACTTGAGTACTTATCTTAATTACTGGATCCTTCTTTTGTGATGTCTTGAACTTGGTTATGTACAATTTTTAGGCCAGTACCATTAGAGGTTGTGAATGTCTTAGAGATGGGACCCCCAGAATAATTGTGCTCAATTTTTCAGCATAAGAACTGGAGACTAATGAGAAAAACGTTTGATAAACAATTGATTACTGATTTCATGTTGGTTGGTCTCTGCTAGGAATTTTTGTGCTTCTGGGTGAAATAAATGTAGAGGATGCTTCAGTTCGCTCCATCTAAACCAAAAGCTGGGAGCTTTGAAGATTCTTCTATTTTAAGAGACTTCCTAGAGTGATTAGTGTATAGTTTGTTAGCAGAAAATTCATCCTTAAGTAGAGTATCCATATAATTTATCATCCAAACTGGAAAACATCTTAAAATAAAAGTGGTTATTAACTAATAATTATGCTAGGGAGACTGTTATAAATTGAGACAGTTCTAGGCAAACGAAATTATTTGGGACAAAATGGAGAAAGCTCTATACTATCCCCAACCTAACCCTCTCCATCCTTCTGCCTAATCTATGAAAATGTTTTGTGTTATATACATAACTCAGGGATTCTTTAATCATGTTGATTTGTGTTCCTATGTCAGGCATCATGTAAAACTAAACAAGCCCTATTCATCTGGCTCCAAATAAATCCAAATAAGGTTTTCCAACATACACTTCCATGTCCTCATCTTCTGCCATCATTTTTGTTTAGTAATCTGAGGCTTAGAGAAAAAAAGAAGATAATACCGTGGTTTTTCTGCAACACAAATTGAAGTGTACCACTTCTTTATACAAAACACTTTAGTGAGTCCCTATCTTCATGGCCATTGTGATCTGATTCCTGCCTCAAATCCCACTGTAATCTACCTTCTTCCTTTCACCTCTCCCAATTCACGTTTGCATTCCAATAATATAGAAATATACAAAAATATTACATATTATGTGGTAAGAAATGTGCATATACATGAAAAGTACCTCATCATCAACATAATGCATGATGTGTACTTGGAATCTAATAAATATTGCTGAACAAAGAAATGCACGAAGAAGTAAATGCCCAGAGAGAAATTTTAAGACAATTTGTTTTTAATGTGAATCAATATATTTTGATTGTGATTCTTTTTTAAAATTAATTTTATTGCTACATTCAATGTATACAATGTAATGACATTCATTGTTGGAAATTTGTACCTTTACATAATCAATCTTGGTTCTTTTTATTCCCCAGTCTCCTGCCATGCTTTCAACCCCTCCCTCCCTCCCTCTCTACAAGGACTTTATTTCCATTATTTTTTATTTTCTCAAATTAATTCCATTGGGCTTTCTTATATTGTTGGGTTTTTTAAAATCAAAGCATAGAATTATTACTTTATAACATTCTCTACTAATTTATGGGCCTTTGACATGCTTAATGGAAGTTACCATATTAGTAATAGGAAGCAATTTTCCAGAGCCATAATTAACCAAGTTTCATTCTTTAAAATTGTGTAAGGAATATCCTCAGATTTAAACTGTGCATAGGGCTGGGGATTTAGTTTAGCGGTTCAGTGGCCTGCCTTGCAAGCACAAGGACCCAAGTTCAATCCCAGTACCAAAAAAAAGAAAAAACAAAAAACAAAAAACAAAACAACTATGCATAGCATAAAATTTTGCCTCTGATGCATCCCGGGTGAAAAGTTCACGTTGTAAATACACAATCTATCCAAATATTCAGAATGAATGTACATTTCTTTCTTCACAGAAGTCTAGTAAGAGATTGATTGGTGAAACTGAATTTATGAAATAAACAAATAAAGCAACTACATAGTAAAAGAAAAGAGACTTGAAATCACTATCACTAATCTCAGAACGGTGCTTTACATTATAGTATATAAAACATTTTAAAAGAAATTTTCTTATTTAATTACTTGATGTGTAGGCAGAAACTCTGGGGTAGGCAAGAAAAAGTAGTCATTGTAATCTATATTTTACACATGAGGGCATTAGCTAGTGACATTTTTTCATTGATTTCAGTCCATATAGTTAAGCTTCAATTATTTATGAGATTTTGAAATGAATAATAATCATGTTGTAGGGTGCTCCTTGAAATTAATGATGCCTAAGGAGTCTTAGTCCTTAATATAATTTTGACTTAATTTAAATGTTCTGATCTGTAAAACCAAACCTATAGGCTTGGAGAAGACTTGTTTGAAGATTAAAAAGAGAAAAACCAGTCAGGTCTTATTGATGATATAATGTGAATAGTTAATAAGCAGAATTGGAAAGCAATGAAGCTTTCTTCATTCATCCATTTAGTACCCATTATCAGCACCAGTTCAAATATCTAGTTTGCAATATCCTTAAAAAGCAATGTACAGATAAATATTTGTGTTATTGTCCCCTCTAAACACACACACACACACACACGCACACACACCAAAATAAATAAATGGTTGGAGGGAGGGATTAATGAATAATACCCTCATATTTTGCCCTCAGTTGATGAAAAATAAATAGTATAGATATCTATACCAGATTCAATCACCCAGTCCTACATCAGTGTTTGAATTACTAAATTATCAGCAAAATACATATCAAGTATTTTTCACATATTAAACACTGTGCAACATGCCATAGTTCCCAGAAGATGAACTTTGACAGTGACATATTTTAGAGGTGCAAATGGCACATTTGTGAATTATAAACCTTATTCTCAGTAGTCCCACTAACACTTTTATCCCTCTTAGTGAAAGGGTCTCATAAATCAGCCATGGCAATGTTCTCAAATTAATGTGTGTGTGTGTGTGTGTGTGTGTGTGTGTGTGTGTGTACTTTTTCCCATATATTGCCATATTTTCACATTTCATAGATGAGAAAACCAAGGCATGAAGAATAAAAGATATCTGCCCTTGATCAAATGATCTTTAACAAGGCATTTAATAATATTGAATTTTCCTATATAAAGTAAGTATAACCAACTCATTCTATTATCTGATCAAATGCGATGATGCTTGTGAAGTGACTTTTGTACATTTTGATGCATCATCAGCAGTTTATTGTTATCTAAATTTACTAGCAGTTCTGGCTTTCCAAATGAGCAGGCTAAGAATGTGGGTAGGACCTTAGCAGTTCATTGGTATCTATAACTCATGAACCCTGTGTGCTGTACACAGCATGAAGAGGACTCCACCAACATGTGCATCAAAGTGCCAACTTCAAGCCAGCTTTGCACTGTGGTTCCCCTCAGTACAGGGCTACAGGGGAAACTACCAAACAAATGACCTGATCAAGGACAACGACTCAAAGAAGTGTTAAGCCCATAAGAGTCGGCTGCTTCAGAGAGAAATAAAGAATGGGCCAGCAGTACTAGTTCCAAGGAAAGCCCATACCTGGTGTAAACTAAAAAAACAAAACAGCATGGAGTTTTACTCTGAAAGTGGCTTCTCTACCGTGGGATAGACTTGGAGAAGAAATCAAGTGCAGTACCTGCCCCATTGCCAGAGAGAATTTAATCATGTGCCACTTTGGGAAGAAGTTGGTTGTGTGCTACTGAACCACAAAATGCCTATACTACAGCTTCACTCCAGGACTGACATGCTACCCTTCCACGGGGACTGTGTGAGAGATAGCCACAGGAGACAGACTGGTAGGATGAAGGATAGACATAGTTGCCCTGATGTCCCCCATAAAGTTAAAGCTCAGGCCAGAAAGGACATGAGGCCTGCATTCTGTGATGTGAGGTCAGCATCAGTGAGCCTGGATTTCAAAGGTGACTGGATCTGAAGGTAACAGCAATGGCAGTCTGCTTCAGCCCCCAAAGAAGACCAGTGGTCTGATTGCTTCCCCATGTACACATGTGTGTGTGTGTAGATCCCTCACATCTTTCATACTTGCCACAGATCGGATCTCCACATATTGTGGAGAAATCTCATAAATAGTGTGGTCACCTCACAACCCCACAGGCTATAAAGAGGGGCAAAGAGTGCTATGATTTGCTGGATTGAAAGACTACAGGACCTGAAAAGAAACCACTCATTTGGCAATACATAGGATTTTTTTTTCTTTTGACCCCAATTTTTCCCTTCTATTAGCTTTTTTGAGGGTGGTTTTTGAGTTGTATCTATTTTATTTTTCTCTTTTAAAAATTATTTTGCCCTTGTTCATTTGTTTAATCGGGTCCTTTTTCTCTCATTTCTTTGTTCTCTCTCTTTGAATTTGTTTCCTTATTTTTATTTTTTCTTTGGCTTTCTTTCTATTTTTCTTATTTCTCCCTTTCCTTGTGTTTTTCTCTTACTTTATCTAATGCTACTAATTTCCTTTTTCTCCTTTATAGGATTCCTTTTTTAGTCTATCACCTTCTTCTCACCTTCCATTGCTTAATTTTTCAAATCTATTTTCTCATTTTCCCATTACCTTAAACTTCTATCCTTACTAGTATAATCATTAAGCTTCATGAATTGCTAGGTAGTTGGTTAAGTAAATCATATAGTTCAACACCATTCTACTGACAGTGGAGGTAAAGTTTTTCTATTGAGTAGATATTTACTGTAGACTGGTTTATCTGGGGTTTTTATACTATAATCATAGATCTTTCTTATATGGTTAAGGGTGGCACATTATTGGTTCTTAGGGTTTGTCAATATCCAGCTTATATTTAATACTATTGGTATTGCTGACTTCACTATTATTGCCAAGGTGACATAGTTGTTGGTATCAATTGGTTTTCTGTGTGTGCCAATACCTGGATTGGCAAGGAATCATAAACAATACTATAGTCCATTCCCAAACAACTAAGTACTGCACAAAATAAACCGCAACCTCCCTTACCAAATAAAGGTCATGATTGGATCCCCTAAGCGAGATAAAGGCCAATAGTTAGCCACACGTGAAGGATATGTCTAAAAAATAGACATTAATTAAGGAGGTCTCCATACTAGCAACACATTATAATCAGTCTGTAAGCTTCAACAAAGAATACAAAGAAACAACAACAAAAAAAGGAAACATGAGACAAGGCAACAAAATGCCCCCCATAACTCCCAACTTCCTCAAAATTGATTTTGAGGGCATAAAGGGGGAGGAAATAAAAAGCCACACAGCCAAAATATCTAAACAATATCACTGGATTTAACAAAATATATTCATAAAGTGCTTGGTGTATTAAAATAAGATATAACTAAACAGAGTATAATCCTAATAAAACAAATACTTCTATTGAAATTAAGAGCAGTAGTAAATATCACAGAGATATATGCACACCTAAGTTTATAGTGGAACAGTTTGTAATAGCTAAAACTTGGAAACAGCCCATTTGCCCATCAGTTGGAGACTGGATAAAGAAGATGTGGTTTTTCTATAAAATGGAATACTACTCAGCCATAAAGAATGAGAAATTAGAGTCATCATGGAATAATGGATACATATTGAGGATATACTCTTAAGTGAAATAAATAAGTCACACATGTGTAAATGCCAAATAGTTTCTCTGGTGTGAATAAACTATAATGGTATGTAAGATCATAATGGTGTAACTGACAATGTGAAATAGGAAGAAGGGCTAAATGTGTAGGGGAAGTGGGAAGGGTAGGGGAAAGGAAATAAGGGAAAAAATATGAGAAAAAAAATGGAAATAAAGTTTTTGTAAATAGGGAAGGGAGGAGGGGGTGAAGGGAGGGCAGGGACAAGGGGAAAAAATGAGAACCAAGACCTGTCATGTAGAGGTACAAGATCCCAATGATGAATGTAACTGTACTGTATACCTAAAATGTACCAATAAACTCAATGAGAAAATAAATTAAGATCAGTAGAAGTTACTAATGTGATGATAATGTCAGCTCTAGAAAACTGGTCTAGAAAACAATTAATACAATATACCTTCAAAACAAAATGATAACATGAAAAATGGCCCTAACAGCTGTAAAATGATGCAAAGAAGAATAATCTATGACTGCCTGGAATTTGTGGAAAATCCAAAGACAGCACAAAAGGCATTAAAAAACCTGTTTACAAAAGCAATAACAGCAGTAAAAATATGAAAAAAGAATCAAAAATAGAGATAAGTGAGGCATATAGAATCCCAAATAGTTGTGATAACAATTACCCTAAGACAAAGTTAAAATACCACAAATCAAACACAAGAACAGAATCTTAGGAGCTGTTAGAGAAAAGCAAAGGAAAAATTATAAAGAAGATCCCATCAGAATTACAGCAGACTTCTCAATATGAACCAAAAAGCAAGGAGACCTTGGAATGAAGTTCTTCAAGCCCTAAAAGAGAAAAATAGCTTCCACTCCAGACTGATGTATTCTGCGAAACCACCTTTCAAAATTGATGGATAAATAATATTTTTCATGATAAACAACACCTGAACGATTAATGACTTTGAAAACTGCCCTCCAAAAAGTTCTCTGGAATATTCTAGAAAGAGACAATGAAAACAATAGTGCCAAAGATCCAAAAGAATAAATGCCCAGGGAGGGAAAGCAATTAAGTAAAAGGAAAAAAAAAAAGGAAATCAACAACAAGAAAACAATACAACAACAGAAATATATCAGTACCTCTCAGTTATAACGACCAATGTGAATGGTCTCAATTTGTCAATTAAAACACATTAGCAGAATGGACCAATAAACAAAATCAACTTTTATTATAAGATGAAATGAAAAGTTTACTCAACAGAAGTAATTTCATCACTATTTAGGGGAGGAAATCACCAACTTTTGTGCAAACAATGCCAGCCTTCTTTTAAGCATGAAGAACATAGCTGCTTAAGAAATGACATAAGCAATAATCCTACACCTACATCTCCCCTAAAATAAACTATTTTTTTGCGGGGCATGGTGGTGCAGGCCTGTAATCCCAGCATTTGGTAGGCTGAGGCAGGAGGATCACTGTGAGTCCGAGACCAGCCTGGGCTACATAGTGAGTTCCAGGTCAGTCTCAACTACATAATGAGATGATGTCTCAACCCCCCTCCAAAAAAAAAAAAATCTATTTTTTTACACATGTGCACAGCATTAGCAAATTAAAGCCCAAAAGAAATGCTCAAAAAATTCAGTTTATAAGAATGTTTCCTTTTACATTAAATGTTTATTTGAATCAAATGATTTTGTACATAAAAGTCAATAATATAAAAAAGAAAATCAAAGAAGAGGTATATAAGAAATATATATTATTTTAAATTAATTTTATTTCTACATTTTAGGTGTATAATACAATGAATGATATTCATCATTAGAGATTCATACCTTCACATAATATATCTTTATTTATTCTTATCTTTCCCCACTCTCCTGCCCTCCCTTCAACCCTTCTATCCCTCTCTATTTACAAAGACTTTGTTTCCACTTTTTCATTTTCTCTTATTACTTCCGATCCCTTCTTTATTTTCCCCTACCCCTCCCACTTCCTCTTTCCCTTTGCACCTTTTCTGCCTATTTCACATTAGCTACTATACATTTTGATCTTAGTTACACTTTCAGTTTCTCACAGCAGACAAACTATTTGGTATTTACACAGGTGTGTCCTGTTTATTTTGCTTAAGAGTATGGCCTTCATGTACATCCATTTAGCTATAAATGTCTCTAATTTTCTTTCTTCTTTATGGCTGAGTAGTACTCAATTTTATGGGAAAAAAACCACATTTTCTTTTTCCAGTCTCCAGTTTATGGACAACAGGGCTGTTTCCAGCTTTTAGCTATTACAAACTGTGCTGTTATGAACATGAGTGCACATATATAGCTCTGGTATGACTTTTAAATTATTTTGTGAAGATACCCAGTAGGGGAATAGCTGGGTGAAGTGGGAACTCTAATCTTAGTTCTTTGAGGTATCTCCATACTGATTTCCACAGTCATTGCACGATTCTACACTCCGACCAACAGTGGAGAAGGGTTCCTTTCTCCCCACAACCCCTACAGCATTTTTACTGGTATATTTCTTATCAGCCATATATTCTGGACTGATGTGAAATCTCTGCAGTATTTTGACTTGCATCTCTCAAATGACCAGTGAAGATGAACATGTTTTCATATGTTTATTTGCTATTCCTAATTCTTTGTCTGAGGAATATCTATTCATTTAAGAAGTCCATTCTGGATGGGGTCTTTAAATTTGGGAGGTCTGGTTTTTTAAAGTTCTTTATATATTCTAGATAGTAGATCTTTGCGTGACAAACAGCTGGTAAAATTTTTCTTCCATGTTGTGAGTTGTCTCTTCACACTGTTGGTCATTTCTCTTGCTGTTCAGAAGCTTTTTAATAAGAAGACATCCGACATGTTGATTGTGCTACTTCATGAGCTACTGAGGTTTTGTTCATAAAATCTTTTCATACACAAATGTCTTCAAGAATTCTACCTAACCTCTCTTCCAGACCGTTTAGTGTTTCTGTTTTAATATTTAGATCTTTAATCCATTTTTTATTTTAGTTTCATGCATGGTGAGAAATATTGGTCTAGTTTTAATATTTAGCAAGGTGAAACCCAATTTTTTGAGCACCATTTATTAAAGAGGCTATCTTTCCTCCAGTGGGTGTGTTTGGCTCCTTTGTTGAAGAGGAGGTGGCTGAGTGTGTCTGGACTTGTTTCTTCATCTTCTAATTTGTTCCATTGGCCTTTGGTTCTGTTTCTTTTCCAGTACTATGTTTTTTTGTGTGTGTTTTTTTTTTTAATCACAGCAGCTATATAGTATAGTTTCAGGTTAGGGACTATGATACCCACTACCTTTTCTTTATTGCCTAGAATTGCTTTTGTTATTCTAGGACTCTTCTTATTCCAAATGAATTTTTGGTTCATTTTCTCAAGGTCTGAAATGTGCTACAGGAGCATTAGTTGGGATGGCATTGAACCTATATAGCATAGATATAAAAATTCTTAATAAAATACTGGCAAAATGTAGAAGATCATCAAGAAAACTATACACCTTTACCTAGTGGGATTCATCCCAAGGATGCAGGGATGGTTCAACATATGCAAATCAATAAGAGTAATATACTATCTTATTACAGCAAGGACAAAAAACATATGATCATCTCAATAGATGCAGAAAACCCATTTGACAAAATCCAATACACATTCATTATAAAAATCCTACAAAAAATTGGAACTGACAGTCTCTGCTTAAACTGATAAAAGCCATCTATGAAAAACCAACAGGCAATATCATACTAAATGGTCAAAAACTGAAATTGTTCACATTAGAATCAGGGACAAGACAAGGATGTCCACTATCACCACTCCTGTTCAATATAGTTTTGGAAACAGCCACAGCAATTAGACAAGAGAAAGAAATAAAAGGTATAAAGATAGAAAAAGAAGAATTCAAATTGTCATTATTTGCAGATGACGTGATACTCTATATAGAAGACCCCAAGAACTCCGCCAGACGAAGTCTCACAGACTTAATAACCAAGTTCAGTAGAGTAGTTGGATACAAGGCCAACACACAACAATCAGTACTCTTCCTGTACATGAAAAACAGACTCAATGAAAAAGGAACTGGAGACACCACTCCCTTCACAATAACATCCGAAAAATTGAAATACCTAGGAATTAACTTAATGTAAGAAAACAGACCTCTATTCTGACAACTACGGTGCTCTGAAAAAAGAGATCGAAGAGGATATCAGAAAATGGAAAGACATCCCTTGCTCCTGAGTAGGAAGAACCGGTATAGTGAAAATGGCCATACTTACAGTATATATAAATTTAACCCCCAAAGAAATTTAAACACTAACAAATCGAAGGATTGAAGGCAATATTCCATACAACAGGAACTCAAAACTATCTTAATGTCAGACAAAGTAAACTTTAAGACAAAATTGAGCAGAAAAAGCAAAGACAGTCACTGCATATGGGTTCAAGGAACTATTCAACATAAAGAGATAACAATTATAAACATGTGTGCATTAAACAGTGATAAACCTTAATTCATGAAACACAACTGTGCATGAAAGTTCAGATAAACATCAATATTATCATATTAGGAGACTTTAGTACTTGATCCCACAAAGACACAGATCAAGTAAACAAAATATAAAAATGAAAAGTCAGAGTTGAAGCAAATGTTCAAACAAATGGACTAACTAGATAGATGCAGGGTTTTCCAAACTACTGCAGAATATGCATTCTTGTGGGAAGCAGAGGGAACTTTCTCCAAAATATACCACATATTAGCTAAAAATCCATGCACAAGTGAATGAAAAATAATAAAAATTTTAACATACATATTATCAGATCATAGTGCAATGAAACAAATAAACAAAAAAAAATCAATGGAGGGCAGGGGATTTACCTCAGTGGTTCCGCCACATGTCTCACAAATTCAATCCCTGGTACAAACAACAACAACAACAACAACAAATCAGTGGAAAAAGAAGCCACAGAAACTATTCAAATGCATGGAAATTAAACAGCACACTCTTGAATAATCCATGAGTTTCAGAGGAAATGTAGGAAGAAATAAGAGTGTTCCCAGCATTAAATAATAATGCCAGTACAATATACCAGAACTTGTGGGATGCAATGAAAGTAGTATTAAGAAGGATACCTGAGAATACTCACATCACGAAAACAGAGAATGAAAATAAGTAACCAAATTATGTACCTCAAGATCCTAGAAAAACAAGAAAGAACCAAATCCAGATTTAGTACGAGGAAAGAAATTGTGAAAACCAGCACAGAAATTAATGAAGTTGAAACTCAGAAAAAAATGAAAGAATTGGTGAATTGAAGAGCTACTGAGTTCTTACAAACAATAAACACAATAGAAAAACATTTAGCCAATCTTACCAAAAAAGGAGTAAATATACACAAGTTATGGAATTAGAAATGACAAAGGTAAAATCACAATGGACACAGATGAAATCCAGATTATTAGCAACTACTTTATAAAACTGTAAGCCAATAAATTGGACAACCCAGAAAAAAGTGGAACAATTGCTAGATACATATGAATTACCAAAAATAAACCAAGAAAATCCTGAATAATAAAAAAAAACAGGCAATGAAATTGAAGCAACAATAAAAAATCTACCAACTAAGAAAAAACCAAACACTGAAGGATTCACGGGTGAATTCTACCAGAACTTTGGGTAAGATCTAATGCCAATATTCCTCAAACTCTTACAAAATTGAAAGGGAAATAGTACTCCTAAAGTCATTCCTGGAGGTTAGCATTATCCTGATTTGAGATCCTACCAAAAAAGGAAACTACAGGCCAATTTCTTTAATGAATAAAGAGAACATACTTAAAAAGTTAGAAGATAAAATAGGTAAAACTCTTAAAACACATTGATGTAGGCAAGGGCTTTCTGAACGGAACTCCAATAGCACAAGAAACAATACCAAATATCAACAAGTGGGATCATGTCAAGTCAGAAATCTTCTGCACAGCAATGAAAACAGCGCAGAGACAACCTAAAAAAAGAGAAAAATATTTTCCAGCTATTCCTCAGGCAGAGGACTAATATTTAGAATATATAAAAAAAATCCAACAATTAAATCAACTAAAATAAAAGACTGA
This sequence comes from Fukomys damarensis, assembly GCF_012274545.1. Classification (NCBI taxonomy): domain Eukaryota; kingdom Metazoa; phylum Chordata; class Mammalia; order Rodentia; family Bathyergidae; genus Fukomys; species Fukomys damarensis. The sequence goes on from NW_022900951.1 coordinate 81,776,469, forward strand.
ATAGAAATGGGCAATGAAATGAATTTCCATTTCTCAGAATAAGTGCAGATGGTCAAGAAATACTTGAAAAATATTCAACATTGATCGCCATTAGCGAACTGTAAATTTATTTATTTGTTGCTTTTGTTTTTTGTTTTTTGGTAAAAGCAATCAAACTGAGGGCCTTGCACTTGCCAGGCAGGCACTGCACCCCTGTGCTTCCTCCCTGGCCAGAGAAATGCACATTTAAACAACACTTAGATATCATCTTTCTCTGAAAGAATAGCTATCATCAAGAATCAAACATAACAAATACTAGTGATGCTGCACAGTAAAAGGAACCATTGTACATTTTTGGTGGAAATGTAAACTAGTACAACCACTATTAAAAGCAGTATATAGATTCCTCCAAAAACTGAAAATAAATGCTCCATTTCACCCAGCTATTCCCATGCTAGGTATCTTCCCCCAAAAGTTAGTCATCTTAAAGTGATATATTAACAACCATATTGATAGTAGCATAATTTATAATAGCAAAATCTTGGAAACAGCCTATATATCCATCAAGAGATGAATGGATAAAAAATTGTGGTATTTGTACACAGCAGAATACTACTCTGCCACAAAGAAAGATATATTTAAGGTTTTGCAGATAAAATTATGTGCTTTTTCCCATAATTTAAGTGAAATAAATCAGACACATATTTAAATATCGCAAGGTTTTGCCTATATGAGAAACCCACATTTGTTTTGTACCAGGGATTGAACACAGGACCTTGCACTTGCGAGACAGGTGGCTGCACCACTGAGCTATATTCCCAGCCCTCAATCCAAAATATTAATAAAGGAGAAGGTACTAGATAATAAGAAATAGATCTTTTTCAAGTGTGAAGGTGAATGAGTCAGAGGGAGGGTTGAGGGAGGGGAGGGAAAATATGAAATAAAAGAGAATTGAAGTTAAAAATGGAAACAGAATTTTTGTAAATGGGAGGAGAACCAAAAATTGGATGGAGCAGAGAGGGATGGGAGGGGAAGGGTAATTAAGATGAATTATTTACATTTTCCACCTCTCCCCAATAAATGTAATCATGTACTAATAAAATTTTCATTTTCTGTAAAAGAAACATCTATAAATCTTAATGAATATTTTAAAATTATCTATAAGAAAAAGTCCTTTTAATATTGGTTGAAACTTATTTAATATTCTGTCTACTTTGAATTACTTTGAAAGATGTTTGGGGAAAGCATCTTTTCAGAAACGAAGGCCTATAAATGACTTATCCTAACTCAGTGTTGAATTCTTGAGATCTGGGAATTCATTTATTTATTTAATCATTTACCATTTGGAAAATCTTTAAAGAACTGACTCTTCCTTCCTACTCAAATTCATATTGAATCACCTTTTTTTTGATGGCCCAAATGGCCTTACATTAGTTCAGGCCCATATTCTAATTTGAGCCATTATAGCAGTCTCATATTTTTTTTTCTAGCATTTCTCTTCTAACCCATTTAATTATACTTTTTTGTATTACTAGCGATCCAACTCATGACTTTCACACTGAGCTTCATTACAGCCCTTTATTATTTTTTTCTCTCATTGAGTTTATTGATACATTTTAGGGATACAGTACAGTTGCATTCATTACTGGGATCTTGTACCTTTACATGATAGATCTTGGTTCTCATTTTTTCCCCTTGTCCCTGTCCTCCCTTCACCCCCTCCTCCCCTCCCCATTTACAAACATTTTATTTCCATTTTTTTCATTTTTTCCTATTTGTTTCCTTTACCTTATTACCTTTCCCCTACCCTTCCCACTTTGCCTACACCTTTAGCCCCTTTCTTCCTATTTCACATTGTCAGTTATCTCATTAGGATCTTATGTACTGTTACAGTTTGTTCACATCAGAGAAACTATTCGGTATTTACACATGTGTGACTTATGTATTTCACGTAGGAGTATATCCTCAATATGTATCCATTTTCCTCTGAATGAAATTATTATTCTTTTGAGACTAGATCTTGCAAAGTCACTAGGTTGTTCTGGCTAGGCTTGAATTTGTGTCAGTCTGCCAGTGTGGTAGGATTACCAGTTTGTAGCCACCACACATGGCTATTTAATTATGACTTAAGCGTCTACCTTTGCTTTGTCAATTCAGGAACCTGTGAAGAATCTCTGTTATTTACCATATCAAGACCATATAGCCCCTCTATATTGTTTTCAAGATCTTTGAAATACTTGAAATACTAATTTGTCTCTTTTTTACTCTGTTCCTAACCTGTGGTTTTGGTTAACCTGATAGTCTCATTGTTGTCTTACAAGCTATGCTAATTCTATCTCAAAGATTTCCTCTTTCTTTTGCCCTGACATATAATCTTCATGGTCTTTTCCTCATTCTTTTCCATTTCTTACAAACTGCTGTCATCCTTGATTCTTCCTTTTTGTTCTACTTACATAGCCAAATGTTAAATTATGCTGAGTGTACAACCAACTTTACCCAGAAAATTGTTAGAAATGTAAATTCAGTGACACAGTACTACCTACTCAGTGAAACCGGGGTTCAGGTGGGGGGCTAAGTCGTAGTTTTAACAAGTCCTCATTTGATTTTTATGCACTCAAAAAAATGGAAAGTTACTGCTGCAGGCCACAAGCTATTAACAGGCTGAAGCCAGTAAGTGACCTTGTAAGATATGCATTTTACAAATGTCTTTCTGGTATTTGTGTGGAAGATTGATTCAAATGGTACAAAACTGAGGGTAACAGGACCATTAGTAGAATATTAAAAGAAAACACGATGTAGAGATAGAGGAGAAATAGATTTATAAGAAATTATAGGTAGAATTCACTGATTTACATTACTTTTGGATAAACAGGGTAAAGGTGAAAGATTAGTAAGTGGTTCGTCTTTCATGAGTAAATATGATAGTCAGGGCTTGGGAAAAATAACCAGCTTGTCTTTCATTTTCTGTTTTTTTTTCTTTCTTATGAAACTGAGGTAACTTTAGGGTAATCAGGTGCAAGTGTTAAAAAAAAGGTAGATATTTGTGCCTAGACCATAGGAGAAAGATCAGACTGCAGGTATTGATTTTAGAGTCAACAGAGGTGTAGGTTATCGTAGAAATGATCTAAATGAATTCAGTAAGAAGGATAATATGGAGGGGAGCAGAATAGTGAAGAAGTTGTTCTGGGGAGCACCAGTATTTAAGGGGCTCTTCCAGGAAGACTCAAATGGCTGGTGTTTAAGGCTATGATGGAGGTGTAATGAGATTATCGTTTCCATGAGGTAAAGGTTAACATATACCATAAATGGATCTTACTTGATCCATTAAAAGATCTAATTAATTATTTTTTAGACAGGAAAATGACTTATATCTTAGCACCTATAATTATAGGCCCAGGAAATGTTTGAGAGTAGAAGACAACAGTAAATTGAACTGGAATATAGTAATGGAAAATCTTGATATAACTTTCATGTGAAAAAAGACAAGAAAAAGAAAATGATTGACAACTTCACACAACGCTCCAGTAAACTATTCTTCATTAAGAAAATTGCATGTGTTTATAATCTGAAAGGTAAAAGTGAATTAAGAAAGGAAACTTTGAAGTTACTTAGAAAGAGAAGACTTCATGCAATAATATCTCAGAGGACAGATGAGGCTACAGCGTCCAGGCCATGGAAGGAAGAATTAGATTTACATTATTACTGCCTTTAGTGCATCTGTATCTCCTGCATTGTTGCATACCTTCTTGATCTGGGGGAGCACTTTAGAGAATCTTTTTTGGTGCTGTTTCCAAAAAATGCATCTGAGTAGCATGCCTTTTTCAGTGGGCTTTTCTTTGTTTTGACATCATCAATGCATCCTTTGCTGACATATATAAGCAGCTTCACAGTAAAAGAGGGAATATTATACACAGGTTAAAGCAGGATAAGTTTTTTTTTTCTTTTAAGAGAAAAATTGAATCTAAAGATATACTTGCTTTTCCTCCTATATATAATTAGGAATGACCATTTGAAATGAAAGCAAAGACGGCCAAGAGCCCAATATGCAAAGTAGTAATTTACTATATTTATTTCTAGGCTCTTTGGCTAATTTTAGGAAAGGCCTTGGAAATGAACCAAGATGCTTTAGGAAGATTTGAATGTTTAGTTGGCAACCTTTCCATGTTAGCTTTAAAATATCCTGATGGTTATCTGTGAATGAAATATATTTTAAATATAAGCAAAAAGTCCATTGTTAGTGCCTTCTGAACCAACTGGAAGGTGAATTAGAATGCCAGCTGTTTTAAAGAGCGTATTAATCTTCTTTTAGGACAAGACTTGTCTTCTTTCTCCTGTCTTCTTCATAGTGCCTATCACAGGGTGGGAGAAACAACAGAAACTGTGCCTGTTGACTTGAAAGTTTATGGAAACATCTTGTCCTGTATCTCTTCTTTGAGCACATTCCTGTTGACTCTATTTTTAGAAAACAGATTCGCATCTAAGTCTGGAGACAAGGTTATGTCTGTGGAACAGATGCTCTTTATAGTTCACATGCACATTCAACAAAAATTTAGCAAAATTATGAGGAAATTTGTATAATCTCCAGAAATCCCCTTCAAAGGACCACAAGAATATGAAGCTGGCAAAATTATCATACTAAATTCTCTGTTAAGGATTTGCATTCTTTGAGACATTTTATATTCTTCTGCTTTGTAAAGCTCTATAAACATTACAAAAACATTCTGTTACTATTGAATAATGTCACCTGACTAGTTTCTTTTGGAACTTGTCTTTATATTATAAACACTATTCAGGTCAAAATAAGTTTAAATATTAGTTGCATCCACCAGGAAATCTCACTCAATATCCTTATCCTTTTCAGAAGTCCCTTCATTAACGCTCCAAAAATACTCTATGTACTTTTCTACCATAGCACTGATGATCTTATTTTGGAATCATCTATTCTTTTTGTCTTCTATCCCATACTGAACCATAGGCAAGAACTGTCCTCCATTATTGTATGTCTTTTACTTGGCAAAGACTAACATATAATATTCAATGTACTGTAGATCAATTGGATGAATAAATGTATGATGCTCAACTATAGCCATATTTGCCAACTTTTCAAGCCTATATTAATTTAATCTGATCTTATTTTTCTCCCTTTGTATTGGTGTATGCATACAATACATAGTAAGTTCATTCATACAAGAAATTGCTACATATACATACTTTATCTTGATCCTTTTACTTCCCCTTGCTCTTCCCTCCTTCCCATCTCCGAATTACCTGATCTCTTTCTCATTTCCACATAGTGTAACCTATTTTAGTTATTTTATTCCATTCATTTATTTAAGAGTACCTATGATGTTCCAGGTGGTGTGGCTATATTGATGAATACAAACAATAATAGTATCTACTCTAACAGAACTAATATTTCAGTGGAGGAGGTAGAAAAATAATCGCACACATAAGTGTAAAAACACCACTGTGATAAGTCTCTCAAAGGATAGTACATAACAATGTAAGAGTTAATTAAGTGGCAGGGTGGGAAGTTGAGTTAAATATAGGAGGAAGGGCCAGGGATTTAGCTCAGTGGTTCTGCGCACTGCCTTGAAAGAGCAAAGCACCAAGTTCAATCCCCAGTACCAAAAAAAAAAAAATTTTTAAAAAAGAAAGAAAGAAAATATAGGAGGAAGTGATATTTAAGTTGAAATTTATTTTGTTTTGATGTTTTGATTTTTGGGTAATCATTACTGTTCATTGTTTGGTGGATTTTTGCAGTGCTGGGGATCAAACCCAGGGTTTTATGCATGCCAAATAAGCAGTCTACTATGGAGCTATACCCTTTTCATTAATCTGAGATCTCAAAAAGAAAGAAAGAAAATATAGGAGGAAGTGATATTTAAGTTGAAATTTATTTTGTTTTGATGTTTTGATTTTTGGGTAATCATTACTGTTCATTGTTTGGTGGATTTTTGCAGTGCTGGGGATCAAACCCAGGGTTTTATGCATGCCAAATAAGCAGTCTACTATGGAGCTATACCCTTTTCATTAATCTGAGATCTCAATAATGAATCAGCATTACCTATATAGAAAATGAAATAAAATTTTCCAAGAATTGAGACACTGACTTACATGGCTGCATTAGAAGGAGAAAATGAAAAAGATGAAGATGGCAACATGGGCATGACCATGTTGAGATGTTTTTGTGTGTATCAAAAAAGCAACAGGAAATATATCCTTCCACTTCTTCATCTTTCTGTTGTTATCCAAAGCTAAAAATCTTAGTCTTTGTGCTTTTAATCACACTATTTGCCACTTGCTTTCTAGCCATCATTCCATTCTACAAATTCAAATCTTTTTTGTGGTTCATTCTTATGTCCTACAAGATTTCTCCTGAATCATATCTGTATAGACAGAAGAACCTTTCAAATTGTATAGAACAGATGTGAAGTATTCATACATTAATTATGATGGCTCTTATATCATCTTAGCTTTTAGTTTTAAAATGGCTTTTTATGTACCTGTTGGCTCAAGAGAGTGTAATATTTATCTTCTGAATCTCTCTTAGATATCCATAGCCTAGTACTTTATTCAAATTGCATTCCCAAGATATATTGAGCCATGAAACCAAATACAAACCAAATATTAGAATAGATGAAGGGCAATACTTTGACACTAATGTTCCTGCTGATGACACGAGACCAAGTATTTGAAAATGTAAAGTCATATGAACTGATTTTAGTGGATACATCATCACAGTTATTTCACTATATTGATTTATGTTTTCACTATATTTATCAAACTTTGTTCAGTTTATTTATAAAATATATTGTGTGCATTTTATGAAGAAGCCATTATGCAGATAGATACTGAAGATTTAAAAAGTGAATATGACATGATATTAACCATTGTCTTATTATGTTTTGTGCTGTTATGACAGAATACTTGAGTCATTTATAATGAATAGAAATGTATTGCCTCATAGTTCTGTAGACTTGGAAGTCTAATATCAAGACACTGGCAAGTTTGGAGATTCTGATTTCTACATGATATTTTGATTCATACTTACTCCAGTGGAAAGGAACACTTGATCTTCACATGGCAGAAGGCAAAAGGGCCCAAAGACAAAACTGGGGGTGGGCCAGGGATTTAGCTCAGTGGTTTTGCCACCTGCCTTGCAAGCACCAGGGCCAGAGTTCGATCCCCAGTACAAAAAAGGCGGGAGAGAACTAAATCATAGCACAAATTTCAAACATAAAAGCCCTTGTGATCTAGTGACCTCTTAAAGGTCTCACTCCCAAAACTCTTACAATGACAATTGAATTTGGATATAAATTTTATAATAGACAAATATTCAAAGTATAGCAACCATTCATAAGCTAAAAAAGACAGTATGCACAATGTTAAAAATAAGCACATTTCAACTGCCAAAAAGATTATATGAGATTGGTTGACAGTCATAATCCTTAAGTAGTTTACAAATGGTATATTTTCTTTTCATAGGAAATGAAGCCTTACTATAAGATTGGAAGTAAAATGTCTATATGCCTTCAGTATTAAAGTAATACAACAATCATAATTTCATCTGTCATTTTTATAATTTTTGATACCAAACACCTAGGCAATGGACAGGTAATGTGAAAAGGAGAGTTTTGTAGAGATAAGAACTGACTCATGCTTTCCTGTATAGCCAGGTAAATTTGTTTCCAGTGGCGAACAGGCCTCCTTGAAATTGATTGCCTTTGTGAAGCCTTTAACAAGTTATCAAGGTATCTAGTGATGGATATTGTCAGCCAATGACCATTAGCTTTTTTTGTGAGATAATTTTGGCCAAACATGTATAATTTCTATTTTCTCCATGATTCCTTGAGTTGACTGAAGCATTAGTCCTATTGGAGGGGACACAGCAAGTCAATTGTTATATTAATTAGAATATGTGTATAAGCATCCTAAAGGTAACTAGCTTAGGTCCTTGAAAAAAAGTCTGCTTTCCTCAGCTGACATTTGAAGAAAAGTGTTCCAAAATTAAAGAACTATTGACTTTAGATAAATAGGGCCTGTCACATCTGTGGATATTTCCTAAAATTCTCGCACAGAAGTAGCCAACAAAACTTCCAAAGAGAAGATAAAGTATAAGGGCCAGGGATTTAGTTTAGTGGCGCTGTGACTGCTTGGCAAGTGCAAGGTCCTGAGTTTTATCCCCATTTTTAAAAAAAAGACCTCCAAGAAGATAAAGTATAAAAACAAACTAGCATTCCTTGAGAATCTTTTTTTTAAAAAAACCTTTTTACTTCATCAAAAGTAATACAGAGTAAAAAGACATTTTCAATAAAATATAAAAAATATTTCTGATGGGTAAACTGCTCTGCTATGACATACACATTTTGAAATACAAAAAATTATAAGACAGAGTTCCTGTCAACAGGCTTTCAATTTTAAATACTGGCAATACTCAGCAAGATGAGGATAAAAAAAAAACTTGCTTTGTTAGCCTGTTTTCAAAGCATATATAAATTCTAAAAGGGTGTAGAGGAGCATTATAAAAATGTATTGTTACACCTCTCCTCTGAGTGATTGTATGTATCAGTTTGTTTATAACTTCTATGTCTTCATCATGAAAACTTCCTCTTATAATTCAAAAATGGGATGGAACAAAACCACTGAGAATATCTACATTGTCTTTGTTGCTGGAGGCCAGACAGTGAGCTGAATCATAGGTTTCTTGGCTTTGAATGAAGTTAAAATCTTGTGCAGATTCCAATACTGAGCATAAGTTTGAAACTCTATCTGCCCATGTTAGAATCCATTCCAAATATTTTATGCTAACAGATTACAGTAGGTAACAATATGCCTTTATTTCCTGTAAAGGAAGAGCCACTAAGTTGTTCTATTTAGTAGTTTAAATACTAGATTAAGATGCAAATATATCCCAGTAGCTCTAAAGCCCACTGTAATTCTTACTAATTTAAGGCATTTATGAACATATAACACAGGCTCAATTTGTTCATGTTTTTACATTTTTGTATTTGTCTTTTTCTTATTACCTACTCCACTCAAAGCTTGGCAATTGTTGAATCCTATAAATGTTAAGGGGAGACTTCATTAATTAAAGTAGAGTGAAGTACAGTGGAGATAGAGAATATAGGCATTGTGTGGTTTGTGAAGAATTGTACGATTTGGGTGAGCTTTTTTTTTTTCCTTTTCTGATTTTATATCCCAGCCAACTTCACTTACTTGTGGATCAGTTAGAAGGTTCTAAAGTTTTCATTTGGACTCCATATTTCAAAGTATATTTTCAACTGGATGAGCAGAATGTCCTCTCCTTCTCTTCCTACCCACCCCATCTTTTATGATTTGGGATTTGATAAAGCAGTTGGAGGATAATGTGACATTTTCCTTTCCAAGTGTCTTCTACAACCGAATACAAATGCACAGTTTATCAAAGAGATTCAACAGCACCATTTTCCTGGAGCTTCTCTATGAAGTAAATGACAATTTGAAATATTGGTTTTTTTTTTTTTAATGTACAGGAGATCCACCTAGCCCTTTTATACAATGAAAAGACTCTTCCTGTGTTAACATCTGTAGTCTCAGGGAAGCTGTTTTACAAGATTTACTAGTACAATTTGGTTGCAGATGCTTGTGATTTATAGGAAAGCTCATGGAAGTAGACAGAATCTGTATAAAGAACCAAAGGAAAAACAAAGACATTAGGTAACTCACTTTAGGTGCATGTCTCATACATCATACTTTTGTCATTTTGGTTTAATGTTAATGTCCTGGGGAGTTTTTCAGACTCATGCTCTCTAACCTTTAGATGTCTGTGGAATGGTTCAGGGTCAAACTCCCAGAAGTTTCTCATGTAGTAGGTTTTGAACACTCCCATTCCAGCCTATGAAATTTGGGACTGTCTCCATAGCCTGTCCTTAAGCAACTTCTCCAAATTTCCAAAGTTCCAAAGGCAGGTAAAGTTTTGAAATCCTACTGCTGCCTTTAACTCTTTCAAAAAAAAAAAAAAAACCCCAAGATCTTTCCTATCTCCATCGTCTACTTTTATTTATTCATTTGTGTATTTATTTGTTTGTTTGTTTTTAATCATAGGATGCTGTGCCATTCCATTTTAGTGTTTTAAAAATAATATGTACAATAAGCTTCCTAAAAATAGGGCATTTATTTTTCTTAATTCACATTGTTAAAGTTCATTTTTGATAGACACAATATCTGTACATACTTATGGGATATAGTAAAGTAAATCAATACTTATATACAATAAGTAATAATCAAATCAGGATTAGTATTTCAGTCACAACAATATTTATCATTTCTGTGTGCTGAGAAACTTTGGTCACTTCTTTTCAAGTTATTTTGATAGATATCATAAATTGCTGTAAACTATATTTATATCATTGTGCTATAGAACATGAAACCTAATTCCAACTACCAAAATTTTGGTACCCATTATGTAATTTTTATTCACTTCTTCGTATCTTTTGTAGTCTCCAGTTCTTTGCTACATTAGTGAAATGTTTTACTAGCTGATTTTTCTTTAGGAAACAAAAATATGCTGCTTTCTACTCTGATATTTACAAGCATGTTTTGTTTTGGGTGGCAAACTTCTCGCAGAAATGTATACAAACTCCTTCTTTTTCCCAAAGTGCCTCAGAGAGAGCAAGTTCCACAACTGGGATTCATCTCAGACTTATTAATTGATTAATCTTTGTATCTACTAATAATCTTATGTATGATGTTTAGAAGATAAACAAAACATGAATTTTTCATCTTGCATTGTAATTCTTTTATCCACCGACATGATTCACCTAATGAGGAAGCATCAGAAAAAAAGAGCAGACTATGAGCTTCATCCTGTTCTGTTGGAGCATGAGATGAGTTTAGATGACTGCTTAGTAGATGTCAACTATGTTCTTATTTTCCATTTAAGCCTTGCATATCAACTAGACTGTTAATGTTTATTGCTACTGTTACAGATTTTTTTCTAATATGTAATTTGTTATTACCAGAAGATGGCTCTTTCTTCATCCCTGACATTTTCTGTTCTCTGTCTCCCTTTTTTTTCATTTCCATTTGAAAGTAGGAGGTTAGAAACAAATTTATTCCTGCCCGAGAGCAATATAGTAGTTGATAAGAAGAGCAGGGTCCCCTGATTTTACAATTTATAGTCAAGTACTATACACATTTATAGTCACATTTATACACATTTATAGTCAAGTAGTTTTACACATTTATAGTCAAGTAGTTCAGGAAATTTCCTATAGTTTCCAACACTAATAATATGACAAATGATTGGTTTTCTTCATAGATTAACAAAAAATTAAAGAAATCCTTTTAGCATACATTCAATCTAAACTACTGGAAAAGAGGTTATTTTTCTATTAAGTTTATTGGTATATTTAAAGCAAACAATGCAACTACATTTATCATTGGCATCTTGTACCTTAACAGGATATATCTTGGTTCTCATTTTTTCCCCATACACCTGCCCTCCCTTCACCTCCTTCAACCTTCTGTATTTACAAAGACTTTGTTTCCATTTTTTCCTTTTCTTTCATTTTTTCTTTTCCCTTATTTCCTTTCCCTTCCCCTTCACATTTTATAGAAAAATCACATCTTCTCTATCCAGTCTCCAGTTGATGTGCATTTGGGTTGTTTCCAAGTTTTAGCTATTATGAACTGTGCTGCTATAAACATAGGTGTGCATATATCACTGTGATATGATTCTTTTAATTCTTTTGGAAAGATAATCAGCAAAGGGATGGCTGGGTCAAATGGAACCTCTAAACCTAGTTCTTTGAGGTATCTCCATACCAATTTCCACAGTAGTTGCACCAGTCTACACTCCCACCAACAATGGAGAAGGGTTCCTTTATCCCCACAACCCTGCCAACATTTATTATTGGTTGAGTTCTTGATAGCAGCCATTCTTTCTGGGGTGAGGTGGAATCTCAGTGTTGTTTTCATCTACATCTCTGGAGTGACCGGTGATGTTGAACATTTTTTCATATATTTATTTGCTGCTTTTATTTCTTTGTCTGAGAAATGTCTGTTCATTTCAGTTGCCTGAGCAGTAGCTGGTAAAATTTTTTTCCCACATTGTTGGTTGATCTCTTAGTTCTGTTGGTGATTTATCTTTATTTTTTTTTGTTTTGTTTGTTTGTTTTTTTTGAGACAGAGTCTCACTATGTAGTCGAGACTGACCTGCAACTCACTAGGTAGCTGAGGCGAGTCTCGAACTCACAGCGATCCTCCTGCCTCAGCCTCCCAAGTGCTGGGATTACAAGTGTGGGCCACCATGACTGGCTTGGTGACTTATCTTGCAATGTAAAAACTTTTAAATACAGTGAGATCCCAGTTGTTGATTCTTTGTGCAAGTTCTCATGCTGTTGAGGATTTGTTCATAAAGTCTCCTCCTATGCCAATGTTAAAAGAGTGTTTTAAGGAAAGTGATCAATACATTTTAATACATTTTACCATAAACAGTGTATAATATACCATATATATTTTACCTGAAACTGTTAATTGGTTCTAAATAGACAAAAACATGATAAAACCAATAAAAATTTTGAAGAGATTTTATGCATTTAGCACATATGTTTAGGTGTATGTTTTGGAAATATTTTAAGTCAGTATTATTTGTACTGTATTTTAAAACATTCCAATATATAGATCTGGACATAGGTATGTTTATTTTGATAAACGATGTGTCATTCATCTAAGTGTCAGTATATTGTATTATATTTATGGTTAGATTTATGTTATATTTATGGTTAGCTTTTATGGATGTGTTTAGGTTGACTTTGGGAATTTTAAAGCTTGTGACAATGTTTTGATTCAGAATAATGAAAAGATAATAAAATCAACATGCATTTTCATATGTTGATACAGAACTTCTACTGAACATATAAAGATTCTTTCTTTTATTTACCACTGTTTCATTTTTATTTGATTATATAACACAAGACTAAGTGATATAAATTTGGATTCCCCTAGAAAAGGAAATAATTGAGACCAAAATCTTGTATTAGCATCCTGCAATTATGTGAGATCTTAAGAATCTTCAGCAAAGAAAATATATTAGAATCCTTTTATAACACAGGGTACCATTTACTTGGTGCGTGAATTTAAAGTTAGCAGTAATGTGGCTCTGATTAAACACAATAGTAAAATTTTTCTTAAGAGTATATGAGATTTATTTAACAAATATCTTTGTCAAAATGCTTAGTTGAGTTGATAAACATATAGATTAAAACATCAAGCAAACATACATATTTATTAGTTTTTCTCATAACTTTAATTTTAGAGTACCTGTGGTTATAAAGCAACATAACTAATTTCTGTGTATAATGAAGTTGTTAAAAATGTGTAACATTCAGGACAAATTATCACTGCTTCATGAAAGATGCAACAGATTACAGACTCTTTAAAAATCTAATATATTTAAGAAATATTTTTCGGAATTCTTATGATGTTCTAGGTAATATTTTAGGAGCAAATGACACAAAAATAGCTGGTAAGATCTTTGCTCTTACATAGACTGTATTTTTTGGAGAGAGATTAAAAAAGATTAAAAAAAAACAAAATGAGAGTACATATCTAAACTAATGGCAGGTGCCATAAAAAAAAATGACCTAGTAGAGACTGTCTGGAGTGATGCACTAAATGATAACAGAAAGCTGAGGGTTGAATGCAACAAAAGAGCCAGCCACACAACGAATGCGAAAAATATTCCAGGCTGATATCTTCTGATGTTCCAAAGTGAAAATGAACTGAGCTTCTTCAAGGAGTTGAGAGATGATTACTGAAGCTGAAGGTGAGTTGGAGAAGTAGGGGATGGTAGGAAAGAATCAGGGTCAGAGAGATAGACAGGTGCCAAGTAAACTTATATAAATATGTGTATGAATATGTGAATAACATAATTCTGGTGCATAGAAAATAGATTATAAGGGAACAATACAAAATTGGAATATCTTTGAGATTTAGAGTCTCAGCACTTATTATAGAGTTCGATGTGAACAGAGGGAAAAGAGAGAAATTAGGAAAACTAGAATTTTGGCTTGACCACCTGCTAAATGAAGGTCTCATTAACTGAAATCCTGAAGTCTGAGAAGTCACTTTTTGAGGTTACAAAGTGGCAAAAACCAAGAATTCTATTTTGCCTCATTAAGTTTACAATGTAAATTAGCCATCCATATAGAGTTATTAGGTGGCTAGTTGCATATATTAGACTGTGTCTACACAGTAGATAGTAGACATGTGTATGTAATATATGTGTGTGTGTTTGTGTGTGTTCATGTATCACTTGATAAAGTCACATAGACAGTGTTTATATAGAGAGAGGAGTCTCCAGAACAGAATGTGGGGCATGCAAATATTTAGAAGTTAAGCAGAATAAGAGGGATTAGCAAATAGAAGGATGGGAGTAAGAAGAAAATGAGGAAACACTGTGTGTGATATGATAGTTATGAAGAAAAAGAAAGCATTTCAAGTGGGAAGGAGTAGTAGGTTATGCAACAACATATTGCTGAGAAGATATCTAGATGAGAACTGAGAAATAATTATCAGGATTCACAATGTGGAGATTGAGAGATGATGAAGGAAGCATCATTAATATTGAATGACAAGAGAGAGTGAAATGAGCAAATGAAATCAGCAGTTCTCCACAAATATTTCAAGAAATTTTGCAATGAAGGTGAGGAAAACGCAAACTTGTAGCTAGAGAGCAATATAACATCAGTGGATGTTTTCTATTTTGTTTCAAAATTGAAAACACTATTGCCTGATATTTATGAATGAAAATAAACCAGTAGAGATGGAAAATATACTCTGTAGAAGAGAAAGGAAATAATTGTTGCAGCAAAGTACATGCAGATATAAAAGCAGTAGTATCTATTACACAAAGAAGATGTTGCCCTTTAGAATAGGAGGAACATTTTATCCACAGTTATAAGAATGGAGAACATGAACATTCATTTTTGTTCAGGTTACTAAGGAGATAATTATCTGATTACTCCTATTTTCTCAATGAAGTATGGTACAGACATCAACCAAATGTCCAGGTGTGCAAATGTGTAAATATAAAAGGTTTGAGGAGAGAAGACAAGGGATAAAATAATAATCAGAAACCATGGAAAAGAGTAAATAAACCAGAATAACATACTTTAATCTGGAACACGTCACTTAGGATCTCAGTTTTAGATTCTTTTCTTAGAAAAATGTATTACATATTATTATTTAAAGCTGAAAAGATGGAATTTAAATGTGTAATGGTTCAAACATCAATATTTTATGAGGATTTTTTAAACCTCAGGGAGCTATTGTAGGAATTACTAGCTATTCCGGCAAAGGAAAATACATTTGAAGCTCAATAATTTCTTCTAATTGATTTTAATTTAATCTTCTGTTAATTTCCCATAAAATTATTGAATTTACATTTTAACAATTGTTTTATTCAAACTAGAATATGGAATAGGATCCTATTTTAAAAGATTACTTTCTATCTTTCAATCCATTTCTCTACATAGATGACTGGAATTTAATATTCAATAAATATTACTAATGGCTATTTCTCTTTGGCAAGGTTTTCTATGATGTTGTTTGCTTAGTTTCTTTCTCAAGGCTGAGACACAATACCCAATGCCCACAAATTAAAGGAGGAAAGGTTTACATTGGCTCAGAGTTTGTAGAAGTCCATAGTCAGGTGGCTCGAGGCAGGGCAATAGGGCAGAAAGACATGGCAGAGGACAAGCAGGTTATGGAACGATAGCAGGAAGCAGAGAGAAGGAAGGGGATGGAAGGGGAAAATGAAGCCCTCCCGGCCAACAACCTCAGTGCCACACCTCTTCTGACCAGATCCCACCTCCGAACAGTAAGTCAGCTAGAAACTCATCAGTGAACTAATCTACTGATGTTGATCATGGCTCCATGATCCAATCATCTCCTCAAAGACCCATGTACAGTTGGCTCTGGAAGGACATATAAACTAAAACATTGCTTGTGGTTTATTTTTCTTTTATTTTCTGTATTTTCTGAATCTTTTTCATAAAAAAAGATATTGTTACTACGAAATAGTAACATTTTAATTGCTTTTGAACTTTGTTTCAATGTGGATATGTTTCTTTGCCGTGATAGGCTGAATATAGTCTCCCTCACCCCTAGAACATTCATGTTCTAATCCAAAGAACATGTGAAGACGTTAGGTCACGTGGCAATGGTGGATGATTAAGGTTATTGATCAACTCACACTGGGATATGGAGATTATCCAGGACAATACAAGTAGATCAGTTTTCACATGTATCCTTATAAGAGTGTGTGTGAGGGTCAGAAGTCAATAGTAACATGAGAGGGACTGGGTCCTACAGGCTTTTAAGATAGAGTAATTGAGAATTTAAGAGAAGAAATGTGTGTGATTAGTACAAGCTACTGAAGGAATGCAAAATACAATCTTTCCTAAAGCATCCAGAATGAATGTGACCTTGCTAACAGTTTTATTTTAGCCTATGAAGACCCAAGTTAACATTCTGATCCACAGAACTGTGAGATAACACATTTTGATTATTTAAGCCACTGAGTTTGTACTAATTTAGTATGGAAAATTAGTACCCATTATTTCACTCATTCCTATCCAATTTATTCTCTAGATTATTCCCTGTATTGTCTAATATGGTAGTCATTAACCACAGGTGGCAAATAAGCAAGTTAAATGTGACAGGTTTGCCATGTATGTAAATTTGAGTACTTAACATGAAAACTGTAAGATAGTTTTATAATAATTTTTAATATTGAGTTGACTTTGAAATGATGATACTTGGAATGATTTAGGTTAAATTGAAGTATACTAAAATTAATTTCACCTGCTGCATTTTAAAATGTGGCTACTAGATTAAAAATAATTTATACAGCCGGGGATTTAGCTCAGTGGTTCAGCTGCCTGCCTCACAAGCGCAAGGTCCTGAGTTCAATCCCTGGTATAAAAAAGAAAGTATACAGCTCACATTTTATTTCTATTATTTAGCACTAATATAAAAGATAAAATGTGGTACTTTAATTTCCTGTATATAAAATCCATCATATCTACCCACTGTATGTGGAATATACTTTGTACTCGTTGACTTGAATTTCAAGTGATCTTGCATCACCTGGCTTATGATATCTATATAATTTTGTCTTTTGTCTTTTGTCTTTTCTAACCCATTCTAATTGCCTAAAATCATTTCTGCATAGAGGCTTCCTAATGTTGTTCTTTAAACTCTGGAAACTCCTTTTCCCACTTTTCATCTGTTTTCTTTCTTTTTCTTGTACTGAGGATTGAACTTAGGATCTTGCTCTTGCCAGGCAGGTGAGGCTGAGCTACATCCCTGGCCCCCTACTCTTTATCTGATTGAAAACTTGTCATCTTTCTCTCCTAGCTCAAAGTCACTCAGAGATACTGTATCAGGTGTTCCAGTGTAAAATAGTGCCATTTTATGCCCTTACTTACAGTACCATCTTCTTTCAATGTTCAAAGACATTGCAAGTTCCTCTTAAATAAAGCCTAGTAAACCATTGGCGAGTGAAGTTCCTACTTTTATTCTTTAAGATATAACCTCCATTTCCACAGTGGAGGACACGTGGAAATGGAATAGGGGTTGGTGGATGGAGAAAGTAAAGGAAAGACATCCCTGACATCATTATTGTTTGAATGTTTCCTTCAGATCTAATGTTGAAATGTAATTGCCATTGTGAGAGTATTAAGTAATGATACCTGGTTGAAAAGAAAAAAAAGTACAGGAGACCAAAATGGCAGAGTAGAAACACTTTGGACCTGAATTCAAAACACTTGGAAAACCACTAGTTGAAGAGATAACAGATGTAGATCTCCTAGAATTGGAGTGAGCTAACAGGAAAACTAAAGTACAAAGAAACTGGAGAAAGAACTCAATATAGAGAAAAGAACAAAGTAGTCTGGAAAGCTCACTCCAGGTTTTGGGGAGGGAAAACTATTTCCACTGACAAAAGTAAGCCTGGAGAGGGCTAGCAACTCCAAAGAGAAACAGTGGATGAGGCCTGCGGCAGTAGCCCCGCAAAAAGCCCATGCTTATTTTAAATTATAAAAAAAAAAGAGCACAGGATTTTACTCCGAAAGTGACTCCTACAGGCTAGAGTTGAAGAAAAACAAACTACAGTGTCCACCATATTTGAGAGGATGTAGTCAGAAGCCATTTTGAGAAGAGGTTAATTTTATAAGACTGAAAAACTACAGAACATCCATACTTTAGGTTTTCCAGTGTCATCCTACCACCATAACTGTGTAAGATATGGCCACAAGAGACAGTTTCCGAGGAGTAGCTATACATATCACCTGAAAAGTTTGAGCTCAGCCCAAAAAGGGCCTGGGGACTCTGCCTGCCCCACCCCACATAGTAAGTAACCTGGCTGGGTTTGTGTGGCTTTCAGAGAGAGATGTGTGGGTTTGCAGGTACTGGCATAAATTCCAGCAGACTGTTTGCCTATATCCAGCACAGAACTCAGTGGTCTACTTGCTTTCTCCATCTACCAACATAAGCAAGGATATGGCAAGGTTGATTCCTGGAGTACATCTAGGAGAGACATATGGAGCAGAGGAACACCTCATGAACTCAGAGATAAAAAAGCCAGGTAGAGAAAATTGTACCTTAGGTGATGTAAAGGGACACAGAAAGTGGGAGTAGGTGCGGTGACTATAGTAGTTGGGGTCCACCATTGACCCCCTACACCCAGAGGGAAAGTCAAGGCAGCATTCAGCATTCACACAAAAATGTGAATGTGGAAACAGAATAGGTCCTACCAGTGACTCCCTACCCATCCTCCATATCTGCTGGATTCAAAGAATTTAGACCCTGGAAAGAAAACACTTATTCAAAAGCAAAGGAGAAAGCTTTGCTCTTTCTCTCTCTCTCTCTCTCTCTCTC
>NW_022900951.1:81795384-81824203 GCF_012274545.1 Fukomys damarensis
TCTCTCTCTCTCTCTCTCTCTCTCTCTCTCTCTCTCTCTCTCTCTCTCTCTCTCTCTTTTCCTTCCTTCCTTCCTTTCTTTCTTTCTTTCTTCCTTTGAGTTTTTTCCTGTTTTGTATTTTATTTCCTCTTACCCCCCCTTTTTGAGACAGGTTCTCTCTATGTAGTTCAGGCGGGCCTTGAACTATTATGTATCCAGGCTGGTCTCAAACTCATGGTGATCCTCCTGCTTCAGCCTCCTGGGTGCTGGAATTATAGGCGTGTGCCACCACATCCAGGATCCTTTTTCTCCTTGCTCTTTTCATTTTCTTTTTCTTGTTTGTTCTTTTCTGACAACTGTATCCGATTACATTAATTTTCTTTTACTCCTTAACCGGATCCTTTATCTCTCTTTTCTCTCCTTTGTTGCTTATTCTTTATTTTTCATATTTTACTTCTTTAATTCTTCTGCTTCCCACCCCCTGTATTTTCCCTAATATAATATTAACCTTTGTTGATATTTAGATATTTAGCTAATTGATCTTTAGACATTTACTTAACACTGTGCTATTATAATTCAATTCTTTCCTATTTTTAGTGGAGCTATAATTGATATGTTTGGTAGATATGCACTGTATAACAATATTTGGTTTGTCTTTGTGTTTATACTATAAATACAGATGTATTTCCTATTTGTAAAGATAGTACATTCTTGGTTTTTTGGTGTGTCAATAGGTAAGTTTCCTTTGACTCTATTTATTACTGCTGAATGTATTGCTATTGCCACAGTGGCATAGTTGTTCCTACTAATTGCTCTTTCTCATATGGCAATATCTTGATTGTCTTTTTGTCATTTACAATTCCAGAAAACTGGAAGCTGGATCAATTGCACTGCATCATCCCTTCCAAGTAAATGGAGGTGGTTGGTTCTTGGGTTAGAGGCAATGGCCTACAGTTAGCCATATCTAGAATGCATTACCAAAAGTAGGCAGTAACTGGAGATATCTCACTAGCAACGACTCTTTCCACTACAGTAAACCTATGAGCCTCAGGGTGCACATGCACACAAACACAAAACAATAGAAACATGGGAAGACAAACAACAGAATTCATCCCAATACTGTCAATTCCCCCAAAGCTGATCCATGGGACATTGATTGATGGGGAAAAAAATCAAAAGCCACAATACCAAAATATTTGAAATTATAAAATAGGTCACAAAAACAAAACATTAATAATATGCTCAGTGCATTCACAGAAGATATAACTGAACAGATAATAGATTTAATAAACAAAATAACAGGTGAGTTTATAGAAAACACCAATAAGAAGCTACAAAAGCTAAACAAAATGATACAAAACATGAATGACAAGTATAGCAAAAAATTAGAGTCAAGGAAAAGACAACAAACAGAAATCCAGATTAAAAATTCTATTGAAAAAAATGGGCAACAGAATTAACCAATGTAAATAAAGTGTGTTAAAAAGTACAATATCCAAGTGATGAATGTAACTGTATGGTATACCGAAAATGTACCAATAAGGAAAAAAGGGGAAAAAAAAGTGTTAGCACTGGAAGATATGGTTCATACTGATGATTATACATTCAGACATATTTTAAAAAGAGAATATAAACAGTGGCTGTAATAACTGTGAGATAATGCAAAGAAGACTAATCTAAGATTAATTAGAGTTAGTGATAAGTAAGAAGAGAGCACAAATGTCATATAAAACTTGATTATAGAAATAATAGCATAAAAGTGTTTCTAATAAAGGAAAACAAGCTAACATGCAGATAAGTGAGGCATATAGAACCTTAAATAGCCAAGATCTTAAAAGAAATTCTTTATGGCAAATTATATTCAAAATCCCAGAAGTCCAACACAAGGAAACTAGATCTATATCTCTCAGCATGTACTAAACTAAAATCAAAATGGATCAAAGATCTAAACATTAAAACAGAAAAATTAAAACTACTGGAAGATAAAATAGGTAAAGCGCTTGAAGCCATAGGTGTAGAAAAGGATTTTCTAAACAGAACCTCAATTGCACAAAAAGTAACAGCAAAATCAACAAATGAGATTATATCAGAATGAAAAGCTTATGTACATCAAAAGAATAAATTAGTATAGTAAACAGACAACTTACATAATGGGAGAAAAATTACCAGCTGTTCCTCAGACAGAAGATTAATACCTAGGATATATAAAGAACTTTATAACAAATTAGACCACCTAAAATAAAAGACCCAGTCAAGAAATAGGCAAGTAAAATGAATGAGCACTTCACAGTGGAAGAAGCACAAAGGCAAACAATTATATGAAAAAATGTCTAATGTCTCTGGCCATTAGAGAAATGCAAATTAAAACAATGTTAAGGTTCCCTCTTACTCCAGAATCGTTAAGAAATCAAACAATAACAAATGCTGGCATCGCTGTGGTGAAAAAGGAACACCCCTCTCCTTTTTATCTTTTAGGTTTTAGGTAGTTTGTCATAGCAATGAGATATTAACTAAGAAGCTAAGTCACAGAAGAAATCAAGGAAGAAATGAGACAGTTTTGAGAATCAAACAATAATGCTAGTACAATATACTAAAACTCACAGGTCACAATGCAAGCAATGCTAGGATGAAAGTTTATAGCAGTGAGTGCCCCCAATGCAAAAACAGAGTGAACCCAAGTAATTACACTGCAAGGTCCTAGAAAAAGAACAATCCAAATCCAACGCTAGCAAAAGGGGGATATTATAAACATCTAAACAGAAACTAATGAAATTATCAAAAAATACAAAGAACCAATGAATCAAAGAAGTGGTTCTTCAAAAGAATTAATAAAATAGAAAAACTCCTAGGCAATCGTAAAAAAAATTAATTATATAGAAATGTAAATGGTGAAATCACAAAGAAAACGGAAATCCAGAAGTTTATGCCTCAAAAACTTAAATGTTGAAATTTCACTCAACCCAGCTATTCCCCATCTAATTATATTCCTGAAAGAGTTAAAGACATTATATTACAATTCTATATGTGTACCTGTTTATAGCAGCACAGCTCATAATAACTAAATTTTGGAAATGACTTATATGTCCATCAACAGATGAATAGATACAGAAAATGTGCTATTTATAAACAATGGAGTACTACTCTGGCATGAAAAGGACATGCTTGAGTCATTTGTAGGAAAATGGATAAACTTTAAGATCATGATATTAAATGGAGTAAATCAGACAGAAGATTAAATGTTGCATGGCTTTTCTTATATCAGAAGCCTAAAATATTTTAAAAAACAGAATAAAAGTTGCATCATTGGAAACAGTGAGATGGCGCTTTTGCAAAAGAAGAGGACTAAGAGATGGAGGGAGAAAAGGATTGGGAAAAATAAGATGTGTTGTGTACATTTACCAAATCTCCACATTGAATTGAATCATCATTTACTTCCAACACGTAATAGTAAAAATAAAAAATTAAAAAAGTTGAAACCTTTAAAAGATGATTAGGTCATGAATGTATAATGGCATTTATTTACTGGCAAGAGTGGGCCCTGAAAAAAGATAAATTTAACCATGCAGTTTTCCTTCCCTTATGTTAGTTATGATGCTGGGGGAAGGCCCTCAACAGATGTTGACAATATGCTTATTGAGATTATAATCTTTAGATCTGTTCTAAGATTGGTATTTTAAAAAAAATTGCCATATAACAGGAAGCCAAAACACAAATAGATCAATGAAAAATAATTTCTGCCATCTATTGGTACTTCTGGATTCCTATTTGTCCAGTGCCTCCTGTTTTTATAGTACAATTCACTGATCATTTCAACAGTAGCGTTACCATTCACAGCTTCTTGGCTGACCTCGGACACAGGATGTATCTGGTAGCCATAGGTTCTAAATAGACGGTGTGGAAAGGCCCTTACAAAGTATTAGGATGGGTAGTGAGACCTAAATCTTCATTTAACAAATTGATTATTAGAGAAGATAAAGTTTCTGGGAGTAGCTTAGTTACTTTCTCATTGCTAAGACAAAATATCTAACACCCAAAGTTAAAGGAAAAAAGATTGTTTTTTTAGCTCATGGTTCGTAAAGGTATCAGTCTATAGTCAGCTGACTCCAAGGCAAGTTGAAGTGTCAGAGAAGCATACCAGGGGCTAAACAGTCTATGGTGTGCAGGCATGAAGCAGTGAAGCGATGAGCCTTCCTTTGCCTTTCTATTCCATTCAGACTACAAGCTTTTTGGTCGGTTCCACTCACACTCACGGTTGGCCTACCCAGTATCCACACCCAGAACTGTGATAATATAACAAGTGGACTAATTCCACTATCGCACACCCATGATCCCATAGCACACATTCATGACCCAATTACTCTCAAATGCCTTACCACCGAACAAAAGTGGCTGGGGTGTGCATCAAGATATAAGCCATAACAAGGAAATTTAAGAAGCCCCAAAGCTATCTGAAGCCATTCTGTATCTGCTTATTGAGGCCTTACACAACTTGCCACATTTAAGAGAGTAGGCAAAGCAATAACAAATATTTGCACAACCTCACCATTCACTGTTCCTGCTGTAGTTGAACTTGTCCAGAGATGTAGGTCTATTTGAGACTCTTAGTTTTTGCAACACCAAAATGAAATAATAGGTCATTTACACAGCATTGCTATATGCAAGTAAAATTACACTATGCTTTCTTTAAGTTTTTCTATTAACAAATTTATTTTTTTTCCCTGACAGTGTCAGAGGTTAAGCTTTGCTTAAATGGACTTAAAAGATATTTCCCTATCCCTGTGTCTTTTTCAACAAAAGATTCTGGCTTTAAGTTAACCTTGTTGTTAGAATTTTAATAGCCAAAAGATGTACCTTGTATTTAATATCACATTACAATCTACATTTAAATAAGAATGTAAAAGAGAAAATTTAAAAATACTTATGTTTCAAAGGTTGTATTTCTAGGGTTTGTTTCTATTTCTTCTCTATGGCATATCCTTTCTAAATCTTAGACAAAGATTGCAGTTACTGAATTAATTATTTAGAAACAGTTATCAGAACCAAATCTATGCCTTGAATAGGAACATCCTCGTGTGATATTTTAAAAATAATACCCAGGACATCATGCTGTCAAAATCAAGATTTATTTGCTCCAGTTTTGGCATACTTAAATTTTTGATTTTCTATTTGTTAGTTATATACAGATATGGATATAGATACAGATATACTCAGACTCAAAACAGGTTTTGGTAAGTCAGGGTGTGTGTCATTATTATAAAAATCTATTTAATAAGCTACTGGGGATTCCTGTTATATGCATGTTGTATACTTGACGCTGTTTGTTTTAGAGCTCTGGCTTTTGCTGCTACTTCTTCCTCCAACCATGCCCATATGTGTATTATATATCTATCAGAACACTCCAAGCGCTCCCATCTTTTTTTTTGTAACTTCTCAGACTAAAGTGTCTCCATTCAGACTTTGCACTCAAGTGTCTCTTTCACCACACACTAGCTGTGTGGGTTTGGCAAATCACCTGCTCTCTTTCTCTATTTTAATATCTATAGCTTTAAAGTAAGGATAATGAGCTATAGATAGTATTTTCTCAGTGAAATCTGTGATTGTCCTCCACTAGAAGAATTCTTTTCTCTTCTGCCATTTGTCGTACTTAGCACATAATACATTGAAGCATAATTTTTCATTCATTATCCTTTGGTCTTTAACATGAATTCAAAAATATCAGGACTTTAACTGATTGTTGGATTTCTAGGCTCAATAATAGTTTCTTGTATATAATTAGTACTCAACCCATAGTTGAATGAAATAAATTAATCATTAGATCAGTGACTCAGTAAATAATTATGGCAAACCCTAAAGAGATAAAAATAGTTGTGAATGATTATTAAATTGTGTAGTATGGTCTCTTGTGTCGAGTTCAAATTGTTCATTTCTAGGTTAATGTTCTTCCCAACTCTGTCCCACCCCTATTTTATTTTACTTTTTTTTCAGTTTTTATACCTTTTGTTTGCCCTTGAATTTGCCAACATGATTCCCTATTATTGTGGTAGATTCCAGGAGAATCCAACATAGACTGTATTTTAAAACAAGGAAACTACAGTTAGGACATTATATTCATGACATTAACATGCATAGTTAACCATAGGATGTCTTAGTTACTTTTGCTCATTACTGAGATAAAATACCCAACAGCAAAAGTTAAAGAAGGAAATGTTTATTTAGCTCACAGTTTGCATAGGTTTCAGTTCACAGTTGGCTGGCTCCAAGATAGAGTGGCTTGGCAAAGGTGCATCAAAGAAGAGAAACATTTCATGTTAGGCAGAAGGCAGCAAATCAACAAAGTAGCAGAGAAGCAGCAAGTGACTCCAGCAGCCCTCTTTCTGTCACTTATATTCTATCCAGGCTACATGCCCTTAGGGTGGGTAGCACTCACAGCCAGAGTGGGCCTTCCCATTATCCACACCCAGAACTATACCAAATCAATCAATGGACTATTTTAATGAATTCACACTCTTAATTCCAGCATTACACACTTAATCCCAGCATTATACCACCTCTGATAAGCCCCATCTATGACCACATGAGGCCCATGGAGTACATATAGACAAAGACATAATACAGGATATACTCATTAATCATATATTTTGATTAATCTGTTTTGCAAGGAATATTCATTGACTAATTTTTATGAAATTCAGATACAGTAATTTACTCCCCATTTCAGTTGCGCTAAAGATTGTTGAATTTTGGGTATTTTTTCAGGCATTTTGTTATCATTGATGGTGAATTTGGCAGGGAGGGAAGATTGGTTTGATTCTACACTAATTCCAAAATTTGGAAAATTCATAGCAGTGAACTCATATTAGGAAAGCAGAGTGAGCTCAATTACACAACCTGATGCTGAACCTCAAGCTTCTAGAAAAAGAAGAGCAGGACAAACCCAAAGCTTATATAAGGGAGGAAATTATACAGTTCAGAGTAGAAATCAATGCAATGGAGACTAAGAGAACAATACAAAAAAATCAATGTAACCAAGAGCTGGTTCATCAAACAAACAATCAAAATTGCCAAACCTTAAGCTAAACTTATCCAAGAAAATGGGGAAAAAAGGCCCAAATCCACACAAGTGAAAATGAAAAGGATGAAATTACAATGGACCCAGCAGAAATCCAGAAGACCATCAATACATACTTTGAGAACCTTTATGCCAATAAAATGGAAAATACAGAAGAAATGGACAGATTTTTAGATACATATGAATTATCAAAGTTGAATGAAGATGACCTAAAAATTCTAAATGACCCAATATCGATCAATGAAATTGAAAGTGTAATTAAAAACTGACCAAGAAAAGTTCAGGTCCTTATGGCTTGACTGCTGAATTCTACAAGACATTTAGAGAGCAACTACTGTCACTATTGTTTAAAGTCTTCAATGAAATTGAAAGGGAAACAGTACTCCTGAATTCATTCCTGGAAGCAAGCATCACCTTGATCCCCAAAGCAGAGAAAGACTCATATTAAAAATAGAGAACTATAGGCCAATCACACTAATGAATATAAATGCAAAAATCCTTTATAAGAAACTGGCAAGTAGAATGCAGAAGATCATACATCCTGATCTAGTGGGGTTCATCTCAGGAATGCAGGTTTGGTTCAACATATGCAAATCAATAAATGTAATACACTTTTTAATAGGGCCAAGACCAAAACTATAAGATCATCTCAATAGATGCAGAAGAAGCATTCAATAAAATCCAACATGAATTCATGATTAAAAACCCTACATAAAATTAGAATAGATGGTCTCTATCTCAATCTGATAAAAGCCCTCTCTATAAAAAACCAACAGCCAGTAGCATACTAAATGGTCAAAAACTGAAATCATTCACACTAAAATTGGGAATAAGACAAGGATGTCCACAGGTGGAATTTTTCTATAAAACATTACCCAACAACTTGCTTGATTGTCATTCATTTATTATTATAATAGTCAAGAGCAGTGAATATTAGATTTGATGAAACAAGGTATTTTGAAGTGGCTCAAATATAACTGACAAAAGTTTATCATAGATCATGTACTGCATCAGCCTCACTAGTATCCATGGTTTGTTCTGCAAACATTAGCAGATTCCTTAATCTCTGTAGTCATAGTCTTTGGAGTGAAAATACAGAATCTCTAGAAGTATGCTATCTAGTTACCACTGCAAAAATAGATGTGTTCTATATCTGAGTATTTAAAAATAATCAAAATGACACATGGAAAATTCCATCATAATTATTGCCAATGGGATACCTACAATATGTGATTGTTCAGGGATAACATTTTATTAAAATTCATGTTGAAATAAATGCACTGGTAGTCACATCTTGAAAATCTACTTGTTGTAAATGAAAATTTCACTGTCTTAGTACCATTTTCATGGCTTTTAGCCTGAGGTATCATCTGCTATTACTTTAGAAGTATGATGGTCTTAATATTTGCTAAAACCACAACATTAAAAAACAATAAGGTTAATATTTAGATTTGCCAAGAATTGGATGGACATGTGATAGAATTATCATTCAATATAGTAAGTGGATTACAATCTCCATATATTTTTCTTCATTCTATATCTATCAAATATTCCACTTCTATTTCCATAAACCTCCTTCAAAGCCAGAATTATTCTGAATTGAGAGCGTGTTGTTTGTTGTTTTCCAGAAATATACTTTCATGCTTATATTTTAAGCAGATGGTCACAAACATATCCAAATGTGAAGGCAACAGATGTAAAGAAAAAAGTGTTATACTTATTTCAAGCCCAGAGAGCAATGCAAGTATCACTGTAAATTTGTGCCAACAATACATACTCATACATTATTTTGCTGACATCTTAGTCTACAAAGCTGCTAGCTTGCAGAATCAGCAAGTTTAACACAGAGGCAACTCCAAGCTGATGGATAATATTTGGTTCAGTAAATAAAATCAAGTATGAGTTATAATATCAGTTACATCTTCTTTCATCAGGTATTTTTTCATCTTCTCATTCCTTTTTTAGTAGACCATAAATCAGAATTAATACAAAATGTTTTTTGTTGCTATTTTTTGTTTTTTGTTTCTGAGGCAGGGTTTCACTCTGTCGTTCAGGCTACTTCGGCTCACTATGTAGGCCATGATGGCTTTGAACTCATGGCAGCACTCCTGCGTCACCCTCCTGAAGGAGGAGTGGGCAACTATACTCCACTAAAATGTTATTTATTGAGATTTTTATTTAGTTTCTTTTAAAGCAAGATCAATTGTGAAAAGGAGAAATAATTAATGACAAATTAATGCTTATTAATGACAAGTGACACTCTATATTATCCAGTCACATGAAAATAGTTTTTAGATAAGAATAAAATTAAACCCAGTTTTTTAGTACAAAATTTAAGGTAAATTTATTATGGAAAGGATTTTTGAAGCTATTTGTTTCATCGATTCCCAAACCTATTTGTGTGTTATAGAAGCTAACTAATTTCCACTGTTAGAAATAGTCTTGGGCTCTGTTACAATGTGAGTATCCCGAAGACCAATATAATTGGAGGCTTGATCCCCCGATAGGTACTAGGAGATGCTGAGAAACCTAATGAGAGGTTCTCAGATCATAGGGGAAAAGTGCTAATAAGAAATTTAGTGTATGACATCTGAATTCTGAGAGAGGGTTCTTGGTTTGAGTAATATTTCTTTCTTTGCATGAAGTCTCACCACTGCTATATGCTGTAAAGTGACACAGCTAGAGTGGCCCTTGACATAACCGGTGCGATGCCACTTGGATTTTGAACTTCCAGAAATATGCGCTAAATGAACTTTATTACTTCCTTTCTTTTTAAAATTAACCCGCATCAGATATTTTATTATAGAAATGCAAAATTAACAAAGACTCCACTATGAGATTTGGATTCAGGAGATATGAAATTACCTTTTGAATATTTCATCAATATAATTGGCCTGTGCACTCTTTCGGAATCATTGATGTAGTCCGAATCTTTGCCTTTCACAAAATTCTTAAAATGTGGTGAGTGATTCCAGATGCCCATTCCCTTTGTAGAAAATTCTAATTAAAGGTTCTTGAATGGTAAAGCAAAATCCTGGAAACATCCCAATAGTGTATATCTAGCAAAATCACAATGATTCTTCCAAATCAGGTATGTACTTGGCCCATTTTGAATTAAGAAACCAAATTGTACCTGCAAGCTACATTATATTGATAAGATTTAAATAAATTTAAATTTTATTTCCTTTAATTTATAGCTGTGTTGTATTGGACTATTCTCCCTGCAGTGCTTATAATAATTTAAAAGTTGCCTGAATATTTGACATTAAGGTCTATGACTTTAATAATAACATCAATTTATTCATTCTTGGATAGTTTGAGATGTTTGATGGAAAAGCCCTGCTTGCCTGTCCAAGATATAATCATTACAATTAGATTTAAGCCCAGCCTCAATGTGCTGCTTAACAGAAAGGCCCCCATTATCTGCACATCTTCAAGAAAGACAGGAAGGACTGGGAAGACTGTACCAAGATAATCATATATAGTACATAATTGGGATAGGAAGTTAAATGACACAGAGGATATACAGTGAAACTTGGAACAGGCATATGGTTGGAAAGCAAGTTAAATGGTGAACAAAAGAATGAAATGTGTATTGACAAACCTTTTCTTTCCACCTGGTCTTCCTTCTCAGAACTTATCTGTTCCTTAGATACATTTACAGTACTGCCATGCCTCATAATCCTATGTGACAATACCAGTATAGTCCTATTTTGATAACCAGCTGGCCTTGGAAGAAAGCCTTGGGTCTCTATCCGGCTAAGCCACCAGTGCAAAGTCACACTTGAAAGAAATCCAGGACAGCTAAGAATCTACCCTGACAGACAACTGGAGAATGTAGTACTTCAAAGCAAACAACCTGCACAAGGGAGATTCTGAACCAGCCACTGAAGCATGTGCACAAAACACAGGAGATTATCTGGGTTCAAATTCAACAACTCTTTCTGTGCTGAATGCAATCAGGGAGGTATTTGTTGCTTTCTAAAGAAGTACCCGATCAACTTAAGGCAAAGATAGGCAGGGGAAGAATGAAAAAACATGGAAGAGGATAAAAGGAAGATGAGAATGGGAAAAAGGGCTGAAAAGGCAATTGAGGATCTCGGAAGTGCAACTTTAATTTAAGATTCTGGAAGTATCCTCACCAGAAATTGTCAGTACTAAAGCTGCTATTTTTTTTTTCCTTAAGCACATATCTATAGATAGGATTCAGGAAGTTTGAAATTAAATGACACAAACCAGTTTTTGATTCAATGTAACTGTCCTACACTATCCTTCGTTGGCATGTGAGCATGTACCTTATCTAGGAAAGGGGAGCTCACCTTGCTTCCTCCAATCCCTGATTATTCTCATGAGGTCTCTGTAGACTGGAATGAAATTATGAATTTATTAGGTTGGAGAACTAGGAAAACCAGAGCAACAATCTTCTGTTTTTGAGATCACCAGATATAATTTAGCTTATTTCAGTAAAACATACTTAAAAATGATCTAATAGCAACAACAATACAAACCCACTAATGTTCCACTGAGCCCAAAGCCCTGTTCTAAGGGGAAATGAGATTACTTAAGAGGTGCATACGTGTTTTCTATAATAATGGTTGTCTATTTCTGCTATAATGCTTATCAAAATCTGTAATTTTCTTTTATACTTTTTCTGTTTCACTCTTTTATTGACTGCACCTGGCTTAATCATTTTCCTTGAAGCTGGGACAAAATACTCAACACCCACAATTAAAAGAGGAGAGGTTTGTTTTGGCTCAAAGTTTTGAAAGTTTTAGTCCATGGTAAGCAGTTTGAAATGTAGAAACAGCACAGTGCAAGGGCCTCCTGTAGAGCCTGGTTGCTCAAGTCATGGAATCCGGGAAGCAGAGAGAGAAGGGAGGATCTAGGGAGGGAGGTGAGCTCGTCCAGATCACAATCCTCCAACCAGACCCCACCTCCGAACTGATAGCACATAGCATCAATCAACTTACTGTAGATGAATTTGCCAAGGAGTATAGCACCCCTATGATCAAATCGCCCTCCAAAAGCCCTACTTTGGAGCTCATGAGAACTTTGGGGATCATTCCAGATCCAAAGCACAACAGCACCCCTTCCAGTGAAATATCAGATCCATAAAGATGGGGACTAGTGACTGTTTTGTTTGCTTGTTTATTTGTTTGTTTGTTTATTTTGGTAGTGGAGATCAAACTCAGGACCTTGCTTTTGCCAGGGTGGTGCATTGCCATTGATCTACATCCCTGGCCCATGTTCTCTAATTTTATATAGCCATGTCCTAGAGTTGTATCTAGAATATCAGTACTCAATAAACATTTATTGAATGAATGAATAAATGGTAATGCTCACTGAGCAAACAGAACAAGCCTTTAGAAAAATATCAAACTGTTAACCTGTATCAAGCCCTGTTTCATCTGACTGCTATCTACCACTTAAACTTCACGATCTACTCTTCCCATGACATTTGCACTTTCCTCAGTGACTATGCTCTACTTTCCTTGAGGTGTCACAAATCCCATTTCATTTGCTTGATATCATAGGTTTCACTTCCATGGCTTAGCAACCTCTTACTCTTAAATTCTCATTTTAATAGATACCTAAGTGAATTCCTTGGCCGTCCTAAGTACTGTGAGTAGCTCCATCCCTCTGCCCTCATTTTGATGTCCATAAGGCCTGAGGTTGTAAATCCTTTTGCTCTGTGTCCCCATAACCTAACACACTCTTTGGTACAGAGTTGACAATTAAATATTTGCTGACTGAGTCACAATTAGTAAATAAATGAATTTATCAGTAATCCTTCCACCATTACACAGTATATAGACCTTCCATCTTGAGGCCTGGTGTTAGAAAAGCATGCATAGCCTCAATCACACAACAATGATTCGAAATAAAGATTACAGAAATACTTTACTTTAAAAGGAAGAAGTAAAATGAAAAGAAGCACTTCTGTTTTCATTTCTTATACTCAAAATAGTTTGTATCCAAACCTGAGGTTTCTTTATAAATACAAGTACAAAATATACCATGTTATTTTTTATCACAAGTAGCAAATTCCATAATGGGTGCCACAAAGCCCTTTGGGAACTTCGCTAGCTGGGCCTAGCAGGGCATTTTTCATCAGGTAACCTTGGATTAGTTGATTTCTAGATTTCATTTTTCTCTGGATAGGCTGGAGGGAAGCGCTTGTGTGGGTTCCTAGTCAGGCTCTCTGCTGCCAGCACTAGGCTGTCTCTACGCCTCTCATTCTTCTTCCTCCCACCTGTTCTGGAACTCTCTAACACTGTGGCTTTCAGCAGCTGTTGTCTCTGCATATGAATCAGGCACGTGTCCAACAGTGTTGTTTATATAATTAGGCCCTGGGAGGGATTTTTCCAAGTTTAGCTCTCTCAAATGTTTTAATTCAAGATATATCATTTTGACTCCCTATCCTTCCTAGTAAGCGGTATATCTCTAAACTTTCTGGAGTAATGTTTATATATGCAGAAAATATGTGTACTACATGCATACTAAACTTATTTGCAGTTCCTAGCACTGACCTTTGTGTTCAGTTGACATTCAGGAAGTATTAATTGAATTGGATCAAATAGGAAAGCCTATTGATGTGTATTAGAGGAAGTAGAACCAAAGCAGACAGGATCCTAGGAAGAAAATATCTTCATCTCTGACATTTTGAGAACTCCATATGTGTGTGGACGTATGTTGATGAGATTTAAATTTTTGTATAAAACTAAATACTAGCTACAATCTATATCAATAGCTGGAGGGGACAGTCTAGTAAATCTGTGATTGATTTTTCTTATTTATTTTCTATTGAAAGCATTTTAGATAACATATAATCAATGTGATTAGAAATAGGGATTAGAGATTTATAATATATCAAGAAAGGATTCTGGTTTAAAATATTGAAAAGTCTGATTTTAATACATATATAAATTTGAAATGTATTAGAAAAATGAAAATAAAATAAACATCAAGAATAAATTATGCTGAAGTTACAAAGGAAAGTACTATAAAATTAAATCATCCAGTAACATCTGGATTTCTCTATTTTAAGAAGGTAGTAGAAGGAAATACTAGCACCTAAAAGAAAAAGATTACAGAATATCTGTTGCACTGTATAAATTGAATTATTAAGTATTACTAAAGGTCTGAGTGTCTTAAAGACAGTAGTGATCTAAAATTTGTTTGAGTTGTAGAAATTGCCAAATTCCAGACTCCAGATATATAAATATATATGGTAACATTTCCTTTTTATTTTACAACTAGATATCACTGATTCACATATTTATTTTCATTCATGGGTTGAGGTTTTGCTAACTCAAACTTTATGGTTTGTTCAAGGGCCATTTGCTTTGACTATTGCAAAGGCCGTTTCCTTTTGAGTTTGTGACAGCATCCAGCTCTATAAGACTGAATCTCTCCTAGGTACCTGTGGGTCATCTGATTCCACCAACAACCTATATTTCCTGTTCTTTTTATTCACTGACAAAAAGAAGCTTTATTCACCTTTTTTTAAATTGAGTTTATTGGTACATTTTAGGGATACAGTACAGTTACATTCATTGTTAGGATCTTGTACCTTTACATGACAGGTCTTGGTTCTCATGTTTTCCCCGTGCAGGAAGAATTCAATTTTAAGCGAGAAACTTAGAAATTTATATGAACTGTACTTGTATTTACCTGCTAAATCTGAAAAATTTGCAACTTTTCTTTATGGAGGCAGTCTTCTGGACTGCAGTGAGACATGTTCTGCCCCAAAGAGAAAAAACTAAAGAATACCCCAAGATATCCAGATCTGAAATGAAAATCTTATCAGACTTCATTGAAGAAGCTTTACAGTGACTATGAAAATAAGATTAGAGTAAGATACAGCAAGTCTTACACTAAATCATACTTTTTATCCCGGTGATATCTCAGAGATGGTTTACCACTTGGCCCTTGGTGTAATGCTCTGCAAATTCTAAGTAAGAATGGGATTATATAAATTAGTATATTAATGAAAATTTTTGAAAATGAGCTGTAAATTATTAAAGAGTTGTAGCTGTCTCATCATGAGCAAAATGCTGACTACTCAAGAGATCAAAAAAATAAAATTTCTCTTAGATAATTCTAGGAACACCCTGATAATATATCAGACAGATTAAACACAATACAGGCATCCCTCATTATAAAGAGTCTTGATTCAGAATCCATATTTATGAAATTTTGTGAAGCAAAACAGTTGATTTCAAAATTTTATACACTTCAGAATCAAGTGTCATGCTTATAAAATTGTTTGCCCTTATTGAAGAGAGTCTCGCTTAATTTTATACAGGCCAAGCAATCTGCATTTTAACAAAAGAGATGATTAATTCAAAAGTCAGTGACACACCAACTATCTTTGTTAAACAGTGTTAAACGAGGGGGTCAAGATTTTCTGTCAAGTGTCAGATAGTGAACATTTTCTGCTTTGCAAGCAAAATGGTCTCTCAGAACTATTCAACTCTGTCATTATAGCATGAAATGAGATAATAAGTAAACAAATGAGTGACAGTGTTCCAATAAACTTTACTTACAAATGAGGACTCAGGCTGAATTTGACCAATTGGCTGTAGATAATAAGCATTGTTTGAAGACTCTTAGTCTAAAAAATTAATCTTTCTTATAAGCTAGAAGCTCCTGTTGCAAGATTTTTTTCACAGCTGCTATACTGTTCATAGTAGGAATAAACATCTATTTATCAACTGTTGAATTTAAATTCAGTCCCATTTACTATTGTTAATACTACATGAGAAGTATAAAATTCCTTGAGCTGTGGGTGAAAAATAAAGAATTCTCAGGGCTGGGGATTTAGTTCAGGGGTGCTGCCATCTGCCTCAAAAGTGCAAGGACCGGAGTTTGATCCTCAGGTCCAAATTTTTTTTAAAAAAAAGAATTTTCATGACCCAGTTTCTCCCGAAAATTTTCTTGGATTTGCCAAGTTCAAACTCCAGTTAGCAAATATACTCTCAACTTATGTTTTATCTAAGATTAACATTGATTATTTTGAAACTTACCATGGCAATAATGTGGGACAACAAATTTGAACAAGTACATTTTGATAGTGCTTAGGATAAATATATTTTACATTAGTTCTGCCATTTCCTACACCCATCATGGGCATTGAAAATCATTAGTAGTTCTCTCTCCCAAGTACATGCTTGACCACTAAATCTTTCTCAAGAAATCCAATTAATCATAACTGATCAAAGTTCACATGTGAGGAGAAATCTTGTCATCTTTTAATATACTAGCCTCCTTATAAGGTGAGCTTATTAACTATTATTATTCTGTTTGGGGTGATTAATATTGCTTCTACTCAATCTTAATTTATGTCATTTTTAACCTTGCTTAATGGAATTCAATAATGCATGTGTTACTTGTTATTGTTTTCCTATTAGAGTACAAGTATTTTAAATATGTGCACAATGGTCAACGTATCATCTTACCTTCTTATATCACTCCTTACTGGGTTTGGGCCAGCAAATCCTGTTAGACAGACAAATGAAGATGTGCGAGACAGAGAATATCACTGTTTGGGGGCCAAGGGTCTTCACTGTAATGGAGTGAAGCCCTGAGCTGACTCAAACCCTCAGATTTATTGAAAATAACAAAGGTAATAGAGTTTTGCTGAATGCAAATGTTTGTTTTAGGTATCAAGCTAGACAAGCAAGGCATGGTGATAGTTTGGCTGAATAATTAACTTTTATCTGATTGTCTCCTCAGGAGCTTCCTTGTTTTCCCCATAAGGTCAATCTCTACCTGAGCTGGAAAAACATCCTTTCTTCAAGACATTTGTATTTGTTGGAGTTGGCAGTCTTCTGAATCCCAAGTCAGTTGGAGCCAACATTGACCTGTTGGGTGTCAAAAGGAACTCCACACTGCTTAAAAATACTTGTTGATAGGTGTTATAGTTTGTAGAACTAAAAAGTCCCCCAAAGGCTATGTGTTCAGAAGTAGGACTTTTGGAAGGTAATAGAAAGAAGAGGAAGCAATTGTAGCAGAATTCCAAGAGAAAGGAGTGACCAATGGGATTTAAGAAGATTTATATTAGGTTTAGGGTGCATAGGGGCTCAACAGAATCCTTTCCAAAGGAAGAGCATTGAGTAAAGAGAAGTTCCAGCTTATATACATTTGATCAAAGGGGAGTGGTCTTTCTAGTGATGTGAAATTGCGGAGATGGGCTAGTGAGGATGCAGAAGCAAACAAACAGCAAGTTCATCACATCTCACATGACAGTTTTTTTTCTCTGTAATCTTGTGAGAACAGGACTTCATGAACTTTGTTTATAGGACATAGTTGGCAATCTTATCTGTATCTTTGAGGGAATACATTTCTTAAAGATTGGAAAGACTTCATTTATAGGAATGTAACTGTTTGCCCTATCAGTACCAGGGTTGGGGGTGCAGCCTTTAAGGAAGGCTGATTCCTGAGAAGTCAGGTCATCACTGGACACTGTTATCATGAATTTTGTTGATTAGCTTATCTGTAGCAAAACAAAAAATTACAGCGGCATGTAAGTTGGGGCGATCTGTGGGTGGGGGGGCTACCCAAGGCTTGTTTATCTTTAAATCCTGTTTCATTTCCCAATTTGATGCTTTTTTTTAATAAAAGGAATTGAACTCAGGACCTTGCGCTTGCAAGGCAGGTGGTGGAATTACTGAGCTAAATCTCCAGCCCCTTTGATCCTTTTTATAACAAGTTTTACTAGAGAACATCATTATCATTATTTGTTTTTTCACAAAGAGGTTGCTCAGTACAACATACTGAGCGGAGGTTGGTACTTGGGTAAGGCCATTGAGTTGAGTGGTGATGTGCCTATCAGTGGCTGAATGTTGTTCACTAGTAAGGGTAAGAGGCAAGGGATATTTCTACCAAAGATGATAAGAAGCTTAAATTGTTGTTTTGACTCTATGTTGATCCTTAAGCTTTGGCTGTGTGTGTGCTGGTCAGTTTCTAGAATGACCAGAGCAAGGCTATTGTTCCTCAGGCGTCTGCCATCCATAGACTAGTTGGCTTCCAGGGTTACTAGAGCAGGGATGTTATCTCTGGTGATGGCTTGATCTTGTTGCAGGGTCAACTGGTTCAGGTTTTCTGGATCCTGTTGGGTGGTACACTTGTCATGAGCTTTTGGCTCTAGCCAGCTGTGGTAGATCTAAGACATATTTCCTGTAATTTTAACAGCAGTAGGGGTAGACACGATTACAGTATGGGGCCCATCCCACGTGGGCCCTAGAGTTGTTGTTTTTTTATCTAAAATGTCCCTAGGTTTGAATGGGTATATTGGGTGTGTTAAGCTTATGGGCATTTTTTTGTATCCAACTGTGGATATCATACAGGGATATTCCCAAAGCCTACATTTGTTTTGTCAGGGACAATTTTCCTAATTTACAAAGATTACCCTTAATTTGGCCTATGATTGGGGGTGACCAGCTGAACAAAATTTTATAATGGGACTGCCTAGTTTATTTTGAGGAGATTCACTGGACTTGGAGGACAATGGGCAGCACTTTATCTCATCTCAAATGGGTTTTTTCAGCTATTGTTTTAGTGTCCAGTTCATGTACTCCACTTTTCCTGAGCTCTGCTGCTGGTGAGACATATGAAGCGTCCATTTTATCTTTAATATCTGTGTGAACTTCTGGACTATCTCAGCTACAAATGCTGGCCCTTGTGTGACCCCAAAGTCAAAGTCAGTCTAAATATTGGAATTATGTTCTTTAACAGTACTTTGATCACCTCTTATGCCTTTTCTGTTTGGGTGGGAAAGGCCTCAACCCATCCTGAGAAGGTGCAGACAAGCAGTAACATATATTGATAACCACTTGATCGAGGCAATTCATAAATCCATAAGTAAGTTTTAACATGGGGCAGCTCCTGTTTCTTGGTTACTTGGGGTCTGAAAAGATCCCTGTCTTGGGTTCTTTCTTACACAGATTAAACATAGCTCATAAACAGCTTGGGAGATGGTAGTGAGCCTTGGCACATAGAAATGATGGCCTAGTAATGTTTCCAATGTTATCTTCTTTATAGGAGATACCTGATGAAATTGTTTCATGAACCTCTGGCTTCTAATGTTCCAGTCATTGTAGTGTATAGCAGACACTTTCTCTGGGGCCCATACTGCATCTAGCAGCTGAAAAATTTCCTCTTTTTACCTTATTTCCTCTCCCTTATCAGTCAAGTGTCCTTTTTCCTTATATATGACCTATGCCCATGAGATGTTGAAAAGGCATATTTTGAATCAGTATAGTTAGCTTTTTTGTCCTTTGTTAATAAAAGAGCCCCTGTCGAGGCTATTAGTTCTCTCTTTTGGACTGACATAACGGTGGGCAAAGCCCAAGCCTCTATCACAGAGTGCAATGTCACTACTGCATATCCTGCCCAATAGAACCCTTCGAAGACAAGGCTGCTTTCATCTGCAAAATATTTGACATCTGAGAGTGTGATCTGTGAGATGTCCCTGGCTTGAGAACACTTCATCCACTATTTCCATGTAGTCTTGGAGGCTGGGGGCGGGGGGGCTCCCAGCTTAACTGGGAGAAAAATGGCTGGATTAAATGTGCACAATCTTTCAGGTTAGACAAGGATTTTCACATAGGAGGCCCAAATTTGAGTCATCCTCAAATTTGACAAGCAATGGTGCCCTCTCTGGTCTATTAAGGTTATAACTAAGTGTGGTACTCAAATGGTCATTTGTTTTCCCAGTGTCAGCTTCCTACTTCAGCAGGGCTGTGGCAGCAAATTCCCTTAAACATGCAGGTCATCCTAGGGCCAGAGTCTTAACTATTTTGACAAGTATGCCACTGGGGAATGCCAGAATCCCAAGACCTGAGTTAAGACTCTTATGACCATTCCCTTCCATTCATGGACATAATATAGGAAGAAAGGTTTAGTTATATCTGGCAGTCCCCAGGATGAGGCTTGAATCAAGGCTTCTTTCATTTGTTTAAGTGCACTTTCCTTGTCAGCTTCCCAGAGGAAGGGCTCTTTTTACCTCCCTTCATGACTTTATATAGGGGCTTAGACTTAAGTGAAAAATTGGGGATCCAGATATGACAGAATCCTGTTACCCCCTGAAACTCTCTTATTGGGTGCTTAATGGTTGGGATTACCAGGGCACAGGCAACCTGCCTTTGTGCTGTGTCTAATTGGTGTTCTCCCTGAGTCATTATGAAGCCTAGGTATTTGACTTTTTGTCAGAAAATATGAGTCTTTCTCTTGGATACCTTATATCCATCCCTTAAAAAAAATGAAGGTCTTTGATTATCTGATAGCAGTCCTCTCAAGTTGGGGTGTTGTCAGAAAGAGACAATCTTCATACTGCAGCAAGGTGCAATTGTCCCTTGGAGTGATGAAAGCTCTGAGGTCAGTAGCTAATGCCTCTCCAAAGATTTTAGCAGTGTTTTTGAACCCTAGGGGAAGCCTAGTCCACGTTAATTTTTCCTTTGTGCCTGTGATAGAATCCTCCATTGAAATGCAAAAATGGGTTGGCTGAACCCTGCATGGTGTAAATAAACAAACAAAAAAAGCAAAGTATCTTTTAAATCTGAGCAGGTATACCAAGCAGCACTTGCTGGAATAAGTCCTACCAGTGTATATGGATTTGGTACCTTTTGATGTGTAGTCCCAATAACTTGATTCATGGCATGCACATCCTGTATAAGTTTATATTCATTTGTCTCTGGCTTACCCACTCACAGGAGCAGGGTGTTTGAGAAGGACTGGCATCAAACTGAGATTATATGTTCTAAGAGTTGCTTTAAATGCCTTTGAATGCCTTGTATGGCTTCTCTGGGGATGGGATATTTTATTAAAACTGGTGCTTGATTTGCAGCTAGCCCCAGTGGGTTGCCTTCAACCTACACCCTGGGAATCTCACTAGTAGTCCATGTAGTTCATCTATCTCAGGCTCCTGTGACTTGTCCAAAAACAATCTTCATTCTTCCAACTTAGGATAGTAAGAGTTAATACCATAGCCCTTGGTTGGGTCAGGCTTAAAGTCACATTTCCCCATGATCCAAAGGTAATTTGAACCTGCAGCTTCTGGAACAAATCTCTCCCTAACAAGGAAACTGGACAGTCTGGCAGATACAGGAACTCATTATGGAGTTTTTGTGTCCCTATAACACATATTTTTGTTGAGCCTCATAGTAAGGCTGATTTTTTTCTCCTTTTTAACTTTCAGATATGGTTTGAGCTATGAGTGTCTTATAATAGATCCCCAAGTAGGGCTATAGCCAGGTTGGTTGAGTCTGGACTACATTGAACCAGGAATGAATATAGGGAAACTGGTCCCAGATGTCCTAGTCATCCTCTGCCCACAGTTATCATCCTCTTTAGTTGTGTTTTTTTTTTCCTCAATTGTCTCCTTGACTGGTCACCCAAAATTTAAGGAATGTAAATTTATTTTATAGAGAGTCTTTAGCCTCTGAAGAGGAATCAGCTTTATTCTGCCACATCCTAAAAGTCTCTTTTAAATTTCTTTAATATACATTTTAATGGGGTGGATTTTGATGCTTTTCCTTTCATATCTACTCTATTTCAATGCAAAGTATTTTCTTGAACACTTTTGCTTTAGGAACAATCTGAGCTCTATCAAATCAATAAGCAACCATATATACTTTTGAGTCTTTTCAGCAACAAGGAGCTTTTAGAAGGAACAGCGTGAGCTTTTACCAAACCAAAAAGCAAACATATTTATTTTGATAAATCACTTTTTCAGGTTTTTTATAAGCTTTTTAGTCTTGTCATTATCTCTTTTTTGTCTTTCTAACAGGACAAAACTTTTATCATGCAACATCTTTTTGTATCCAAAGTGTACCTCTTATAGCCTTTTAAATATTTTTCTCCATTTCACTTACTATAAACCTTTTACAGCAAACTTGGCTGCATCCACTTGGATTTCAAAGTGTCCTCTTTTTTTTTTTTCTCTGTTCTGAGATTGTTACATTTTAAATTTGACTGGCTGCCAACAGACCTCTAAGTAACCTTGAATTAATGTTCTTATTTTTATAATAAAAGAGTAGAGAGAAAAGAAAGTTAACCCTATAATTACAATTCAATTTTCAATGCACAAAAAAGTTTTAAGTATACCAATTAAATATCAACTCAAAGTAGAAACCAAAAGTACATTTTCTAATTAGCTAAAATTTGTAATTTAATTTTCTTGTAAAACCTCCTTATCCCTGGAAGAGTGTGATTGAAGTTTTTTTAACTTTGACTATGTATCCCCAGGCTGCATTATTTTGGCTTCCAGATGTTTATAGGCAGCATTAGGCCTGTGACACTGAGCAAGGGCTGGCCTTGAGGTTTCCAAGAGAGACCTTGGGGCCAGTCCATATTTCTTTGTTTTTCCCCACAAAACACAGTCTACAGCTACCAGGATTGGCATCAGGGCTTTAATAAATCATGTGGTCCCTGAGTTCAGATCTTGAACACTTTCAGTACACTACTTTGATTGCTCATTGTGGCACAGCCTCCACCCTCCTTTGTTGTTCCATCCATAGCCCCAGCTTGACCCCTCTCATTGTTTTGCTTTGCACACTCTGGAACTTTCCCAGCTGTTTTCATTTCATTTATTTACATGCATTCATATATTTTCCATTACCAGGTTTTTTTCAATGTGGCTATGGGTTTTATTTGATTCCCTTTGAGGCTAATTACTTGGTACACTCCTTTGTAAGCTGTTTTCTTTGCAGGCCTGTCTGGCAAGCTGGCAGAAAGCAATTCTTGCCACAGGCCACTCTCATCTTCCATTTGGGATTATAGGTTTTCTATTCCCCTAAGTCAGAGTATCTGTACACCTGCATGCAGGTTTCATTTAATTTCCTCTGAGTTTGACTTCCAGTGGTATACTCTGTTTATGAAACATTCTTGCCATAGGCTCCCTCCATGCTCCACTGGGGCTGTAGGTTTCCTCCCATTGTCTCTGAGTCAGAATACTTGGTACACCCTAGGAAGTGATCAGTTTCTCCTTCCCATCCTAATGGGATAGCTTTCCACCTAGACCATAAAATCTTACATGGTCCTATAGTGCATTGTTGTTCCATAATCATCCTCAATCCAACAGGTCTTTTTTTCTCTGGTGGGGGTGCCTTCTGGGTGTGGAAGGGCTGATTCCCTCTCTGAGCTGAAACCTTACTCAGTGGCACCAGAGATCTCAGTATTCCCACAGCTAAGTACCCTATCAGCTCTACAGGCAAAGGAAAGAGCAACTCTGTTGCTTCCAGTTTCTTCTTGGTCACCAAAAATGTTCTAGAATTCCAAGAGACAGGATAGATCAATGGGGGTGTAGGGGGATTTATTTCAGGTTTAAGGTGTACACCAGCTCAGCAGACTACTGTCCAAAGGAAGAGCATTGAACAAAGAGAAGTTCCAGTTTTTATACATTTGATCAAAGGGGAATGGTCTTTCTAGTGATGTGAAATTGGGGAGATGGGCTAGTGAGGTTACAGAAGCAAACAAACAGCAATTTCATCACATCTCACATGACAGTTTTATTCTCTGTAAATCTTGTGGGAGCAGTATGTCATGAACTTTGTTTATAGGACATAGTTGTCAGTGCCATTTGTATCTTTGAGATAATATATAGAGTTCCTATTTTAGTATATGTGCTGCCAAATTGAGCAGAGGAATACAGTTCCTTAAAGGTTGCAAAGACTTTATTTACAGAAATGTAACTGCCCTGTTTATACCATGGTTGGGTAGGGTATCCTTGAAGGAAGGCCAATTCCTGAGAAGTCAAGTCATCACTGAACACTGTTAGCAAAAATCTTGTTGTTTACCTTATCTGTAGCAGAACACAGAGTTACATCTAAAGGGGGAGTCTGAGGAGTGGGCTGCCAAAGGTTTGTTTTTCTCTAAATCCTGCTTCACTATGCTCACCAATGGTTTAACGCATTGAGTATTTTAAAAGTTGAATATACTGTTTGGTGATGGGGCCTTGATGGAAGAGGCAGGTCACTGGAGGCATGATCTGAAAGGGTATATCTCTTTCCCCAGTGCCTTCCTCCCTTCCCTCTCTGCTTCCTGACCACCATTACATGAGCAGATTTCCTCCACAGCAAGCCTTCATACCATGTCCTTCCTGCCTTGAAGTCAGCCGACTATGGACTAAATGCTCTATAATAGATTTTAAAATTTACAATTCAAAGTAAACTTTTCCTTCTTTTTGTTACATGTGTTAGATATTTTGTTTGGGAAAGAAGAGAGTGACTAACACACCAGGTTTCACAGTGTCATTACTAGTTAAAATGCCACTTGTTTATCATGATTATGTCATTGATATACTGAAAACTTCTCCAAATAATTTACCAACTAAAGAAAATTTGAAATAAAAAAACTGATATTGGTAACCTGTGCTCTATTTTCTGATCATATATCTATGAAACTATAACATATTCTTTAACATCGTATTTTAAGTCTGTTAGATTTAACATTTACTGGTAAAGAATTGTTTGGCAACATAATAAAAATGTTTCTCTTACTAAGTACAATCGTTAAGTAGACTCTGTTGCACAGCAAAAAACTGACTTTGCAAACACATGAAATCTTATGCTGTTTTAGTAAAACTTCTTCAAAAAATGGAAGAAAAA
Organism: Fukomys damarensis; assembly: GCF_012274545.1. NCBI lineage: Eukaryota > Metazoa > Chordata > Mammalia > Rodentia > Bathyergidae > Fukomys > Fukomys damarensis. The sequence continues at coordinate 81,820,042 of NW_022900951.1, forward strand.
TTACCATTTAACAAAGCAAAGCAATTTTCAGAGAATTTTCAATTCCATAACTGGTTCATAAAGCTCATATGTTATATAACTGTATCTAAATATTTTTTGAATTTATAGCAAATGTTTTGTTCTTTGTAAGAAATAAAATTTAACCTGAAAATCAAATTGAATAGAATTAAAGCTGTTTACAGTACTAAAGCAGTCTTACCTGATGGCTTGCCCCAGAGTTTCTAGGATAGGACAGCTGGTAAATGGGAACTTTTCTGGACATATGTAAACTCAGAGGTAATCTCTATCAATAGCCTGGTTTTCACTTAGCAAATTTGGCAAAAGCTCAAACACTAAGGTGAAGATGATGAACAGTGATGATTATTTTTATCTAGTATGTGTGTTTTAGCACCAAAATTTGCCGTAGTAACAACCTATATTCTATAGTCTTTTCCTACAGGTCCATGTTAGGTCTTGAAAACTATGATCTGACTTCTATTTTCCAATTTCCATAGCAAAATCTGACTATTTTTAACCAACTTGGTTGTCTTAAAATATAAAAAATCTCTTCCAACTACTCAACAAATCTGCCAACAGATTTAGGCAAAGAGAGGGCATTTGTTAGAGTGTCTAGGGAGAGCCATTTCCAGAGTTATGATGTCTGTGTTTAAGAAGACAAAAATTTGTTCTCTCTAGGTGTTTTCTAGAATTTATATTTACCAAGAGCATATAGGAAGTAAGGATGATTTGTAACTGAATATAGGAAAATGAAGTGTAAATAATTTCTATGCAAAGTATGGGGGGAGGAAAGATAGTGCAAACAAGATATTTGTACAAAGAGGTACTTATTAGTGTAGGATTAAGAAATCTGCAATAAGTGCTTTTGAATACACTGCAAAAATCAAGGAGTTTTTGGGATGCTGTGGCCAAAATTTTGACCGGGTTTATAATATATTTACTCACAAGCTCAGTATACTAAACCAAGAGCCTTCATGTTCTAAGATTTAACTAGAGAAGACTATTCCCTGGTAAATTTAGGTACTGGATTCAATGTACTCAGTCAGCTTCTTCTGTACTTACCTCAATACAGAATGCTCCAACATTAACTATCACATATGGTGCACAATATCTTCCCATGTATTTAATCTCTATCTGGCAAATAACAATATCTGGAAAATATTTGGAAAATTATTTATTGTAATGTGTTAATGACAGATAAAAGGGTTCCTTTTTCAGGAGCGAGTGTCTTGGGTACAAGAAGTTATGTATTTTGGCAATTTTGTGTATTTTTTTAGTTAACTATGAGAGGTGTTAATGACATAGCAGGCTGTCTCACTGCCAACAAAATCGCAGTACCCATAGGCAATTGCACATTCATAAAGTCCTCCTGTTGCTGGCCATGGAAGCATAGGTAGTGAAGTTTGGAGAAGCTGGTTCTCTTAGTAATTGTTCTAGCACTAACTTTTGTTTTGTTTTATTTGATTTGATTTTTGATTTCTTCAACCAAGATTCAATAACAATGTTAAAGAATTTAGATAGACTTCATTGTAAAATTTGCTAGAAATACAAGGTTACATGGGAAGTAGAATGAGTGATCATTCAGAGAATTTAGAGCAAGCCTTCAGGCATAGACACCAATTTAAGAGTGACAGCAAGCTTTGGAAAAGCTATTTACCACACTCAAAGAAACCACTGCCAAGGAAAAGGATAAATTTGTTGTTTTAAACCCAAAGTTATTTTTCATCAAGACATTTTTCCTCTTCAATTTATTACCTGGTAGTGAATGTAATAATTGATTTTTTGTCTTAGTGACAGATGAGGAATTAATATTTATAATGTTATAGACTATGACTGAGTATGAATCATTGGATCAATTTAAATTTTGATATACAAAGCTATTTTGTCTTTAATAGATAACTTGTTCATTAGCATTAAAGACATGTATTTATATGATTTTTATTATTTTAAACACAGATCAGGGTTTTATATCTTCTCCTGTCATGTTTGACTATGAAATTTACATATATATCTACTACTGAATACAGTATAGTGACTATGAATGAGTTTTCCCCTTTTTATAATGTCTGCATTTGAACCTAATGATGGTTGTAATCATCAAATATGTGGCTGGTACTATATCTACTAGCTTATTAAAGCTGCCTCTCAAGTGACAGTGATCCCCAGTGACAAATGTAAATGAATCAAATGGTTTTTGTTAGTTACCGCATCTATAAAAGTAGAAAATTGAGTAAAATGAGTACAAGATACTATAGGCATTTCCTCTAATATTTCTTCAAGTACCTCTAAATCTATCTTTAGTTTTGTTTTTATAATAACCATGACTTATGCCTGATTGTAATCATTAATTTAAGTATGTGAGTTTAATTGATCATTGCAATTACTTTATCATTTACTTACCTCCTAGGTTCCTGCTGAATGTCCCAAATGTCATTTGCCTTGGAAAATATAAAGCTTAGCTAGACAGTGTAGGATTTATCATTTCTACTTTAGAGAAAAAAGATAGAGATTTATACAAGTTAAGTGACAAGGGTTACAGCAGTGAAGTTAGCATAGGATTCCATGTTTGTTGACTTAATCTGTTGATTCTTTTGCCCTTTCTTTTTGTGTACAAGAATATGGACCAGATTGAAACAAAAATATTAATCACATGACTGTGACAACAAAAGCATGATTGATAAAATAAAAAATTAATAATTTGGACCTAATCAAAATGTTAAACTTCTTTCTATTAAAATATTGAAAAGAAAGTCAAAGATGGCAAAAAAATTGCAAATTGTTTACATATAAAAATATGAATCTGTATAAAGAACTCAAAAAGCTTAATAAGAAACAATAACCCAATTAAAAATAAGTTGACTAGACAATTGATCCAAAAAGATATATAGATAGCAAGTAAGCACATGAAAAGTTGGTAAAACATCATTAGTCACCAGGGAAATGCAAGTTATAACCTCAATGAGCCACCAGTAACACTCATTAAAATAGCTGACATTAAAGAAATCCCACTGGAATACCATGTGCTGAAAATGTTATAGAGCAGCTGGGATTTCATATACTCCTGGAGGAAAGCAAGATGGTATAGTGCTGTGAAAATGGTTTGGCAGTTTCTTATAAAGTTAAACACATACTTATCATAGGACTGATATGCTATGAAAACTTATTTGTGCAAAACAAATCTATACGTGAGAATTTGTTAAACTTTGCTAAAAACTATAAACAATACAAATGTCCTTCATCAGAAAATGGATAAAGAGATTACAGTGTGTCTGCATGACAAGGAATGAGCACCTGAAACACAACAATATGGATGAATTTTAAGTGTATTAAGCTAAGTGAAAGAAGCCTGACATAATATATTGCACACTGTATGAATCTATTTGGATGACTTTCTGGAAAAGGCAAAAACATACCAAGATTAAAGAGATCAGTGCTTATCAAGAAGTTAAGAGTGAGGAAAGAAACTGACTTCAAAGTCCATCCTGGGGGAAATCTCAGGGGTATTATTATTGTTCTGTATTCTGCTTATGGGTGCAGTTGCAATCATTTTTGTATTGTGTTAAAATTCATAAAATTGTACATTTGTAAATGTTTCTAATATACCTAATATGCATTAATCCTAATACTTAACTTTAGTTTTAGCAAAAATTTAAAAATAAGTGAGGTTCAAATTGAACAATGTATGACTTCTTTATTGTTATCTTACTAGCAATATTTTTCTAGGCATTCAATCTTTCTTTGATAACTTATATCAGCTTTCAAGATAAAATTTGATAATTTCAAATGATACTTCAAACGACTTCTAATAGCTGTACGTGTTTCCCCTATAAGATCATTGTGAGAAGGTCTCTAATCTGAAATTAAAGAAATGTAACTCTAGTAGTGCATGGGATTTCAAATATTGGCCAATGGATAAAGAAGCAGTTGAAAGCAAGAGCCAGGATAGCTGTTTTTGCATTAGTCAAATGCTTACTTACTTTAGCTTTTCAAATTTTATTCTGCTAGATGTATAAGAATTTGCTATAGTCTGTGTGGTTATACAGATGAATATATGAATATCTATATTACCCTCACACATATTGAACAAGGTCAGACTACAAAAAGTAACACTAGCGGGAACAGTGAAAATAAGGGTCATAAAGTCTTTTTTTTTTTTTTTTTTTTT
>NW_022900951.1:81824308-81844246 GCF_012274545.1 Fukomys damarensis
TTTTTTTTTTTTTTTTTTTTTTTGGTGCTGGGGATCGAACTCAGGTCCTTGCGCTTGTGAGGCAGGCGGCAGCACCACTGAGCTAAATCGCCAGTCCCATAAAGTCTTCTTAATAAAATAATTTAATTTACTGGTTCCTTATATAAAAGTTCTGAAACTATAAAAACTTATTTTAAATATGTATCTTTTTATCACTTTCTGAGTGTTGAATAGTTCCATATAAATTTCTTCAATAGCAAGAGTCTTTTTGTAAAATATAGTATGCTATGGCAGAGATTCATCCAGTAATTTATCTTTTTCCTGGTACTGGGTATTAAACCCAGAGCCTTTGCACATACTACATCCCCAGTCCTTTTTTTTTTTGAGACAGTCTCAGTTGCTTGCAAAGTTGCTCAGCCCAGGCTCAAACATGTGATTCTCCTGCATCTACTTCCCACACATGTACTACCATACCAGGCATAATTTGTTCATTTTTATAAAATGCGTTTGTATCCTAGACTGCTTTAAAGTGATGTACACTTGTATAAGAATGGAGTTTGGGCACAGCAGAATTTACTTCCCCTTTATTCTCATTCATATTAAATGCTGGCAAACTACACTTTACAAGCAATGCTACAAACATTATGGGAAATATCTGTACATTCGTCATATAAATTCATGTTTATTTGACTTGAGGAAATGTAATAAAGAGACTCAGAATAAAGATCTTCAGATTTATATAGTGGAATTACCCATCCAGATGCAGGTGTAAAGAGTTCCTATCTTGAGATATATAAATGAATCCCAATCTCACTAGTTAAATCCACTTAAAAGCAACCCAATTCATAATTTTTTGAAAATAACAATAAAACATGAAGCTTTTCAGTGAATCAAAATATGGTTGAGTGCCTGAACACTTACAGCCATCAGCCTTTGATTATAGTGGAATTACCCATCCAGATGCAGGTGTAAAGAGTTCCTATCTTGAGATATATAAATGAATCCCAATCTCACTAGTTAAATCCACTTAAAAGCAACCCAATTCATAATTTTTTGAAAATAACAATAAAACATGAAGCTTTTCAGTGAATCAAAATATGGTTGAGTGCCTGAACACTTACAGCCATCAGCCTTTGATTTAAATAGTTTCCATTCAGGAAGAATGTTTTGTTTTCAGCATGATAATTTAGTAAATGAGTGGCTTAGTCAAAGTCTGTGAGCATTTGAAAGTATAAAAAGAGTAATAATCTGTATTAGAGACACCAGTAAAGCCACTGAAGAAACATTTTCAGTCTGGGAATGAAAATAACAGGATGATTAATGCTATGTCAGTCCTAAATATTCTGATTGCATTAAAATAAAATGGCTGTAATTCAGAATTAAAATACTAAAGTTATCAAGCTAACTATAGTTGCCCATGCCTATATTCCCTCTATTCTGGGAGGGTGATGCAGGAAGATCACAAGATAAAGCCCAGCCTGAGCAATGTAAGGATTTAGAAAGACCCTGTCTCAAAATAATATATATTTTCAAAGTATTTTGAATGTTGCACAATATTAAGGCACTAGGTTTAATTTCCAGTACTGCAAAATAAAAAATAATAGTACTGTTATTATCTCCTATTTTTCCAGGCATTTTAGGCCCTACTTAACTTTAAGTAACTTCTACCTTCACCTAGCTCTTATCACTAGGAAATGAATAAAATTAAATGGAGATCTGAGCAATGGCATTGAAATGGATAACTTGAGAAATAATCAGCTGGTTAAGTACCAGATAATGGGTGTATGCCAAGTATTGAGGAATGTTTGGCTAAAAACAAAAGAAAAGCATAATTGGAACAAAACATAAGATTCTGAAGCAGCTAGCTCCAGATGACAAAAATCAAGAGAATTAAACCAGGAAGAAATGAGCTCAAAGAGGTAAAATATCAAGCTTAATAACTCAAAGGACTAACTGTTGGAAGCTCGATTTGAGAGTGATGTTAGCCAGTAAATTTGGGATAGGGTAGATGCATCAAAGAGAAGAGAGATTTTGGGGGAAAGGAGCCATGGAAATATAGAATAACTTTCTGTGACAATAACTTGGACTTAACTGACATCATTGCAGCCTTTGCTCCAGTCAGATGGAATGGTTTGTGGTGAATTCCAGCAAAGTGGGATTTGCTTCAAATTGGATCTTTCAAAACACTAGAGGATTTTAATTTCAGGGTATTGTGTTACAGTGTATTAGCCCCTAAGACCTCAAGGACAAGAAAAATAACTGGTCAAAGTAAATTAGGTAGACATTAAGTTCATGTAAAGGACCCTCTCTCTTTTTGTTGATGGCCTGCCTTTTTGTCTCTACCCTGTTGCTATTTGTCAGCTTAAACTATATTTGTCCTGACTCTGATCTTGCCACAGCTATTTACCCAGCTCTTGTGCATTCATGATCTCACTTCCTTTTTACTGCATCTGCTTTACTTCAGATCCTAATTACAGCCTATGTTTCTGAAACTAAAAGCCCAACCATAATTCCCAATTGCCCTTTGTATGAATGTTTTGTCTGAGCATGATTTTTACTTGGACTCTCCCATGATTGAATTAATCCACTATAGTGACTCACACCAAAGCACCCAAGACCTTTTCCTCAGTAATTGAACTTTTGGTAAGTAAGTAAAATGGGGTAAGAGACAATTTGGAAAGTGAACTTACTTAGTGTTTTATATTTTATTCTACAGGTAATGAGAACCATCTTCCATAAAGCATTTTTTTGCTATAGGTCAGAGAAAAGCATACTGCACAGGAGAGATCATTAGTGTGGCCCACAGTGGTGTTATGTACATCTGGAAAGAAGCCAGGCTCAAGGAGGACAGAAAATGTCAATGAGTATAGGATAAGAGGTTGAAATACAAGATTATCTTGTATAATGAAACACATCTGTTGATCTTAGTATACTACTAAATTAAACCTGATTTAAAAGATGGTTTGAGGTTTTAGGAAGAAGAGCCCTACAGTATATTTCCCTGTCGACAACTATTTATGACTGCGGATACAACATGAGTCTTGCCTGGGTGAATGTCTTTCACAGCTAAATTGCAGCATATAGAAAAAGACACTGAGGTTTACGTTTCAAAACAAATTCCAGAAAATATCCTCCAAAATGATATTTGAAGGGTTGTCCCCTTGGAAAAGGAATTTAATTTTGAATTATCTGTACTATAGACCTTGAAAATCTTTAGTTACTCCATCTAATGAAAAATAGAGTGTTTGATTTAGTGACAGATGATCTACCCAACAGTATTTTATTTCTTTTATCTGCTGCTTCAATTGTATATTTAGTGATTAGTTGTGATTGATGACATCATTCTAAACACTTCCTAGCTTTTCTAGTGAAAAGAAAGTATACTTTAACTGTATTAATGATATTATTTTTAAATGCAGCACAATATATTTTTATAATCCTTCAACAGTGAAGTCACAATTTATACAAATGGATTCCTTCTCTTTAGCCCAAATAACTTTAACAAAAAGATGTCATTTATAGTAATGTTGCTCATTCTTCAGAGATGCAACAGCTGAAGGCTACATTGCCTTGATATGAAACAACACTGCAATTTTGAATGCCTGGAAAAATCTGTATATGACACTAGGTTAAGTGGTTTATATAGCTGAAGCCAAATATGCTCTGGAGGAAAAAAAAAGTCACCAACAGTTATAATTTTAACACAGATAGGGTTGAAGAAACAGTTTTATTTATAAACACCTGGTTCCTTAAAAACCGCTTATGTAATGTTCAAGCAATTTAAAAGTTTATTAATAAAAGTTTGCACAATGTAAAATGTTAGTAATTACAGCAGTTCTCCAATCTGCTGTTTTACCTTAGGTAGCATTTTTTGGAGTCTGATGTACAGCAGATTTAGGATGAGTACCTGAAAATGTAGAAGAGATGATATTAACCAAATGTTATTGTCTGCTGAGTTTATTCCAAATTGAAGAATAGTAGTTTATGCTCTTAATTAGTAAATACCACTGTGCGAGAAAAAGTACAAGAGTTTGACCATAAAGTCTTCTTCAGTGTAACTACTGCATCAAGGTATCTGAATGTCTATAGCCAAGGTTTGCAAATGGGGAAGATAGTGACCTTGGGAAATTGATAAGAAATGAGGTTGTCACTCAGTAATGCTGAAAAATGAAGTTTTCACTTAAGCTTCTAGACTGTGAAGTGAACTCTTAGAATGCCAGTGTTAAATGAATCCAGTACTCTTCTAAAATATGCCAGTTTGTATAGATTATACTCACAAGGTACAAGTCATTCTTTCATACTAACAGGCAACCCTCAAGTAAGAAATACTTAGCTGTGACCAAATAGGTCAAAGAATATTCCCCCATAGCATGTAAACATGGCCCTGAATAATCAGTGTGCTAGGAAGTGAATCTTATTTGTAAGTACAGGTTGAGAATCCCTTATATCAAATGCTTGGGACTGGCAGTGTTTTGGATTTCAAATGTTGAGGGGTTGGGAATGTTTGCATAGAAATTATGAGTTGAATATTTTTAATCTTCAAACAAAAGATCTAAAATATTCTAAAATTCAAAACTTTCGACATGACACTCAAATGTTTAAATTATGCATTTTGGGATTAAGGATACTCAGGGTGTGATAGCTTCCATTCAGTTTTATATCTGGTTCCTGTGTGTGTGTGTGTGTGTGTGTGTGTGTGTGTGTTCAATATAAGTATGTGAATGTATCCAAAGCTTTGCTATGTGTTTTTGCTAGGCCTTCTTATGGAATCTCATCAAGTACAGGGAAATAAGACATTACATGTGAGAGAAAGGATTCCATTTTACATGATGACTTTAGAGTGACATTTCTCAAATGGGCATAGTAATACCTTGATTAATCTGTTCTGGCATAGATGAAAAGTATATTCTTAATACTATAAGTTTTCCACAAAATATTTTATTTATAGAACTTATAAATAACAACTACAAAATATTCATTAATATGAATATTTTTTAATGTTTTCATATACCTGGGTAATAAGAGTGTTCAGAACTCCAAAAAAGTTTTTTTTTAAATTGAGTTTATTGGTACATTTTAGGGATACAGTACAGTTACATTCATTGTTGGGATCTTCTACCTCTACATGACAGGTCTTGGTTCTCATTTTTTCCCCTTGTCCCTGCCCTCTGTTCACCCCCTCCTCCCCTCCCCATTTACAAACACTTTATTTCCATCTTTTCATTTTCTCACATTTTATGCTTTTCCCTTATTACCTTTTCACTAACCATCCCACCTTTCCTACACCTTTAGCCCTTTCCTTCTCATTTCACAATGTCAGTTATCTCATTAGGATCTTACATACTATTACAGTTTACTCACACCAGAGAACATATTTGGTATTTACACATGTGTGACTTATTTATTTCACTTAGGAGTATATCCTCAATATGTATCCATTTTCCTATGAATGAATCTACTTTTTCATTCTTTATGGCTGAGTAATAGTCCGTTTTATAGAAAAACCACATTTTCTTTATCCAGTTTCCAACTGATGGGCAAATGGGCTGTTTCCAAGTTTTAGGTATTACAAACAGTGCTGCTATCAACATGAGTGTGCTTACATCACTGTGATATGATTCTTTTAGTTCGTTTGGAAAGATACCCAGCAGAAGGATGGCTGGGTGAAATGAAGCCTCTAGTCCCAGCCTCTGAGGTATCTCCATATTGATTTCCATAGTGGTTGTACCAGTCTGTACTCCCACCAACACTGGAGAAGGGTTCCTTTCTCCCCACAGTCCCGCCAACATTTGTTATTGTTTGATATCTTGATAGCAGCCATTCTTTGTGGGGTGAGGTGGAATCTCAGTGTAGTTTTCATCTGCATCTCTTGAATGACCAGTGATATGAAACATTTTTTCATATATTTACTTGCTGCTTTTACTGCTTTGTCTGAGAAATGTCTGTTCATTTCAGATGCCCATTTTTGAAATTGGGTCTTTATACTTGGGGGGGATTATTGTTTTGAGTTCTTTATATATTCTAAATAATAGTTCTTTGTCTGAGGAGCAGATGGTAAAATTTTTTCCCACAATGTAGGTTGTCTCTTAGTTCTGTGGATGGTTTATTTTGCAGTGCAGAATCTTTTTAATAAGATGAGATCCCAGTTGTTGATTCTTTCTGCTAGTTCCCATGCTACTGGGGATTTGTTCATAATGTCTTTTCCTATGCCAATGTATTCCAGGGTTTTGCCTATCTTATCTTGCAGAAAGTTTGAAATCCAGTTTTTCCAACACTATTTATTGAAGAGCTCTCTTTCCTCCACTGAGGATGGTCAGTTCCTTTGTCAAAGATGAGGTAGCTGAGTACATCTGGAGTTGTTTTTGTGTCTTCCAATCTGTTCCACTGATCCTCAGGTCTGTTTCTTTGCCAGTACCATGATGTTTTTATCACAGTAGCTTTGTAGTATAGTTTCAAATTGGGAATTGTTACACATGCTGCCATATGTCTGTTGCCTAGGATGGCTTTTGCTATTCTAGGTCTCTTTTGGTTCCAAATGAATTTATGGATTATTTTTTTCTAGTTCTGTGAAATATAGTATTGAAGTTTCAATTGGCATTGCATTGAATCTGTATAGCAATTTTGGTAGTATGGCCATTTTCACTATGTTGATTCTTCCTACCCAGGAGCAGGGGATATATTTCCATTTTTAAATATCCTCTTCGATTTCTTTTTTCAGAGTGCTATAGTTTTTATTGTACAGGTCTTTTGCTTCTTTTGTTAGATTGATTCCTAGATACTTCATTTTTTGGATGCTATTGTGAAAGGAATTGTTTCCCTAATTTCTCTCTCAGTGAGTCTGTTATTTGTGTACAAGAAGGCTGTTGATTTTTGGTTGTTCATCTTGTATCCACCTACTCTACTGAATCTGTCAATTAAGTCTAGAAGTCTTTTGGTGGAATTTTTTGGGTCTTCAATATAGAGTATCATATCGTCAGCAAATAATGACAGTTTAACTTTTTCCTTTCCTATCTTTATTCCTTTAATTTCTTTCTCTTGTCTAATTGCTATGGCTAATGTTTCCAGAACTATATTGAAGAGGAGTGGTGATAGTGGGCATCCTTGTCTTGTTCCTGATTTTAACATGAAGGTTTTCAGTTTTTGGTCATTTAATATGATGTTGGCTGTTGGTTTTTCATAGATAGCCTTTATTAATTTGAGATATAGACCTTCTATTCCAATTTTTTGCAGGGTTTTTATGATGAATTGGTGTTGAATTTTGTCAAATGCTTTTTCTGCATCTGTTGAGAGGATCATATGGTTTTTGTCCTTGACTTTGTTAATATAGTGTATTACATTTATTTACTTACATATGTTGAACCATCCTTGCATCCCTGGAATAGATCTGACTTGGTCAGGATGTATGATCTTCTTGATGATCCTCTGTATTCTGTTTGCTAGTATCTTATTAAGGATTTTTGCATCTATATTCATTAAGGAGATTGGCCTGTACTTCTCTTTTTTAGTTGTATCTTCCCTGGTTTGGGAATCAAATTGATACTTGTTTCCAGGAATAATTTGGAAGAATAGTTTCCCTTTCTATTTCACTGAAAAGTTTGAAGAGTAAAGGCAGTAGTTCTTCTCTAAATGACTTGTACTATTCAGCAGTAATCCATCAGGGCCTGGAATTTTCTTTGTTGGTAAATTTTTAATTACATTTTCAATTTCACTGATTGTAATTGGGGTGTTTAAAATGTTTTTTATCTTCTTCTTTCAACTTTTGTAATTCATAAGCATCTAAAACTGTGTTCATTTCTTCTGTGTTTTCCAATTTATTAGAGCACAGGTTCTCAAAGTAGGTATTAATGATCCTCTGGATTTCTGTTGGTTCTGTTGTGACTTAGCCTTTTTCATTCCTGATTGCATGGATCTGAGCCTTTTCTTTCCTTCTTTTGATAAGATTAGCTAAGGGTTTATCGGTTGTATTTATTCTTTCAAAACACCCACTATTTGTTTCATTTATTTTTTGTATCATTTTCTTGGTTTCCATTGCATTGATTTCTGCTCTAATCTTTATAATTTCCTCTCTTGTTTGAACTTTGGGTTTTTCTTGTTCTTGTTCTCCTAGGAGTCTAAGATTCATCATTAGGTTGCTTAGTTGAGCTCGCTCTGTTTTCCTAGTGTGGGCATTCAGTGCTATGAATTTTCCACATAGAACTGCTTTCATTGTTTCCCATAGATTTGATGTTGTATCTAGTGTGGGCATTCAGTGCTATGAATTTTCCACATAGAACTGCTTTCATTGTTTCCCATAGATTCCTGATGTTGTATTGGCATTTTCATTTATTTGTAAAAACTGTCTTATTTCTTCTTTAATTTCCTCTGTGATCCCTTGTTTGTTCAGGAGAGTGTTGTTCAATTTCCATGTGTTTGTGAAGTTCCTACAGTTTCTTGTGCTATTGATCTCCAGCTTGATCACACTATGTTCTGATAATATACAGGGGATAACTTTGATTCTTTTGTATTTATTCAGACTTGTTCTGTGACCTAGTATGTGGTCTATCTTGGATAATGACCTATGTGCAGCTGAAAAGAATGCATATTCTGATTTTTTGCGGTGGAATACTCTATAGACGTCTATTAAGTCCATGTGTTTCAAAGCTTGGTTCAGTTCTAGTATTTCATTGTTGATTTTCTGACTAGATGATCTGTCTATTTGTGATAGTGGGGTCTTTAATTCCCCCACTACAATTGTAGTAGTGCTTGTTTCATTTTTCATGTTACTTAATATTTGTTTTATATAGTTGGGGGCATTAATATTTGGTGCATATATGTTTATGATTGTCATCTGTTCCTCTTGAACTGTTCCCTTTACAAGGATGCAGTGGCCTTCTTTGTCTCTCTTAATGAGTTTTGGTTTGAAATTTACTTTGTCTGCGAATAAGATTGCTACCCCTGCTATTTTCTGGGCTCCTGTCACATGGAGAATTGTTTACCATCCTTTCACTTTCAGTCTATGGGCTTCTTTTTGCACTAGGTGTGTTTCTTGTATACAACATATTGTTGGATTTTGCTTCTTAATCCATTCTGCCAGTATTTCTCTTGATTGGTCAATTGAGGTCATTGACATTGATGCTTATAACTGATATGTTCTGACTTATTATTGTCATGTTATTGTCCTTTTGTTGACTCTTTTTACTTTTTCCCTCCTTTCCTTTTAGTTTCTTGCCTCGCCTATTTGATTTGGTCTGTTGGGCCTCATAGTGTTGACAAAATTTTTATGAGATGCAAACTCTGTTTAATACCTTCAGTAGTATCCTGGGTGACTACTCACAAATCTTTGTTTCTTATTACCTTAAACATGTCAGCATAGTTTTGAAATCTGTTTTTTACCTAATGGTCCCAAGGGATACCAGTCTCCCATCTCTCATATGATTATAATTTTCATTTTTATTAAAGCACATATAAAGCTCTGTTTATACTTCTATCATAAGCTATGAGTACTTTAAAGTACTCTTTTCATTGGATTGACATTATAAAACTTTTGGATGATTTCTAATTTAATCTAATAGTCAATTAACAACCAGGTAAATTGATTCAGCAAGAAGTAATTATAGAATGTACTTGTCTGAAAGTTAGACTGAGGTTGTCAATTGTCCACATAGAACATTTTATAAAGACTTCCAAGGAAGAACTCTGAGAGGACAGAGAAAAACTACTTGTATTAAAGTCATCAGAGTGCATTTCTGGAGCTTTTACAAGAGTGAATATTTATGAGGAAAATCAACTTTGCGTAACATGGAATAGTAATCTCTTGTCTGAGTAAATCTATATAGAACATATTCACATACATCAGTAGATTTGATTTCTAGAATAACCCTGTGAGGGAAAGATGAATGTTGTTTTCATGTTTTATAATTGAGGAAAATTAATTAACATTGTCAAGAATATACAGATATAAATGATGAAGACTACAACTCCATCCTACATCTCTGAGGTTTTTTTTAATGCTTTGTTAGAATTACAGTTGTCAGTGTTAGTGTCAGGGTTGTGTGTGTGTGTTTTTTTTTTTTTTCTTCATCATGTATTGGAAAGCAGAACTATTTTATTTTTATTTATTTTTAAATTTTAGCTTTTTCATACATGTGTGTAGTACATAATGTTTATATTCGCTGTGGAAAGTTGGTACTTGTATATAACACATCTTAATTCCTTTTTTTAAATCTCTTTTCTCCTTCCTCCTGCACCACTTGATCCCCTCCCCTTTTTGTACGTATTTACTAGTGCATAATGTTCACATTCCTTGTGTCAGATTTTTCAGTGTGGTGGATTAGTGACGTTTCTTGTTTATATCTCTGCATCTTTCATAATATGTTCTCATTCCCTAGAATATCCCCTCTTTTCCTCTACAACTGCTTCATTCATGAAACTTATGTTTCATGTTAATGAAAATAACAGAAAGAAAAGACAATGTTTTAAATATATTTTAGCCTTTATATTAGTTGCATTTGGCTTTAAGTAAGTCTGTGTTTTCATCATCCCTCTATGAATATCTATGTTTGATTACATAAACATTCTTGTTTCTCAGACTATCTATAATAACATCTGTGAAAAGATGAGGTATGTATATAAGCATATCTATAAAGAGAGGCTTATCTATTTCTGCACAAATATTTTTTGCCAGTACTCATATCATCAAAAAACAATTCAATGCTACCTTTTTATCTACGTTGAGCACAAGCTATTTGGTGAATTACCCATTAAGCACATTCAATAGTGATGTAGGTAGGGTATTTCTCCAGCAATAATCGTGAACTTATAGACATTATCTCTTGATTGCCCTTTGGAAAGTCCCTCAATATATAATTACTAATGCAGATATGGTCAGTTGTGCAGCCTAACCAATCCACCGTAATACTTTTAGGTGCTTTGTGAAGTTACATTTTCACTTGTGCCTTTTTACCACAGGAGATACTTAAAAACTGCTTCATCTCTGGCAAAACCTCGAATGTTGATTGCTTCCTGTTATACTAAATAATACCATTGAAATGTTTTTGCGTCATCAGATAATGAGTTAAACTTCATGTACATTAAAATAAAGAGTGGAAAAAACCAGTTCATGTACAAAAGATTTAAACCCTGCAATTCTAGCCAATTTTAGAATGAAACTGAACTTTCTTCTATTTTTGAACTGTTGGTCTTTTTAAACTTCCTTTTTCTAATGATGAGGTGAAGAAAAAAAACATTTATCAGATATCATAGACTTCAGGTTTAGGGAAAGTTTCAGAGGTGATCATATCTATCTTCCCCAAACTAGTGAATACAATTGCACAAATAACCGAGTGTTTAGGAACATTTGTTTTGGAACCCATGGTAAAATTCTATGCAAAAGTCTTCCCAGAAATTAACATTCCATATGATAAATCTTCTTTTCACCCTTTATATGCCAGGATCATTGTGGGTAAGACCTAGCTTTTTTGGTGTTTCTAAAATACCTTTTCTAGGTTTACTTAGTTCTGCCTTTATTGCTCATGGGAACAAGAATGATATGTCTTTTTGCATTTATAGCCAATGGATATTAAAAGCATCACTGATTGTCTTAAAGATCCTTGAAGTTATAAATAATAATTTTATGCTTTCAAATGACCAAAACTTTTCACTGATGATTTTTCCAGATTCAACTCCAGATATTATATATAGTTTGTACATTTTAATTTCCATTCCACTAAAGAATGGAAAATGAAAATTCTAACAAATTTATTGTTAAGGTTTAGACTTTAGTACTCTTAGCTCTGCAATGAACATTTTATTGGCCTTTTGAAAATATTTCAAAAACTACAAAAAGATATCTGAAATGACAAAGATAATTAAGTGATTTATGGTGTACATTCACTGCAAAGGTACAAGCTGAATGCTGTGTAAATTATTTTAATGGTTGATACTTGCTTTTGAGGAGGACCACCAAAATATTCAATATACTTATCATTTATGGTAATCACCTATCAATAAAATGTCTTTTTAGACTTTCACACTGACTTGAGAGAACATGCAGAATCTTCCACACCTTAGAAACAGTAAATGTGCAGTTATTAAAGGTTAGCTAAGAGTGAAATGAAGATATGTGGCCTAATTCTACTCACTTATCTGCATTCACACAGGCTGCTTTGTCAGGAATTCTAGGGTCTAGGTTCCAGAATAATTGATTAAATTATATTTACTCCATGTCAAATTGGTTCTATGAGATCTACTTATATTTTGGACCACTTACACTAAATGCAACCCAAGCCATTTAGTTAGTCCTGCTTAATTATTAAGACAAATCACATGGCCTAGGCAAACCTTGCAACTCCCTGTTTCTCCCCTCTGCTCCCCTCCCCTCCGCTCCCCTCCTCTCCTCTCCTCTTCATACTGGTAACTCAACACAGGGCCTTCACAAAAATTCATTTCTGCAATATTTTTAAGTATGTATGTATGTATATATGAATGTATGTATTATTTTTAGATGGAGTCTCATGAAATTGCCTGAGCTGGGCTCAAACTTGCAATCTTCCTTCAGCCTTCCAGAGTTCTAGGATTACAGGCCTGAATCATGACTCCTGACTCACAGTCTCTCCTCATTTTGTATGTCCAAATCTTTAAATCAGACTGACTTTTCTTGCAGTCTAATCTATTGCTTACTTATTGATCAGGATACATCCAATCCAACCAGAAGAAAAGATTCAACCTTATTCAAATGATAAAAGCAATCATTTTAAACCTTAGACTCCCTCAATTCACTGCCTTTAGAAGAAAAAAAGAAGACTCATAAATCCTAGGTGCTTTCCTTCATATTTCTGTGTGTATATGTATGTGCATATTTCTATATTTATACTTATAGGAAATATATTTTATATTTATATTTACCTCTTTATATTCATACTTATATAAAATATATCTTATATGCACATGTTTGCATCTACCTATATATCTAATCTATCTATAATGTAGAGTCCATCCAGGAATGGCTCTGAAGTAAAATTATAGTATCAAATTAGCATGGTAGAAACAAATTCCAAAACAGCTGGCATATGACATATATGCTATAAAGATTCTGTACCTACTGTATTTCTATCATGTGCAACATGATGGGTGTAAGGCTAAAGGATCCCACATATCCTTTGGTAAGGATTTTCCAATGATAACATCTTACAAAAAGCTAGTACATTATCACAAACAAGATATTGACAATAATACCCTTAAAAATATGAATAGTTCCATCACCACAAGGGTCCCTTGTGTTGTTTTATAACCTTTCTTCCTCCTGGATCCCTTTTATTTTTTTTAACCAGTACTAATGCTTGACACTCGTTAATCTGTTTTGTAGTTCTAAAATTTTAATATTTTGAAATGTTATATAAATGGAATAAAACATTATGTCACCTTCTGTAGTAGCATTTATTCACTCAGTAATTTCCTGGAGATTCAGTCAATCAATATCTGCTGTTTATTCTATCCTTCCTTATTCCTTTGTATTTATTTTGCTCTTTCCCATTTCTTAAAGTAAGATACTGATTTCAGGCTATTCCTTATTTCATGTGTGTGTGTGTGTGTGTGTGTGTGTGTGTGTGTGTGTGTGTGTTATAATCTTCTCTCAGCACAATTTTTGCTATATCCTTTATATTGCATATTCATACAGTCAGTTCTATGTAATTTTACATTTCCTTTTATTTTATTTTATTTTTTTTAATCTTTGGTACTGGGGATAGAACTTGGGTCTTTGCGCTTGCAAGGCAGGCCACCAAACCACTGAACTAAATCCCTGGTCCAACATTTCCTTTTAGACTTTCTTTTTGACTCCAAAATTATTTAGAAATATATCGTTTAATTTTCTTATGTTTAATGATAATTCCTTTTGTCATTCTGTCATGATTTATGGTTTAAATTACTCTGATTAGATAATATGATCTGTATCATTTTAATTATTTTCAATTTGTTTATTTTTTGCATTATTATACAGGATATAGCCTGCCATGATGAATATTTCTTGTACATATAAATATGTGTATTCTTGAGTTGGTACAGTGTTTTGTGGCTTTCAATTAAATTCTCTTAATTCCCACATATTTGCTGATTTTCTGTCTAGTAGTTTTATCAGTTATTGAAGCAAGCATGAAGTTCCCAAGTATAATTTTTAATTTGTTTGCTTCTCCTTAAAGCTTGATCAGGTTTTGCTTCTTGTATTTTAAGTTTCTGTTGTTTGGTGTATGCACATTTTAGGATTATTGTATCCTAGTGGTAGACAGATTATTTTGTTATTTTGTAATGTAACTCTTAGTCTCTGGTAATTTTCTTTGCTCTGAAATTTACTTTCTCTGATAGTAATGTTGCCACTGTTACTCTTGTTGTTAGGACATGCTATACATTTCCCTATCTATTATATTATACCTACTTATCTAGTTGAAATTCAAGTGAGTTGTTATTGACAATATATTGTTGATCATGACTTTCTATTCATCTGTCAGTCTCAGTCTTCACTGGCACATTTAGACTATAAATATGTAATTATTCATTGATTTTTTTATTTATCTAATATTATATCATGGTAAAAGATACAATACATAGTATTCACTTTTTATCCATTTGTTTATATACAATTCAATGGCATTAAATACAGTCACAATGTTGTATATCTCTCACCATCTAAAATTCAAATGTCATCATCTGCAATATAATGTGTATTTAATAAACAATAACTTCCCATTTCCTCCTCCTTTCCACTTGTCCCTTCTGATTTCCTCCTCTTCTCAGCCTCTGATAATATCTATGCTACTTTCTGTCTAGAAATCTGCCTATCTAGGTAACTCATATAAGGCACAAATAGACACATCTGTCTGTTTGAGTCTAATTTGTTTCACTTAGCATGTTTTAAAACTATCCATGTCTTAATGTCAAAATTTCATTCCATTTTGTAGGTGAAAATTGTTCCACTATTGGTGCATAGGACATATTATATTTTTTGTTTACCTACTAGTGGATTCTTAGATTATATCATCTGTCCCCGCTCCATGCTCCTACTATACATGATTTTCATATGACACCATTAATTCTTCCTGCCTGATGATAGTATCCAAATTATCTCATTACTTGACTACTTAGAGCTATCAAAATTTGGATGATTAGAGAGCTGCATGAAGTTTTGTTTCCCGATAATAAAAGCACATCTGGACAGAGATTAATATCTCAGCATCATGTAATATTTTCTTTATTTCATTCTAGTTACAGTTTCCATTCCTAATTTTTCAAAATGCCACCAAATACCCCCTTATGAGATGGCAATGTATTCTGTTCTTGATACATTACTTTTAAAAAGAAAAATTTTGCTGAAGGTATGGATTTGCCTTCCCCATGTTATTTTAGTTCAAATGAGAAATGCTTGGAATTTATACATCAACAGCATTGGCGTTTTGGCCTTATTTATCACAGAAGGCTCTTGAAATAGCTGCTGGTTTTAATTACATTTTGTCATTATGTGACTAGTGGATAAAAGTATCTTTTTGTTCTTAGTTATTTGCTATTCAGTTTAGGACTTTTAAGAAATAACTTGTTAAAATAGCTATTGTAATGTTAAAGTCAGAATGATTGTTCTTAGAGACAATGAATTTATGTACCAACAGTTCATCAAACCAGATCTTTTGAGAGAAGCAACTCATATAGATGTTTTCACATCATTGCTTTCCCTTATTCTTGCCCCATATTTCTTTCCCAATATAATTCTTCAGCCCAAAATACAATTTCTGAGGTTAAATTCTCTTGCCCAAGTACATGTGACTTTTGCCTAATTCAGTCACAGTCCTTACCTCTGGTTCAAATCCCTAGATTACTCTTCTGATCTGCTATCTACAACTAGAATCATTTTCTTTTCCATTTGTTAAGTGTTAAAAAGATGAGATCAGTTTTCTCTCTCATCGCACAAAACCCTTACCTTAAAATCAGTAGATAACATACGTAACTCAATGGTTCATTCTGGGAAGTGTGATTGCTTGCTTTGACAACAGGCAAGAATCATGTTAATTTGACATGCTAGGCTTAGCAGAAAGGATTATTACATTTTTTATTTAGCAACAATACATTTACCTTAGATGAGGCCATTGGTTTTTCTTTCGCCAATGTTCAGTCAAATCACAAAGCTTTTCCTTCACAATAACTGTGTACTGTATTGAGTACTCAATATGGCATTCATCCAGTGGTGATAAAGGTAGGATAGTAAATTAAGGCAAAGCATGTTAATAATATAGATCTGTCTTGAAGAAATGAATAAACTGCTGGCTTCCTTTGAGGAACTGAGTTATTATGATGATAATCCTTGCAGGATCTAGAGAGATGCTAGGTAGTTAGTGCTTACAGTTCTAAGTCTAGTTTTCTTTTTTTTTTTTTCTTCTTTTTTGGTACCAGGGATCAAACTCTGGTCCTTGCACTTGAGAGGCAGGCCACCAAACCGCTGAGCTAAGTCCCCGGTCCCTAAGTCTAGTTTTCTAATAATCAAGTATTGAACTTTGAGCAAAGTGATTTTACCTTTTTGTGTTTCTTGTTTATCTTAAAACAAGGAATTAGTCTAAATACTTGATTTTAAAATTTATTTTAAGCCCAAACACAAAAATATTAAAAATTATATATACGAATGGGGTACTAGGTAATATTTATTATATATTATACATTGTTTAAATCAGCTCATAAACTCATCTCCCCAAACATTTGTCATTCTTCATGGTGAAAACTTTTAAAATCCTTTCTTCTAGATTTAAAAAATCACAGTACATTATTGTTGTCTATAGTAACCTTACTGTGCAGTAATACTCCACAGCTTCTTGCTCCTAACTAACTAAATATAACTTAGTTCCCACTGATGAGCCTTTCCCAATCCCTCATTCCCCTCTCTAGATTCTGGTAAGCACCAATCTACTCTCAACCTCTATGGATCTACTTTAAAAAGTTCTACACATGAGTGAGAGTATGAAGTACTTGTCTTTCTGTGCCTGATTATTACACTTACCATAATGATCTCCAGTTCCATGAATGTTGGGCATTCCTCTTTGAATTTGTAAAGATTGTAACTTCGACCAACAATTTATAGTATTGTGATAAAATCAAAATCAATCAGTTCCAATTTATCAAGTGCTTACTATATGTCAGACTTTTCACATGTCATATTTAATCCTTATAACAATTGTATAAGTGCTAATATCCTCAGTTACTGGCAGGAAAACCAAGACATAGATTAATTAAATAGTGTTCATAAGATCATGCAGCTAATTAGTAGTTGAGCTTGTATTTGAACCCTATTTAAAACCCTATTAAGAAATCCTTAAACTACTAATATATCCACTAGTTTTCAGTAAAGGAAAACCCTCTACTATGGACTATTCCACAGAATAATTCCAAAGTCTCTAGATCCCCTGATATAGAAAGAAGATAATGCAGCACTTACTTCATTTTTAAGCATCAATCCTAAAAAAATATTCACGTTTTTTCTCCTTGAAATTGATCCTAAAAAACATGTTTTTGGAGAAAGTGAATTTAATAAGAATCTCTTCGAATGGTGAAGACACATTCTCATTTTGTATTATCAATTTAAATTAATGCATAATTATGGATTTTAAGTGCTAAATCTTATTTATAAAATAGATTATTAGTTATAAAGTGTTATGCATTTATTTTTCTCTATTATCACATAAAGATAAACTTACCTTTACTTTAAGGACATTCAAATAATGTACAATGATGTTATTGTCAAATTACAATTTTGTATAATCTGGATTTGTGGCAAATCATTCTATCCTGATGAGGACTATTTTACCTATTCCTGAATTTTCATCTGAGTCTGAATTACTAGAAGAAACTTCTCATAGGTATATCTCCAAATTTAAAAAACTAAATACATTTTTATATGTACCAGTTTGTAGATTGCAAACCACTAGGAAACTTGCTGTTAACATTTTAGATTGAGAAAATTGACCTGCCTTTTCTGTACAAGGGCCTTTCTCTCTTTGTTCAAGAACAATGGACTTTTAAGCAAACATGTCTCTGACATACTCCAGTTTTATAGCTGCTTGTGACTGCTTGTTAGCTGTCTATAAGCCTGATGCCTCTGTTCTCTAGCTTTTCTATCTTTTAAGGGCATATGATCCCTTGAGCATGCTCAGTAGGCATATATTATCCCTGACATTATTGATGTTGCACATGTATCTTTCTAGAAAATCCAAACTGGCATATTTCAAGTCTATGAAAGGGTTAGTTGTGGCATCACTGAAAGCCAGAATTGATGGTACAAGTTAACCAGCCAAGGGATGATTTTGTCACCTGGATGAGAAATCAAAATTATGTAAATCCCCAGCTATGAGTATGGTCCTTAGGAAGCTAATGATTGCTGAACTAGACCCTATGGTGCTTTATGTCAAAGAATTTAGACCTTTTATTCAGCTTCTTTTCATTATCAAGATATATCCAGTCAAAATATTTTGGAAAATGCATGCTTCTAGCATATATGAATGATACATTGGCTCATGTTCATTGTAAATCACAAATTAAAATCGCTCTATATTTTGTAGCTAATAATTCTTGACACTGAGATCGCGTTTTGGGATGGTAGGATAGTCTATATGAGTGCTCTGATTCATCACAGAATATGAATTGACTGCAAATATAGTATTTACAACTTCAATTAAAGGCTGACAAGAATGATTCTTTTCATTTGTATGCAAAACTGAAATTGTCCTTTTAAGAGAAATGGTCAGATCCTGCTTCATTCTTCACTCTTCAATTTTTAATAGATGAAAAAAAAGAAAACGAAAGAGTTGTTCTTAAATATGCTTCACATGGTTCCCGTTAAGAAACAGTGTCCCAGTGATCTTGTTGCTTCTCAAAACCACATTTATTTACTCTTTATCAGATTAAGAAGTGTGTGAATGTGTATATGTT
This sequence comes from Fukomys damarensis, assembly GCF_012274545.1. Lineage (NCBI taxonomy): Eukaryota > Metazoa > Chordata > Mammalia > Rodentia > Bathyergidae > Fukomys > Fukomys damarensis. The sequence continues at coordinate 81,843,221 of NW_022900951.1, forward strand.
GAAGACTTTTTTGTACTGAAAAATAGTAAACAAGGATATTGTCTTTGGAATTTTTAAGGTTTTAACAATGATTTCTCTAGGATTCTATGAGACAATTCTTGTTAATCAAAGAGAAGCACAACCTCATTCAAGACCCTAGTGAAATGAAGTATTGACTCCCATCACTTGTACTTTGTCTCTCAGTACTTAGTCTCTTGACTAAGTTACTCAGGAAAATCCTTGTTTTATGTGAGGGCACAGAGCAACCATTCACATAAGGAGATATTTGTTATGGATCCTGAAAAAGCACCAGATTCCAATATAATATTCTGAGGGTTCACATTCAATTATTCCACCTATAAAAGAAAGCCCAGTTTAATAGTTATTCAAACATATACAGCCATACCTTGATACTTGACTACTTTGAAACTTGTTGAAATTAGTACTCCATGCAATTTGATGTGAAAATGTTGTCCTGGTACTTTATATTTATTTAGTACTTGAGGTGCAAGCTAGAACTTGGTGTCAATTGCTTCATGACTACATTTTCCAGCTAGAAAAACTTATTTGATACTTGTTGTTTTGGTCTTCCTCATGTGTCCTCAAACCTATTAGTAACAAATACAGAGATGCTGCTGTACTTATTGATTCTCTCAAGCAAAAAGAATCAGGAGTAAAATAGTCCAGGATTGGTATATCAGCCTGAAAAAGTCATCAGGAATCTAGATTTCTACTTTGAGCTCCTCCATCACTTGCATCTGACTTCATCCTGATTTTAGAAGTATGCTGGAGCCCCAGACATAAATTCTGTATTCTATGGAACAGATTAATTAAAGCATGCGGTAAAAGTCACCTTGGAAGCAAAACCAGGGGAAATAGAACACAAGACAAAGAGTATTGAGATAGAGACAATGGAAGGAAAACTTTAGACCAACAAGCCCTCAAACTCTCCTTCTCAGGCTGGGGATTTAGCTCTGTGGTTCCGACGCCTGCCTTGCAAACGCAAGGACCCAAGTTTCAAACCCAGCACCAAAAAAAAAAAAAAAA
>NW_022900951.1:81844315-81894551 GCF_012274545.1 Fukomys damarensis
AAAAAAAAAAAAAAAAAGTAAAAAAAAAAAAACCTCTCCTTATCATCAGAAATTACTGTTGGAGGGCTACTTAAATATGTTGATTACTACTTTCCATTCCAGATGTATTGAAATATATTCTTCAGTAGATCAACCAAAAATCTGAATTTTAACTAGCCTTTGGATAATTCTGATGATTAGACAATGCATTATATAGGTAACATTAGTGGCTGTAAAAAGCAGACCTAAAGGTGTACAATGGTATAAACATTACAGAAATTTATGTTTTGCTTGTACAAAGTTGTATCAAGTGATTTTAGTTTAAAACCCTGGGCTCCTTCATTGTTAAATTTTCACTATTTTTAGTGTATGGCTTCCAAGGTCATAATTATCATCTATCAAGCTTGTGGAATATAAGATGGTATGAAAAATCTTGTGTGGGAAATTTTTATGGTCAGATTGGAACTGGTACCTATCACTTCTACTCACAGTACAGTGGCTAGAAATCAGATATATGGTCACACCTAACTGCAAGGGAAGTTGGCAAATATGAAGACTAGATATGTGCTTAGAAAGACAATGGAAGTGATTTTGCTAAACAGCTAGCATGCTCTGACATAGTAAAGTGTAGGCACAGGGCAGGGCTCAAAGGTATGTGACCTGTGAAGTTCTATAGGATATGTACTTAGGAGGGGCCCCACACTTAGCTTAATAGTCTTCTATTACTGCACTGAATATCTGAAAAACTTTGATTCAGGAGTCCCATATTTTCATTTTACACTGTCCTCCACAAATTATTTAGCTGACCCAGATTTGGAAAGAATAGTTCAGAGCATGAAGCGGAGCCAAAGGAGTTTGCCACAGTGGGAAATATGGGGCAGTAAGTAGGCATTGTACTTTAACATTCATTTATAAACCAGTCTTGAAGGCTCCCCTATTCTGCATTTTTATCACTGACTCAGATGTTACATAAATTATACTTATCATATTGTCAGATGTGGAGAAACTGGGAGGGACAATTATTTGGAGAGCATAATTCTTACTCAAAAAGATCTCAGTATTTTGGAATGATGTGTTGAAACTAACCAGATGACATTTAATCAGAAAAAAATATATAAAGCTTTTCATTCAGTTCCAAAACTCCAACTGCAAAAGTACAGTCTCGGGATTTTATTTGGCTAAGAGCACGAGCAGGGTGAGAAGGATGCCAAAAATTGTAATTCTATTTTAGTCCACATCATGAAAAGGTACAGCCCAGAACAAAAGAAGTATTGGTTCTACTACACTTTAGCTGACAGCTTAAATTATATGTTCAGTTTATTGTGCCATATTTAAAGGCTTATTGACAGACCAGATTGTGTCCAAGAAGGATTTTTAAGATGGAAAAGGTTTTTAGAAAACATGTCACATAAGGAACAATGAACAATTGAAGGAACTGGGAATATTTAGCCTGGAAAGGGAAAGATTTTCACAAGGGCAGGGAGTGAAAGAGATCAAGAAATTTGCCAGCAAATATTTTCGGCATTGGTATGCAGAAGGCTTACTAAATTTATTCTCTGTTATTCCAGATGGCAGAAATAGGACTAACAGGTAAAGTGTACAGAGACAAACTTTTGCTAAATGTAGAGAAGAAATTTTTAATAGAGTTATTCAAAAATTGAAGTGATTGACCTTGTGAGATAGTGAGCTTGTTGTAAAAAAGTTCTCAGTTCCAGATAATGTTTGGAACTCTGTAAAATGGCATCTCATTTACTACATAGGCAGACTAGAATCTTTATAAGATTCTGTGTGCGGGCTGGGGATTTAGCTAAGTGTTTCCGGCACCTGCCTTGCAAGCAAAAGAACCAGAGTTTGATCCCCAGTATAAAAAAAAAAAAGATTCTGTGTGAATATGTACTGTTGAAATGATGTAATTTTATCAGAACTCTGTTAAACTTAGACTCTGTAGCCAGATTTCCTATTTTAGTTCTAGTTCCATCTCTTAGAACTATGATCTTGGGCACATAATATGACTTCTAAATGCCTCAATTTTTGTCTATAAAATGCACATAATAATAGTATTTAGAGTTTTGGGAAGCATTAAATAAATACATAAGTCCTTAGGACAGTATCTGTCATAGAAAGCTATGTCTAAGTATTATATACTGTATTATTATTTTTCAGAAATGTAGTTGAACCTTCTTCCTTTTTCAAGGAATATAGCCTTTCATGCAGATTAGATCAATTTATACTATAAACATAAAATGGAATGAATGCTATCATGTAAAAATTTTTTATGATATTGGGCAAACAACTGAAGTAGTCTTGTATGTGTTTTCCTCTGGCATCCCTAAGAATAACGTAAGACACCTATGTCTCTGAGATGTTTTGGTGGAAGCTGTGATATAAAGGAGATATTTGCAGCTCCACAACTCATACATTTACTTTTACATACATCCTAAAGCTTCTGTATTTATTATTTGTTCCTCATAGTAACTCTGCAAGAGCAAAGAGCAGTTAACATCCACACTTTGGAGATGAGGAACCTAAGCAATAGAAAAGTTTTATGAATTGTCCAAGATGGTGATGTACAGTATAGCTCGAGGTAATATTGGAACCCAAATCTCAATTTTTACCCCAGGACTCAGAGATACACCATGTAGCTAGGAAACTTCTTTTAGACTCTCCAGTCTATGGAAAACATTATATTAAGCTGACAAAATGGATTGTGTTATTCTATCTATAATTTAACTACTGCTTCCCAGCAAAACTGGCCTGTGGCTGAAAATCCAGACATCTAGTTTAATGCCTGTTTGGTTATGGAAGAACTAGGTGGGGTCAGTGAAGTCAGTGATTTATCCTGAGTATTTTATCTACACAGATATTATTGTAACACATGTGCCAGCTCCCCCATTTTTATGCATTGTTTTGGATGATTTTCTAGTTTATAGAGAAAAATTTGGTTCCTTTACAAAAACTAGAGCTTGATGTGTTGAGTTATAGAACTATATCTATATTGACAAGTATTGTTGTGGCTCATAATATTTAAAATTTTAATTTTTGAACTGAGTGACACTTATTTTGTTAATGTGAGTGGCTTTTATATTTGTCCCAATCCAGCTTTCCTTTAGTGCCTCAAACTTGTCTTTTTAATCTTCCTCTCTTTTACCTAACTATTTTCTTTCTTTTTCTTTTTTTTTTATTTTTGTACCAAGGATCGAACTTGGGTCCTTGCACTTGCAAGGCAGGTGGCAGAACCACTGAGCTAAATCCCCGGCTGTGATAACTATTTTCAGTCATTTATTCACTGTAGGGTAATCTGTTAGGTTTTCTCCTGAAGAGGAAATATGATTCAATATTCTCATCAACTGGCAAATCAAAAATATTTTCTACCACTTATTGAGAACCAAAGTACTAAATTATGAGCCAGTCATCTGCTTAGCATTTAACAAGTGTACAGTTATTTAATCTCATAATTTGGTACTTTTATCATTCACAGTTATGTATTATGGAAATTTAGTCCAAAAGGAGGTCAAGAACCTTGATTAATGTCAAACAGCAAATAGACAGAATTCAAATTCAGGTTTCTTAATCCAGAGCCTGTGCTTTCAACTGAAACTTTATAAAGTTCTGTGACCTAGATAGTGGATGGCAGGTATTTTTGAAAGTTGGGAGAGATTTTCAGCATGAAATCATAACATATAAGCAGCCATCTGCTCTAAATTAGGGTGAGATCAGCCCAATGCTGATTAACATCACAGACATTTCCAAGGTCTGAAGAGACAAGATAAGAGAACACAAGGAGATTTTACTGTCCCAGGAACTGAAATTCTGTTCTCAAGAACTAAACAGTGTCATTTTCTTCTTTGAGACTGTCAGACTCTAAATGTTTATAGAATAGTGAGCTCTAGCTGTCATGCTCAGCCTAAGTATTGATGGGAAATCAAACCATAGACAAAGACCCTAAAGGCATGGATATGTAACTAACCTCTCATGCGAAAAGCACAATAGTAGACACTGAATCACTTAATGCAGCAACACCTATCAGGAGTTTTTTTCTTTGGTTTGAAGCCCCAGGTTATCATCCCCACAGAAGTTACCTCAAAAGCCTTTTGTTCTCCTGCAAATGACCTAACCATGGCTTGGCTAAAGATATTCTCACAGAAAGTGCATATTTGTTATGGGAACATCTACCCGTTGTAGATAAATTTGGCAGAAGGCCAGGGCAGCTTGAACACCTGGGTTTCTGTCTATAGTGGATCTGTTTTGCAGAGGAACTGTCATTCCAGAATGGTGGATCATGCAGCGGGTGGTAGGTGTTTTTGAAAGTTGGGGGAGACTTTCTGTGGCATGCAGACATATATATATGCTTTCTTGTTAAAGCATTAGTCTGCCATATGTCTTTGAAACCCTCCTTATTTAGACTCAGCCTCTGCTTCTGAACATTGGACCCAATTTCTTGACAAAGTTATATCAGGATATGAATTACCATGACAGCTCAGAAGGTGTTTATCCTATCAGAAAATATGGAGCCATCTTTAAAGTTCCACAGTTAGAGTGAAAATTTATAAGTTTGAATCAAAAGGCAAGGCACCTGTTTTGGGAAACTTTTATCTAGAAACAACATTTTTACCTTCTTAATGTCCCAGTTGGAATTAATGAGATAATGGAAAAGAGAAAGTACTTTGCAAATTCAGATGATATTTTTCTTTTCTTTGATTCTTATGCATCCAGTAATCACAACTTGAAATAATTTAGCTTATTTTTCCTCCTTGGAACTGTGAGTAGTCTTAATCGGCTTCATTTGAAAATCATTTTTAACATCATAGATCATCAAATTATATTTGATTAATTAAATTAGTGCACATCAATGTTATGAAGACAGGGAACAAGCTTCCAGAGAGCTATCATCATGTGGGAAATTAATCAAGATTTCTAAGGACCAGGTCCTTCTTTTAGTGACGAAAATGAAAAACAAAACTATTTTCGGATATTCTAGTACAATTGAGTTAAATTAAAATACTATTACATATTCATCTTAGAGTGATTCAGGGTGAAACATCCCAGTTTTACAGCCAGATAGACATAGATTTGAATAATATCTTGGCCACTTTTGCTAGCTGGGTAACCTTAGACAAGTTACTTAACCTCTCTGAATATTAATTTCCTCAGAAATAATAGTAGTCTTTATCTCATAGCAATGTTATGAGGATTAAATGAGACTGGGAGACTCTAGAAGAGCAGTCAGCACGAGATAAAATATAAGTTCTTGCCTTTAATCACAAGCATTAAGTTCTTAGGTGAGTAATTTACCTTCTTGAACTTCAGTATCTACATGCAAAGTAAAAATAGCACCTTGAAATTTATAGGTTTTTTGAGGACCTTGCAGTTGACTTGCTCTTATGCAAACAAACGAATTACTAGTAATCATCAAAACAAATCTGGAAGTAGCTGACATGAAAGTCTGTAAAATTATAATGCCTTGTAATCGACATTGGCTCTATTTTCTACTATAGACACTAACTGAGTCAAGTCCTTATGTTAGAATGACTCCATTTAGCAGGACAAGTTTTTCCCGAGTTCTAAATATTGAATCATGTTTTATGTCCAACAAAAGGATATTCTGAAAATTAGAAATAATTCTTGACATAAACATTTAAAATATTGCTTATTTAATATCCATAGTTGTCTCTGTTGCCCTCATTAGGGCCCATTAGCATATCCCAGCAGCTAAACTTGCTTAAGTGATATTTTTCTTTTTCTGACTCTTTTGTATTTCAAAACATTATGTTGACAGGCTATGAATGTCTAATGAATTTGGCAACCATAAACAAATAAACAATTAGGCTAAAAATAGAGCTATTAAAACTCATTCCACTTAAATAGTTTCCTTGATGAAATTCAGTTTGAAATACGAAAACTTGTATCCACAAATTGATGTGGATGAAATGAGTCCAGTAAAGTTTATTTAATTAAAATACAACACATGCAATGCCCATTGTTTCATATGAAAACCAAAATGTCATGTCCCACTTTTAAAAATTATATCTGTATTTTATTTGATTACTTCTTGTAGCATGGTGCTTAGGCATAGATCCAAATTTGTTCACACCCTAATATACTAGGAATTACGGTTGCTAGTAACCAGACATTAAAATATGGATTTTATCCTGGATTACCCATTTGGGGCTAATATATGACAAGGGCTCTTAAAAGTAGAAGAGGGAGGCAGAAGAGCAGGTCAGAATGTTATAATGTGAGAAGGAGTCAATGTTCCCTTGCTGGCTTTAAAGCCCTGAAAAGCCCAGACACCAAGAAGTATGGACAACCTCTAGAAGCTGGAAAAGAAAGGAAATGAATTATCTCTTGGGGCCTTTAGAATGATATAGAAAACTGGCCACATCTTAATTTTAATCCAGTGGGACCCACATCAGACTTCTGACTTCTGAAGCTGTATAATAGTAATAAATATGTCATTTTAAATGAATAAGTTCAGTGTAACTTTCTACAGCAGCAATAAAAACTAAAACCAGGAATTAGTACTTTCAGTTATTTCCTATAACAACTTGTACACACCCATCCCTGCTCCTTGACTAAACCTTTTATGTGACTCTATATATCTTTAGATTTGTACTACTTCGCATTACCCTACCCAGAGCAGACAAATATGACATTTGATGGAGTACCTTTCTATAATAGAATTATAAGCATATATAAACTGACTGAAAGAATGAATGACCTAAGTAATCCAAAATGGAAGTTCATACCACTCCAAAAGGTAGAACTGTGTACACATAGCTACAGGTATTCAATACATCTCTCCATCAATTTAGTAATATAATTAGATTTTTTTTCCAATTCTTGTATGAAAGCATAGGATTTATTTTGAATTCAAATAAACAGAGTGTTAAGTCAAGGAACAAGGATTAAAGGTGCACTACAGAATAATGGCTATCAGTTTGGACTCAAGAATGAGATCTACCTAGGAGAAACTCTGGACCCATAATGTATTTAACAGTGATATAACTTGAAGCAAGCAATTTAATCTCTTTGAGTATCAATTTTCTTACTTGTCAAATGTTGATAATAATAGGACCTACTTTATACATTGTTGTGAAGATTTAATGAGGACATGAATGTAAAGTGCCTGGTATGGTATGCATGCTTAATCAATATTAGCCATGGTTCACTGGAAAGAATATTGGATTTAAATTCATCAGCCGTGGGTTAAGTCCTTTTTTTATTTCTAATTTGCAATATGATATGGAATACATCCCTTCTTTTTCTGCTTTTCAGTTACTCCATCTGTTAAAATAGCCAGATGACTTAGACCCCTAAGGGTTTGTGTACATCTAAAATTATGCATCCTTGTGTATTTCTTATATTTTTAGGTATCATTTTCTGAGGAAAATTTTTATAACTTAACAAATTGGTAACTATAGAGCTAAATAGTGATCATGATGCAAGATAAAAATTGACAATCTATACTTAACTTCTCATATTTACTGTAATGCTAAGTACATCTTAATTTCTGTATGAAAAGTGGAAGCACAATTGTACCATTACCTTGGTAGTAACTGCATGCGTATTTTTTAGCATTAGAAATATAAGGGTCCTGGGAATAGTTTATATTGAGAAGGCAGAATCTTGAGAGGGAAAAGGCAAGAATAGAAAAAAAAGCATTCACTATGAAGAAAAAATGGAGGGGCTACAATCATAACCTCTGTTTAAGATTCCATTTTCCTTAAGGTTATTTTCTTTTCAAGTTTTAAAAAATTGCTTTATATCTGGGCAGATTTGTGAAAAAATAAACACTCTTCTCTCCAGAGAAGGGCCCTGTGTCAAATGGCATTTAGAAAAAATTTTCCTGCCTTTATACTCAAGATTTCTTAAAGTTTATGCTTTGCTCACAAGTCAAATATTAGTGGAAATAAAATATGGGATCTAGAGAAAAAGGCATTTCAGGGCAACTTCACAGCAGCTCTGACCATTCAACACCCTCAAAGCATTCAGTGACTTGCAAGACAGGAACACAGACACTGTGCCAGTTGCTAAGAAAGCCCTGAGCTATTCAGGGACAGTGGACAGCTATATGTCCCAGAACTTCTCCAGAAACCTAGCATCTGTCTGTTAAAAGATCCCTATTTCTTCAAAGACAATAATTGACTTTTACATAAAAATTTAATACACATAAATATAGACAGTATAAAATATTCATATATATGTGTGTGTATATATATATATATATATATGCATATTTATATCAGGGATTGAACTCAGGACTTTGCACTTGTGAGGCAGGCAGCAGCACCACTGATCTAAACTCCAGCCCAAGAATGTATGTTTTAAAAGAAATTTAGTTTTTTGGATATGACAGTAATTTACTTAATAAATGAAATTCTTTTTCATAAGGAACAGGAGGTAGGGAGATATAGGATATGTGTTTCAATGTATCTGAAGGTTGAGCCATCAAGTGGCTTTAAAAAAATCCAAATGATTTTGGGAATCACTGACCATTTTTTTTTCTGTTTATGTGTTCAGAGCTAAATAATTTCTGTGTTCATTCTGTGTTCGATTTATGTGATTCAAACTAGTCAACTAGCATTGGGATCGACAGATTTCCCTTCAAGGTTACAGGAAACTTTTAAGGATATTAATAGAATCCTCAGCTTTCCTAAATATAATCTGCCTAATAAGGACCTCTGATTTTTTTCTTCCTACATAGAGGCTATTCCAAAATTTTCCTGCACAAAAATCATCAGCCCCTCAGAATATCAGGTAAACTGTGATACTTGCGCAGTTGGGCAAATTGGAGAAAAGTCACAGGGCTGTTATGATCCCTTTTTGGGTATTAGTTTGTGAGTTTAGGTGATTTTTGAAAAGGCTACACCCCAGTAAATAGTTATCACCAACTGACAAAGCCTAGTGACTATTTCAGAATTTTGGAAGTAATTAGTATAAAAATCAATGAAACACATTGCCTAAATTAGTGGACCTGTGTAGTCAAAGCAATATCTTTGTGTAACTTCAGGACATCCTACTAGTACTATGTGCCCCAGGGGATGTCATTCACATAGAAATTAATATAATGCATGCTTGGGGTGTAGAACTGTGCCTAGCATGAGCAGATACTAAAATGATAACTGTGGCAATGATTACTATTTTTTTCCAAACATACAAGAAGAGTTTAAGCTCATATGTGGAGTTGGAAATTAATGTAATCTATTAATGGGAAAAATATACCAAACAACTTGGCCTGATAAAATAAAAGATTGTGGAGTAAAAAGACAGAAAAATTTTAAATACTGTGTTACTATTGCTTTTCTGCTCCTAGGTGATAAGTTCAGATATTATCCTCTTAAATTTAGAACAGATTGGTAGATTTCAATAGTTAAGTATTATGATGAAAATTGTGACTTCCAGTGAAATTTCAAGTGCTGCCATATTAAATTAGGTTTTAGAAAATCTATTTCATTGACCTGCCCATACAAATTCAAAAATGGCTTCATTCGCAGAAATTAATGAGTTTCACTCTGTCTGACTTGGTCTTCTGGCAAATCTAATTAAAGGGACAAGCCAACAGTGAAAGAGGACAGCACAGATTATAAAAACATTAGATAACACTTGGGCAGTGTAACAAATGACTTTACTCAATCCCTTCAATATTCTACTGGTTTCTTACCCAAGTTCATGGAAATTAACAAGTATTTCAGTCACATAAATCGATCTGATTGTACATGTAGACACCAGCCATTGCTTGACATTGAAATGAAAGAGTTAATATGAACACTTGCAGGAAAGTTACTGTGAAACATATAAAAGCTAGCTTTGAAAGAAATAGTATCTGTAGTAGTTTTATTAGCACATTAAGATGAGCATCTTGTTATACTCAGTAGAACAATTACATTTAAGGACAATTAAACACAAGTGGTTAAAGGCAGAAGTGCAAGGAAGGGATTGTAGACCAAACCATTAGCACCTAATTTCATTGCTTGTTTCCATACTTTCAGTCAAATCCTGAAGGTTAAGCAGCAAATTCAAAGATAAACTCAGACTCCAATTAGTCCTTTTAAGGCCCAGTATAAATTTTCTAATGAAATAATAAATCTCCATTGTGTTGTTTAGGTGTCTCCTTTCCAAATAATTATTGTGAGTTTCAGATAAGATTCCGAAAGAAAACCCAAAAAAATAAAAAGCAAAAAAATGAGTTTGTTCTTGGCAGCTTGTGTTGTAGCTAATCTGAAAATGCTACATGTAGTCATGTGAACTGCTGAGAGATTTGTCTCTGCACTGATGGTCAGGATACAAAGGATTTATTGCAATTGTGGGTTTATAATCACAAATGTTCTGCACTTCTTGGCAATTTCTAGTCTTACACACAAAATTGTAATTTCATGAAGCTCCATACCAATACATCCTTTGGGATGTGTCAAGGTAAATGCAGATTCAACTTTTCCCATTCCTGGATTTAAGGGTTAAAAGTGTGTGTGTGTGTGTGTGTGTGTGTGTGTGTGTGTGTGTGTGTGTGTGTGAGGTGTCCAGCAGAAATCATGATTAAGCTGGCTTTTTACTGTGAAGCCACTCACATTGACCTAGGAACCTTGACTTAGTGAATTTAGTCACAGATACTAAAACCATTAATTTAAAACTCACTTCTTCTACTTGTCTCCTGAGCCCAACTTATATATATTCTTCTCCATTCTGCACATGGGGAATTTTGGTTTTAAGGATCACTAAATGAGACAATGTACGTTTCATTTAACTTCATCCCTAAATTGGCCAGAATGATAACTGCCTTCTTTATATTTCAACATCAGTCTGTAGATCACATGAACTAATGTACTTGAAGGACTTTGAAATTTATGAACTACATATAAATTTAAGGCATTTACAGTTAACATTACTATTAATAAATGACACTTCAATAAATAACATTTAATAAGAATTGAATCAAGGAAAATATATCCATAGTCCATGATGGCAGGTAAGAAGGGGGATCAGAGTGACCCCAAAATTATATCCTGCTGAAAGTGGAACAAAATACTCATATTTATATGTAAAATATATTACTTCCAGTTTCTTTCCAGCCATCACATTCCAGGTAATACATTTGACAATTTAAAAATAAGACTAAGAACAATTTCCAACAAGTTAAGTATCTATAATTTGTATGTGCAAGGCAAAATGACAATAATTCTAGAAAGACACAAAAAAGACTTGATTATAAATTAAATATAAAATGGCTCAAATGTTTAAATTTTATTCATGTTTCAAGTATGCAAAATATGCATATTTAGAAGATATATATATATATATATATATATACATATTGAAAATAAAATGTATGTACTACCTTCCCTTAATGTATTTGTCTCACCCCTCATTGATCCGTAACCACCCAGTCCTTCAGAGATGAAACCACTGTTACCAGTTGCACATGTATCTGTTGAGAAATACCACATGCTTACACAAACATATCTCCACATATATGTTTTTTACCTCAAGTGTAGCATGCTATGTATATTGTTTAGAAACTTAATTTTTAATGAAACAGTATATCTTTGAGATATTTTTATTTGAAATGTACAGATGTAATTAGTTATTTTTAAACACGGCATCATATCATTATATGGAATTACCAGTTTTAACAAATCTCTTACTGTTGGATATGCTTTTTTAAATATTTGGTATTACAAGCAGTAGTAACCAACAGTAGAGCCCGGGGACTTGGCTCAGTGGTTCCACCACCTGCCTTCCAAGCACAAGGGCCTGAGTTCGATCCCCAGTACCAAAAAAAAGAGTAACCAACAGTAACATAATTAAATATATGATACAGATTTTAAATTAAAATATTAAAATTTTGTGTACTCATATTTCAAATAATATTTAATGTTCAGATTATTTAGAGTAACTGTAGTATTTATAAAATAAAGACTAAGTATGATAATTGTAGGTCTGTCTAAATTGTTCTAAAATCAGCTTCGTTTTAAAAATCTTATTCAGTTCTGTGAGGACAGTATCAGTTGTCATAGTAGGCCATCAATAAAGATTTGTTAGAATAGTGAAAGCACTTCACCAAAATTTTCCTTCTTCAGGAAACTCAGATTTCAGGAAAAGGAAGCCAATGTTTATAGAAATATCCTTTATAAATATAGTTCTCGTGTATTTGTGTGTTAACAACAACCAGTTTTGGGAATGTTGCCAAATTTGTCTATTTTTCTAACTTTACCCCCAACCTGTTATCAACCCTTGTTTTTCGCTTTCTCTTCCAAATATCCTGGCCACTAGGAGATGCACTTCTTCCATGTCACCAGGGCAATCCTGAGCCAGTCAGTGAATGGTGGTTTAGTGGTTAACTTTTGGAGACAAATTCTAGGCTAAGTCTCTGTGAATTAACTCATAAAGAAGTTACATTTCCTTTTAACAGGCAAAAGTCCAGTTGTATATTGAAATGCTGTAAACACAAGAACAATTAAAGGAATTCATATATAAGTAATAGCTTGATATAAGGGTTCTTTCTATGACAATACATATAAAATTATCAATATGTCAAGTCCTTTCATTTCTTCTTTCTGGTACCAGTCACATTTGTTTCCACAACCCCTTTTTAAAAAATTGTGCAGACTCCACATTGGTCTGACTGCTTGATCCCCACCCCCACCCTGACAGAACTGTTGCTGCTCTCTTTTAGCTACTTTTGTTCTTCTCTAGCCTTTCCCATACAACTAGCATTGACTTAGAGTACCTCCTCTCAGCAGTTGTTCGATAGTGCTTCTTTTGAGTCAATGTGTTGTTCTAATAATCTTCAGTGAGATGCTCTAGTCAACTACATCATGTCCAAATTACTTTGAAAACTTATAGGATCCTTCAGAATTAGTGTCATCTTCTCTATCTACTCTCATGTCCAATTCGTGATGATCACATCCTGAACAACTGACTCTCCACCCAACTCTGCCTAACCCATTCTCACCAGACTATTCTTTAAGCACATTATGGTTGCTAAGTTCTATGTTTATGCCTAGGTTTATGTTTTTAAACTTCCCCAAATTTCTTTTTATTTACTCTGTGCCTTTTGAAGTCTTTTCTATCCCTTAAGGTTCATATGGAGATTCATTTTCTTCATAAAACTTTCCCAGATATTATTCTGCCAGACAATATTGATCTCTCCTTTCTCTGTTCTGCAGGTCCTGTGTCCATAGTCTTAGCTATAAATTGAAGGCAACAAAGCAACCTTACTTTTTTCTCCCTTCTAATTTAGCACAGGACTTGGTGCAAAAATATGATTTATTAGCATTTTGATCAATTACTAATAAAGATACCAGTACATTCTTATTTTGGAGGTTGGAGTGAAGAATGGGAGCTGATTTAGATTCTGAGAAGGTTCATGCCACTAAAAATATCCACCAGGATTATATTTTATTGAAAATATTTAGTGCCCCAAAGCAAATATATATGAGGATTTAACGTTTTTCTGATTATGTTCTTAAATTTATATTTGTTCACACACTCAAGCTTGTAAAAAGCACCCCATTAGTTTGATCTTGTTAGAAAATCTAGCTGGTGAAATGGCCTATTCAGAGTAAATCAATGGTGCTCTAAATGTGCTGGGAAATAGATGTTGTATGGCGAGAGAAACAACTCAGATAAAAACACTGTCTAATAGATGTTTACACACCATCAAATCTACAAACATTAAATATCATACATGATAGAATCTTTCTTATCCTGCAATTTAACTCAATTTTTCCATTACTTTCTTTTATTTTTTTCTTCTAGCTTTGCTCACAGACAAGCCTCCCAAACCATTGTTCCCCATGGAGAATCAGCCAAGTGTTATAGATGTCCAGCTGGGTAAGTCCCTTTCTGGGAATAATAGATTTGAAACTTGCTCTCTGTTAGGAGATGGGGAAAATTGCATGAACAAGGAAAGGTTTATTGTCACTGTTATTACATGCAAATCAATTTGTGTTCTGCTCATTTATAACCCTGTGTTTCAGTGCAATAGCAGTTTAAGGAAATCAGTTTGTATTGCATTAAGGAATGGTAATACTAATTTGTTACACTGGATAGTAAGTGTGCTTTATGACAGAGCTTGTTAACTATGTGATAGATTCGCAGCCATCTTCCATTGATGATTGGTGTAGAATTTTTTTCATATGTCAGGCAATATTTTTATTTGGACAGAATTAGCCCATAAAAAACAAGCACCTGGTAAAATAAGGCAGACCTTCAGTGAAGCCTTTAAAATGAATTGGTAATTTTATTTCTAGAAACACAATGCAGTGTTATTTAAAACTTGTTTGTAGGTTAGAATTATGAGTATTTATGAATCATACAATGTCAAGAAAAGAAACAAGTTGGTTTATGAATGCTACTGTCATTTTACTGACTCAGATATAGACAAAAGGTTTTAAAGAAGCATTTTTGAGTCCCCTGCCACTAATCCTTGTGTTTTAAAATACTGTAAGCTTGAAACTCAAGAGTCCCGATAAGATCTATTTGAAACTATGGCCTTTAATCTAAGACATGTCTTTAACATTTGTGAGCTTTCATCTATCCTGGGTTTTACCACAGTACTCCGAATGTTTTCACTTTAAACCAGAGGACCATAGAAAACTGAGAAAATATGCTCAAAATACATTAGGCTTATGTTGATTACATGATTTTTATTACTACATTATTGTAGTATATAATAATTAAATTTTTTCATGAGACATTAGTACATGTACATAACATATCTTAATTCATTTTCTATTCCTTTCCCTACCTCTCTGTTCCACTCCTTCCATCTCCTGATCCTTTTCCTTTTTTGCAAAAGTTGATTAAATTTGTGACCCTGGTGTTATCCAACAATTATAACCAGGGAAGATATTTAAGTCTCTTTGAAAGTTTTTGACTTAACTTTTTATCTTTCCAATAAAACTTGAATTGTTAGAGTATTTTTTAGGTTTTTTAATTAAAATTTTTATTGCATGGTTGTTATACATAATGCTCACATTCATTGAGG
The DNA here is from genome assembly GCF_012274545.1 of Fukomys damarensis. Taxonomy (NCBI): domain Eukaryota; kingdom Metazoa; phylum Chordata; class Mammalia; order Rodentia; family Bathyergidae; genus Fukomys; species Fukomys damarensis. The sequence continues at coordinate 81,859,281 of NW_022900951.1, forward strand.
CAAGTTGATACATGTACTAACATATTTCAATTCTTTTTTCAACTCTTTCCCTACCTTTCCATATTGTGGTCTCCTTCACTTTTGCAAAACATTTACCTCCCTATTTCCAATATTCAAATTTTTATTTTGTTCTTCGTTCATTTTTGGGATTCTTACATAACAGAAAGCACACAATCTTCAAACTTATGTGATTTATTGTGCTTAACATTTATTGTGATTTATTGTGCTTAACATTATTTTCTCAAGGTGCATCCATTTTCCAACAAATGACTGAAGTTTATCCTTCTTTTTGGCAGAGTAGTACTCTTTTGTATATAAATATCACATTTTATTTATCCATTCATCTATTGAGGGACATATATACTGCTTCTAAGATTTAGCTGTTGTGAGTTGTGATGCAATAAACACGGGTTTGCAGGTATCACTGTAATTTAATATCTTTAACTCTTTCAGGAAGATACCTACAAGGGGAACCACTGGGTCCAATGAAGTTCTGTTTTTAGCCTTTGAGGAATTTTGATAGCTACAGTAGTTGCACTAGTTTACATTCCCACCAACAGTATAGAAGGGTGCCTATTCCCCTCCATCTTCTCCAGCATTTGTTATTATTTGATTTCTTGATAATGGCCATTCTTTCTGGAGTAAGATAGAAACTCAGAATCATTTAATTTGTGTTTTTCTAATGTTTAGAGATGTTGAAAAGGAATTGTATGTATTTATTGGGCATTTGTACTTCTTCTGAGAAGTGTCTCTTCATTTAGTGTCCCATTTCTTACTGGGTTTTCTATTTTGGGTGCGATTCACATTTTTGGAGTTGTTTGTATATGCTAGATAATAGTTCTCTGTTTCAGGAATAGCTGGAAAATGTTTCCTATTCTGTAGATTGTCTCTTCACTTTGGGGTTTTTTTTTCCTTTGCTGTGCAGAGGATTTCAAATTTGATACGATCTAATTTGATAATTCTTGATGTTATATTTTAAGCAGAGTTTTGTTTGGAAAGGTGTTGTCTATGCCTATGTCTTCAATTGTTTTACCTGTTTTTATTTTTCAGCAGATTAAGTGTTTCTGTTTTAATGGTAAGGTCTTTGATGCCTTTTTATTTTAGTCTAGTACATGCTGAGAAATATGTGCTTAAATTCAGTCTTTTACCTGTGGATAGTTAATTTTTCTTCAGTACCATTTGTTAAAGATGTTATCTTTCTGTTAGTGTACCATTTTGGCCCCTATTTTCAAAAATCAAATAGCTAGATGTATCTGTAATTATTTCCGCATCTTCTAATCTGTTTCATTGATTCATATGTCTGTGCAATATAGTACTCAAAACATTAGCTAGCGTAATCAGGTCGGACAAAAATGTAAAAGTGGTATGTATAGGTAAGGAATAAGTGAAATTATCAATTTTTTGCAGATAACATGATCTTCTAGGTAAAAAGCCTAAAAATTCTACCAAAAATATCCTAGAAATAGTAACCAATTTCAATAGTGTAGCAGGATCCAAAATCAACACACAAAAATCAGTAGCATTCTTTGTCATTAATAATGAATTCACTGAAAAAGAAATCACAAAGATAGTAGTATCAAGAAAAATTAAATATGTACTTAGAAATTAACCTAACCATGGAACTGAAAAGAAAACTCTATAATGAAAACTATAGTACTCTGAAAAATGAGATCAAAGAAGACATCAGAAACTGGAAAAAATATGACATTCTGCCTCTGGAGAAAAGGAATCAATATTGTCATAATTCCAATAATGAATACAAATTTAACACGATCCCAATTAAAATGCCAGTAACATTGCTCACAGAATTGGAGAAAACAATCCTAAAATTCACACAGAACCAGAGAGAATCAGACAAGGAAAACAATACTGAAAAACATGATCAAGGCAAAAGGAATCACAATCCATGAACTCAAGTTGTCTTATGAAGGTACAGTGATAAAAACAGTATGGTACCAGTTTATTTCTACCTTGAAAATGGTAGAGAAAATTACATTCTTAGACTTGTTCATTGTTTTGAAATTAAATACAGCACAATTTGGTCTTTGAATTCAGCATATCAATATGAATACCAATGTTCAGTATATTAAAACAATAACAACAGCAGAAGGAAATAACATGTTTTCAAGTGTGAACTGTTCAAGTAATTACTATTTGTAGATTGTTTAGGTATTAGATTATGGCTCTCTCATATCCTTCATGTCTTCTTCGAGTCACTATTTCATGTTAGAGCCAAATATAGATGTGACGACACCTTTACTGCACAATAATTTCTACTTACTATCTCTTTATGTCAAACTGGGATGTGAACATTCAGGGATACTCTGGTTTGCTAGGAGTTATGTGAAACCATGTAGTGATCTTTTACCATTAGTTTGCACAGAGATAAAAAGGTGGATAAATGGTTTTTATTTGAAAATGTATAGATTAAGTAGAGAAAACAAAATTCATATGAATTTATTTGAACGAAATATGAGTAAATTTTATATTTGTGGCCTGTGTCTAGAGGTGGGTGTTATCTTTTCATATTCCTATGCCACTAGGCACACCTTAGAGAAGTTTGAATAGTACTGCTGTGAAACAAGGAGAGAGGCCATTGTGTGAGATTCATTCATTCAGATTCACTTGCTGCAACACCTGTATGTGCTGTTTCAGATATCTATATCATGTGCTTTATAGAAACATATATAATGTTAATATATAATCATATTATAATGATAATATATAACAATGTTAATATGTATATGCATCTTAACGTAACTAGCCTATAAAATTACTAAAATAATTTTATCCAAGTTACATTTAATGTAAGGGTAACATTTGCAATTTTTAGTTTGTAACACAATTTAGAAGCAAATTTATTGAAAAAAATATGAAGACCTGTCCACTTTTCATTCAAGAAAGGCCATGTCTCTGACACATTAAAATTACTATATGATTCAGAGAAAAAAATGCAAAATCAGTCAAAACAGAGTGTAGAAACACATGACTAGTTAATTTTACATGATTTAGCTTTTCCATAAATGTCTTTACCATCATTTATTCACAATGGGAAATCATTTTGTAAGCTCCTTTTACATATACTTCAATAGTAAGTTGATTTTAGCAACACTATAATTGTCGAAGTTCCTCAGCATTGCTGGAAGATCTACAGAGAGTTTATAAAACACTAGTTGTTAAAATAAGGAAATAGATAAGGCTAACTGGGGCTATTAGACATCCCTATCTATGTCTGGAGAACTTTCCCAATTCAGTAGGTAAGGAAAGCTAAAAATTATTTTACTTCATTTTCTAAATTTTGTCAAGCACATCAGCTTTAAACATGTTCAAAATGGAGGTAAAATTAGAACTACTACAAGTGCAACAGTCCAGTCTCAAGGGCTAAGCACATTACTAAGTTTCGGTTTTCCAAATCAGTGACTTCAAATTTGAGACAACATTGTGGTAGATTAAATTTGGCTATATATCTTTTTGCTACTTCTGTCACTTAAAAATGGTTGTTCATTCCCCTCTCCCTTAATCTATGTTGGCCTTTTAGATATGCTTGACCAACCAAATATGAAATAAGTGATTTTTTAAGATTCTAGAGTTAGGTTGAGAAAAACTTTTAATTTGTATCCCAGCCTTTTTGTTTACCTTGAATTCATCTTGCTGTCTGAAGCTTATGCAACATAGAGAGGCCTCAGAGGATGAGACTATGTGTAGCTAGGAAGACCAGTGAAAACCAAAGCATCAGACAATTAACAAAGAAGCCATTTTGAAAATGAATCCTGCAGGCCAACAGTCACAGTTTATGGCATGTACATCAGAGACAAAGTACTGAATCAAATTCTTCTTGGTGCTTTAACCAAAAAGTTCTGAGTATAATAAAGTGCTTATCAGTGCCCACTCAGTTATATGTGGCTGTTAGGTAGTAGTAGATAACCAGAACTGTCATAAATTAGTTTCTCTAGAGCACTCTCAATTCCATTTTTCCCATGGACAAAAATCTCCTGCAGCCAATTTATAGAAAATAATAAATGTTGTGGAAACTGCTTGAGTACTGGCTTCAAGGTAGTTTTAGAGAATATAATCTGGAATAATTGTTTATGAGTTTGAAGGCTACACTTTTCTCAGTTTTGCATACTTTTAAGGTGAATTCAGTAAATGACAATTTTCAGTAGAAATAAGTATTTCTGATACATGGAGATGACATTGGTACAGATATTTTGTTATGTCTCTAGAAGAAAATAAACATCATGACTTTCTTCAATAGTGTGATCCATTGGTTAAAACAAGGTTCTAGAAATTTACACATATTTTTTCTGCCATAGTGATGTCAGTTAGGTTATTGCTAAATTTTGTTCACATTTTAATGCTGAAAGAAGATTGATCTTAACCAAATTACCATATATTTTGGGATGATAAAAACCTTTTAAACAAAATAGCCAGAAACTGTTCTCACACAGTAAGCCCATGCAGCTAAAGCTGCCTTTGGTAATGTATGGAATAGAAAGAGAAAAGCAATGTACAATGCACGCATGCGCGCGCGCGCACACACACACACACACACACACACACACACAAATTCAATTGTGTCCTGTTATCTACTCTCTGCTTTCTCTGTCTGAAAGCAATTTTAGCTTTAACTTTGAGCTGTGTCTTTACTGTTGTAGAACTAATACTTTTTTCAGCAGTTGGAAAGGAATGTATTTTTTCAGAAAAACAAAATTGTATTACAACCTATTAAATTATATTGTTTCATAATACCGAAGTAGATAACCAGCATAATGCTCAACATGGTGGTACATACCTGTAATCTGACCATTTGGGAGGCTGAGGCAGGATTATCACCAGGAGTTTAAGGCCATCTTAGGCTACATAGTGAGTTCAAGGCCAGCCTGAACTATATAGTGAGACCCTGTCTCAAAAAATCATATTTATATATCTCATAGAGACACGTGCCCTATTAGAAATGTACTCATGCTAGCTAGACTATTTTTATGGTACCAAGGATCAAACTTGGAACCTTACACTTGCTATGCAGACAGTGGGACCACTGTGCTAAACCCCTGGCCTTAGACTCTTTTCTATATGACCCAAATGCATGCTTTACTAACTTTAGCATACTTCATAAACACAATTGGTTGCAAGGAGTTGAGATCAGCTATCTAATTTTAATTAAGGGTAAATTTGAAAATGTGCGTGGTTCTTCTCACTGTTGATGACAATTTTTTTCTTGGAAGCTTGCTAAGACTTAAAATAAGCCAGACAGTGTTGTGCAAAAAAAAAAAAAAAAAAAAAAAAATTACTTTCTCTATTGTGACAAAGAGTCAACAAAGGTCTTGAAGCCCTAGGCACATCAGAAAATTTCAGACCAGTAGAACAACCCAGGCTACTTGGACTACCTCAGATGTTTCAAAGAAGACAGTAGTTCATCTACAAATGAATTTGTTCTGGAATGAAAGCTTCTTTTGCTTTCTTTCCTATTCTCATTCAGAGTTAATCTAATTTTTACAGGTTATTCTGATTCATATTTCATGATTGTGTTATATGCACTGCCTCAAATGGTTTCTGTGTGTAAAGAGTGTTAATCTTCATCAGAAATCAACTTCTTTAGCATGTAAGAGAACAAAGCTGAATATAACATTTAATCCAAAACTCAGTACAAAAAGAAAAATAAAAAAACACCTCTAACTTCATTCCAGCCAGATAATTGCCCATTCAACAAAATCTTTGTTATTTTAAAATTTATCTAAAAACATTTCTTGAGTTCCTTCTTGATGACAAACACTGTTTGATCCTGGAGACATGGAGATGAATAAAATGAGGTTCTTGGTGTTAAAGGGATTCTCATACTAATAGGGAAGAAAGGTGTGCAAGCAAAATTATTGTAATATGATAACTTACAAAACAGGGATAGAAAAAGAGACTGACTTTTTTCATAGCAGGGCTTCATATAATAAAGGTACTTTACTCTCAGACTTTCAATCAAAACAATAATATCCCTCTCTAACCTCAATTGAAATAATAGAATTACTTGAAATTAATTAAAATTTGACAATGTAGAACATTTGCTTTGTTTTTTGCTTTTTGTGTTTTGAGACAGGGTCTCACTATGTAGTTGAAACTGACCTGGAACTCACTTTGTAGACCAGGCTGGTCTTGAAGTCACAGTGATCCTCCTGCCTCAGCCTGCCAGGTGCTGGGATCACAGGTGTGCACCACCACGCCGGGCTTAGAACATTTTGAAATCATAAATTGTTCACCATTTGCTTCAACATGGCAAATACTAAAAATGGAAACTTGTAATAACCTTCATTTGCTTCAATTTACCAAAATCAATCAGCTCCTCCTAAAGTTGACATAGAATAAACAATCTAAATCAAGTTATCAACCAAGCTATTGAGGTAAAATGCCAAGCCAGAATTATTGTTGATACAAATAATAATGCATGATCATTCAACTACCTGGAGTCATGACTCAGTACATGCACTTTGTGTATTATTGTGGTAACAAGGGATTTTTTTTTTCATTTTTTTATACTCTCCCTAGCCTCTTACTTCTAAATAACTCCTGGAAAACCTTCAAATAATTTTGAATAACCAAGGACTTTAGCAAGTTTAGAGAGGAAAAGGGAGCATATCATGAGCTCTCTCAGTTTTTGCAAAGTTAATGGAAATCAGTTTATGGCAGCATACCTTCTCCCTTGGAAATATTCTATGGTTAGTCAACTGATTCCAAAGACCTATTTATACCTGCTCTTACCATGGGCTACCCCGAACTGAAAATTATTCTGTTGTCTACATTGTACAACATATACATTGTTTATAACTTTGGAAAATCTAGGCCAAGAATTTTCTCCAAGAATTGACTGTAACATTAATAACAGACTGAAACTACGCGCCTTATTTTGTCTGAGTTTCTATAACTGAGGTGTACTTGTTTTGAGATTTTTTTTTTCCTCATTGAGTTTATTGGTACATTTTAGTTATGCAGTACAGTTACATTCATCACTGGGATCTTGTACCTTTACATGACAGGTCTTGGTTCTCATTTTTTCCCCTTATCCCTGCCCTCCCTTCACCCCCTCCTCCCTTCCCTATTTACAAAAACTTTATTTCCATTTTTTCATTGTCTCATTTTTTTCTTTTCCCTTATTTCCTTTCCCCTACCCTCCCCACTTCCCCTACACCTTTAGCCCTTTTCTTCTTGTTTTGAGATTTTTTTAAAGAATGAAAATAAAAAAGTGAAGAGTTTACTAAAAATATATTTGATTACTATGTAATATATGAACTTATGTCTTGAACAGTATAATTTTTTAAACCAGTCTTACATGTGTTTATTGATGTTTAAGGGGATTTTCTGAGGTTTGAGCCATTAATAAGACTTAATGTTTTTCATCATATTTTAATGTTATAAGTATAATTTTAAACATAAGAAACAAAATTATTTGAGAATGTACCATTATGATATACTTTAATAGATATTTGCATGTACATCATCTTATTTATTCCTCCTAAGAACCCAAAGTAATAGTAAGTACGTTTGAACCATTTTTAGATGAGGAAACAGCCTCAGACATAAGAAAAAGATTACATGAGGGTACATATTTTAGTAAATATTAGCAATGAACATTCAACTCCATCTATCTGATTCTAAATGTCTCATTTGCATTATAGGTAACATAATCTAGACACCAAACTCTGACCTAGAAAAAAATTAAGTAGGAAAAGTTTAATATAGTCACAATAGTAGTCATTATTTAAAATAGTTTTATTGCTAATATTAATAATGGCAATTATTATTCTACTTAGTTTTATAATTCAATAACTCTACCACTAAGGATAGTTATTTTCACTATAACAATACTTGTGTAATAATGGCTTTATTAATACTAATAATAATTAACAGTAGTTTTGTTTTAGTAATAGCAACAACAGCAATAATACCATGGAACCATCATTTGTCAATTCTTTATCTTGCTAAGCACCATATTAACTTCTCTGTATGAATGATATTGCCTGATTTTCTCAAAGATTTCTATGAGCTACTAAATATCTATCCTACTTTTAACAGCTTTGTGGTATCATTTTCATAAAATTGACCTATTAAAACATAGATTTCAGCAATTTTAATACATTCACAATGTGCTGTAAGTATCACAATGAGAAATTTTCTCACCAGTTTCCCACCCTAAACTCTAGGCAACCACTATATATTTACCTATTCTGGATAATTTAATGTAAAAGACATCATACAAGATTTAGTTTTTTATGATTAACTTCTTTACTTAACATTGTTCTCATCATCAGTCTCAAGTTTCAATTATGTTGTACATGTATAAAAGCATCACTCCTATTTATTTGCACAAATATTCCTTTATATGGGTATTGAGGAGTTTAGAAAGAGAAGCCAGACTACATCTGGACTATGACACCCATTACACCCTCAGTCAAGCCTGTTGGCATCTTGGGAGAAGATAAAGTTGCCAGTGCGAGGGAGCCAGCATTTCAGTGGTGGCCTGGCTGTTGGAATAGGCTCCCGAACTTACTACTCTCACCCTCTGGAAGAGAAGAACAAACAGCAAGTGAGACACCTGCCTACTAGGGCATCTAAGAAGTAGAAAACCAGAAAGGGGTCTATGAAATGACAACAACAGACATTTGGGTATGTGAAAACAAGCACATCAGTCTGACTAGAGATGCAGAGCTGAGTTCTGACAAGACTGGTCTTGGAGATGTGCAGTGGAGCAGTGTCTGGGGAAAGGAGAGGCCAGACTAACTCAGAAATGAGCTATCACCCATACCTTCCCAAGACACTGGAAGTGTTGTGCTTATATGATATCGTGTGTGCTACTCATTGCCAATGGCAGGTACTTATGGAAGAACTTCCCATCCACTTCAAAGGGATACTGAAGGCAGGAAGTCCAGGGACTCCCCCCTACCAGATTCTTAGAGAGTGAATTTTTGTGGAGGATGACGGATCAAGGACCATGGGTGGAATGACAGAAAGTGGCATCAAAATCAGAGGGCACCCTGCAAAGTGCTATGTAGTGGCTTGTGGAGCAAAAATTCAAAGGTGACTATGGGAAATGTTATGAAGAAAAAGGCATATGGATTGAGAAGCTCCCAGCAGAAATTCGTGGAGAACTGGATGCTGAGCCAATTATACCACACCCTGTTCTTCCCAAATGAACTGAGGTGGTTAGATCTTGGGACAGGGTCAAAACTGTCAGTTAGCCATGCACAGAGTATTATTTATAGCCAGAAAGTGAGGCCAGACAGTCTACCAGATCCACAAGCCTCTTTGCTAACAGGCAGGCAATTGAACAATGTGTGTGTGTGTGTGTGTGTGTGTGTGTGTGTGTGTGTGTGCAGGAGTACAGAAGGAGGCATCACAGAGATCTGTAATTGAACCCAGGCTCTAATATAAAAGGGATTGTGGGTACATTTTGATTATGTGTTTCTGAAACTGAGTTAGGTTTTTTGTTTGTTTTCTGTTTTTTTTTTTTTTTACTTTTTATTTCTGTCTTACAAATACAATATCAATCCAGGAATAAATCATAGGTATATTTAAAATTTGCATAAGTTATAACACTTCTCTTCCAAGAAAAAGAAGAGCTCTGGCCCACTGAGGGCTTATATCAGATCATTTAATTTAGTTTCTTTAATTGCACATGTGTTGAGCATACATCCATTGTTACAATAACTTCCCATTTGTAGTCAAATTTATTGATAAGATTCTGACTTCTTGAGATGGAAACCATTGTTAAAGAGTCATAAAATGAACAAAAAGTTTGTGAATATGTTATGGAACGGGGACGTACACCAGAGCAGAAATTTTTTCAAGGCCCAGTTTGAAAGTACTCAGCTCAATTGTAGGAAAATATAAGGGCTTTAGAATGAGATTCATGTTAACTCTTTATAAGGTAAATTAAGAATTTAATAATATTATCTAATATTACCTATATTATTTAATATATTTCACCAAAGTAATCAAAACATTTTTTCAAACACTAATTAATTTATTGACTAGTTCTGCAAGGTAGGATTAATGCATGATATTATTAAGCACTGACATGTGCAGTGATTAAGGATTTTTATTACACCCACAGTCAATTTAACTCATCCTACTCACGAGGAATCAATTAGATCAATACTGAATAAGTAAGTGAATATTAGCCTGACTCTTATTAGTTAGATCAGAATTTCTATGACTCTGCTATTGTATGAGTATATTACTGAGATAATCTGACTACTCACCTCTGGTCATGTTTCTACTTTCTCAGGCAAGTAGTTAGCTTATTAACTTAATGATAGCTGTTCTCATGAGTGAGCATTTTGTATATCAAGCAAGTATCTCTTAAAACTTTCAGATTGTTACTCTATTCACTTTTTCTTTCCCACTATTCCTGGAATTTTAGGTGTTACATTATTCTGACATGCAAATAAATCTTAAAGTGGACATAATCCCCAGAAAGAATGTAAATATTATGTATTGCAAATGTAATAATAACAATTTAAAAAATGAAAAAGAGGGCATGTAAGCAACAACAACAAAAAAGTGTGGATGGGAACATGTTAAAAGTTGCAGATGAGATGGATACCCTGCCTCAATGTACTGTGTAGAAATAGCTGAGTATATTAACTTCTCTTTATCAATGACAACTCCATAGTGATATTGTTCCATTAGGTTTTGTTCTCTTCAACATTCTACTGACTTGCATCATGTCTATATATGTCAGTAAATAATTCTGTTAGTCATACTCTAGGTGTCATTTTCATTGGGATCATTTTATTGTGTTTATTCTTCCCAGTTTCCAATTGGATCCTAGGTCTCAATTCTCAGCAGAAAGAACTTTGGTGCAATTTATCTCATTCTGCAATCATGTAAACTGAATACACATCCAGTCATTATGATAAAAAAGCTTAAATAATCGATTCTCATTCTTTAGAAGGATTCCTGATAGGCTTCATCCTGTCAAATAACGGATTTACTGAACACTCACTATGCATAGTGTTCTGATGAATCACAAAGATGACATAGGTAAAGAAGGAACCAGGGAGGCTAGAATATAACTGAGAAGAAAGAGATAAATGAGCAATTCAGAACAGGCTGTAGCACTGACATGATGACAGAATGTGAAGAACCACATAATGTTTTCCTATAACACTAGAAATTAACAATTATACATACTATCATAAAAGCTCCAGAAAACAGGTAAGTGATCATAGTAACCAGGGCAAGGTCAAACACAAAAAAGCCAGGTTTAAACATGTAAGGGCTGGGGATTTAGCTCAGTGGTTCTGCGCCCTGCCTCAGAAGTGCAAAGACCTGAGATTGACCGCCAGTATCCCCCCAAAAGAGAAAAGAAAACAAACATGTAAGAAAATTGGTTGCCTTTCGATGACATCAGCAAGTCCCCCAAAACTGACAAAACTCACAGTTCTGAAGATCAGTGACACTAGTGGATTTCCCCTTGGAAAAGAAGGAGAAAATATATAGATATTATTCTGATTTTTATGAGGCTGCCAGAGAGACTTATTTCTCTTTTACCTCACTTGGAGCAATACTGGAACCAACATATTTTGTACATCGGGGACCCACAGGGAACACAAGAGCTTTAGTGGCTAGAAGTATTACCAGAGAACCTACACTGCTGGAGAAAGTTATAAGAGGGAGAAATAGACAACAATCTCCTGGGGAAAAAAGGTGAAAACTTCACTATCTGAAAAAATATAAATGAAAGCCTTGAGGAGATGTGTCTAGTGAACGCTAAAAGATTTGAGAAGCCCCATAAAATTCTAGCTTGGCTGGTAAATGAAAGTCTTTTCCTGTATGAATTCAGTCTGTAAACATAAAGAAAAATGGCCAACACTATCAAATGTGTTCATTCCAACACAAAGATACAATCCTCACAAGGGACCTCGTGGTGCAATGGTAGTGCATCTGACTCCAATCCTCATGAAGAAATAGGTATATATGGCTTATTTACATGAACAAAATCAAATTTCATAAGCTGATCCCAAAGGGTACATATATGTATTTTCTAAAAAATAATTTAAAATAATGATTATAAAGTTATTGAGCATACTTAAAACAACGATCGTTTCAGTGGAACAAGAATGAGTACAAATTTACATGAATAAAATGAGACTATCAACAGAGGTGTCTATTGTTTCAATCTAAATACAAATTGTGGAAATGAAGAACACAATATCTGAAATGAAATATTCAGGTGCTATGCAACATACTTGATCAATCAGAAGAAAGAATCAAAGAATTTCAAGGTAGTACATTTGAAATTGCTTGGTAAAAGGAACAAAAAAGGAGAAATGAAAATAAGTCATAGAAACCTATGCAAATTATCAGATTACATGAAGCAGTTCAACATACACATTGTGGAATTTCCAAAAAGAGAATAAATACAGAAAGGGACTAAAGAAACAATGCTCCAACTATTCACATATCAAGAGAATAAATGTTCAGATTCAAGAAGTATAACTACTCAAAACAGCGAGTAATTGCCAAACAGTCTGCCTAGATACATATTATAGTCAAACTGTCAAATGTTACACACAAAGGGAATGTAAGAAACATCAAGTCAAAAGTGCTCAGCACAAAAGGGAATCTGCATTAAGCTATCACTCTACATAACAGCAGAAGTTTTTTTTTAGGCCTAAGGGAATGTGGTGATATATTCAAAGTACTGAAAAAAAACTGCCAAAAAATATCTAAGAGCATTTTGCTTCAAAATGTAAAAAAATTAGACTTTCTAGGATATGTAACAGAAGATGGACCGTGTTATTAGATCTAAATTGCAAGAAATACTAAATGAATCCTTTAAATTAAAATGGAAAGAGACTAGATAGCACCATGAATTCATTGAAATTATAAGACTCACTGGTAAAGGTAAGTGTATGGATACAGAGTACAGTAATAGTAGTGCATGAAACACTTTTATTTATTCATTTATTCTCATTGAATTTATTGGTACTTTTATTAGGTATACAGTACAGTTACATTCATCATTGGGATCTTGTACCTTTACATGACAGATCTTGGTTCTCATTTTTTTCCCTTATCCCTGCCCTCACTTCACCCCCTCCTCTCTTCCCTATTTACAAATACTTTTATTTCCATGTTTTCATTTTCTCATGTTTTTTCTCTTTTCCTTATTTCCTTTCCCCTACCCTTCCCACTTCCCCTACACCTTTAGCACTTTTCTTCCTATTTCACATTGTCAACTATATCATTAGGATCTTATTTACACTTTTAGTTTTTCACACCAGAGAAACTATTTGGTATTTACATGTGTGACTTATTTATTTCACTTAAGAGTATGACCTCAATGTGCATCCATTTTCCTATGAATGACTCTAATTTCTCATTCTTTATGGCTGAGTAGTATTCCATTTTATAGAAAAACCACATCTTCTTTATCCAGTCTCCAAGTGATAGGCAACTGGGCTATTTCCAAGCTTTAGCTATTACAAACTGTGCCGCTATAAATTTCGGTGAGCATATATCACTGTGGTATGATTATTTTAATTCCTTTGGAAAGATACCCAGCAGAGGGATGGCTGGGTCAAATGGTACCTCTAATGCTAGTTCTTTGAGGTATCTCCATAGTGATTTCCATAGTGGTTGCACCAGTATGCACTCCCACCAACAGTGGAGAAGGGTTCCTTTCTCCCCACAAACCCGCCTACATTTGTTATTGGTTGATTTCTTGACAGCAGCCATTCTTTCTGGGGTGTCATGGAATCTCAGTGTGGTTTTCACCTGAAACACTTTTAATTATGGTATAAGTTGAAAAGACAAATGTAATGAGCTATAAGTATAAAATACTGTAATATTTGCTTTACTTACAAATGTAACTTATTAAATCAAACGTACAAAGTATGTGGAGTGAATCTTATTCACCTCAAGCTGTCATAATAAAATATCTGAACTTAATAATTTAAACAACACAAATTAATATGTTATAGTTCTGGAGGATTAATCGGCAAGATGTGAGCGTCAGGATGCTTGTGTTCTGGTGAGAATTCTCTTCTTGGCTTTCAGATATCACTTTATTGCTGGCTTTTCACAGGGGAGGAGAAGAAAACCCTCTTGTTTCTTACTCTTATTATAAGGACAGTAATCCTACCATGAGTTCCCTACCCTTGTAACCTCATCAAATTTCAATTACCTTCAAAGAGGCCCAAGCAATAGCATGCATGAGTATGTGCAAATCCCAGAGAGCAGTGGTGTGGACCAGAGCTGTGCAGCTGCAGGCAGATTCCAGCCAGAGCACTGCCCCAACCCGAGAGGCTTGGGCACACGCACACAAGCCAAAGGCCCTCCCATGAAAGAGCTGCACAGGTCCATAATATTCAGACAGAGGCCTGCCCCATAACATCAGTAAGTGTGCAAAAATCTCGGGGAGCAGCAGAGTGGACCAGAGGGGCATGGCTGCATGCCAATCCCAGCCAGAGTTCTGCCCTAACCCCAAAGGATTGGGCACACCTGCCCAAGCTAAAGACCACCCAGAAAAGAGCAGCAGAGGCACACAAGCAACAGCCAGAGAATGCTCCCATACCATTGATAAGTGCATGGAAACACTAGCCAGAATAAGGCTGCTCAGACAACAGTAGCTGGAGTGCACAACCTCAAGCCAAAAGCCCTTCCAGACAACAGGTACATAGAAGCCCCAGCAAGAGGCACACCTAGATACCACCCCAAGTGTGCAGGGGCCCCAGCCAAAAGCTTGACCAGACAACAGGGCAACTCAGGTACCTAGAAGGGCACCATTCTGAACTCAGGAATTGTTGTACTGGTGTGCATCAGAGTAAAGGATGCTTGCTCGGTGGCTTGCTGAAAATTGAAGACCACTGGGTGAGCAAAACAAGACATACAGATCACCTAAGGCAACCCCAAAGGGCAGTGAAATAGAACAAGCTGATACTCAACCACCTGGACTCCCTGAACTGGCAATGAAAGAGGACCTAGAAAAGTAAAATCAGAAATAATTTCTCAGATAACACGAGAGATTGTGCCCATAGTGCAAGACATCGTTGATAAATCTAGAGTGGACACGGATAAAAAAAAATAGAGGAGCTGACGAACATGATCAAATCACAAAAAGGAAACAAATGGAATCCATAAAACAGATGCAAATAGATTTCCAGGACATTAAAAACTTAGCAAATAGGAAGAAAAGGACCAAGGGTGTAGGGACAGTGAGAAGGATAGGGAAGAGGGAATAAGGGAAAAGGAAAAAAAAAATCAGAAAATGTAAAAATGGAATTAAAGTGTTTGAAGAGGGGGAGGGGAGGATGAAGGGAGGGTGGGGACAAGGGGAAAAATGAGAACCAAGACCTGGCATGTAAAGGTACAAGATCCCAGTAATGAATGTAGCTATACTGTCTACCTAGAATGTACCAATAAATTAAATTTAAAAAAAAACTCCATTGAAAATTTACGCAGCTAAATGAGCCAATGTGAGGAGAGATATTTAGACATAGAAGGTAGGATTGTAATTAGTGACCAGGAAAAGAAAAAAATTCTTAAAAATAGTAAGGGACCAGAACAAATCCATCCAATATTCGCTGGAAAATGTGAAGAATAACATAAGACTGATCAGACTCAATGAAGAAACAAGAGTGAGTGCATATAACATTAAAAAAATTGTTCACAGAAATAGCAGGAAAAATCTTCCCAAGTAGGGAAAAAGAACTTGAAATACAGATGAGTGCAGCATATAGGACTCCAATTAGCTGTGATAAAAAACAATCTACACATAGGCATATAACGGTTAAGATTCCAGAAACCCAACAAAAGTATGAAATTCTACAAGCACTTAGAGAAAAGAAACAAATCACATACAAAGGAAAGCCCATCAAAATCATGGTAGACTTCTCAACACAAGCTCTCAAGGCAAGAATAGCATGGAGTGATGTATTTCAATCCCTAAGAGAAAACAACCTCCAACCCAGATGGATGTGCCCTGCAAAACTATCTTTCAAAATCAATGGAGAAGTAAAATACTTGTATGACAAAGATCACCTAAGGAACTTCATGAATACTAAACCAGCACTCCAAACATTTTAAACAATATCATAGAAAAAGACAATGAGGATCACTACCCCAGGAAGCCCAGAAGAAGGAATCCATCAGGCATGACAAGAAATTAAATACAACAGGGGAGAATCCAACAAAAAGAAAAGGTCATGACAAAGATAAGTCGATACATAGCAGTTATAACCATCAACGTTAGTGGTCTGAACTCACCAATCAAGAGAAATAGACTTGCAGAATGGTCAAGAAGCAAGATCCAACAATATGCTGCACACGAGAAACACACTTAATTCAAAAAGAAACTCACAGATTGAATGATAAAGGGTGGAAAACAATACTCCATGCAACAAGAGCTCCCTGCAAAAGGAGAAGTAGCTATCCTCTTCGCAGATCAGGTGGATTTCAAAACAACACTGATGAAGAGAGACAAAGATGGACATTACATCCTTGTAAAGAGAATAATCTAAGAGGAAGAGAACAATCCAAGAGGAAGAGAAGATAATCATCAGTATATGTGCACCAAATACTGTGGGCCTAACTACATAAAACAAAAACTAATAGACATAAAAAGTCAAGTAAGCACTAATACAATAGTAGTGGGGGACCTCAATACCCTACTGTCACAAACACATCAACTAGACAGAAAATAAAAAATGAAATACTAGAACTCAATCAAACTCTTGAACAAATGAACTTAACAGAGGTTTACAGAATGTTTCACCCTACAACATCAAAATACATATTCTTTCCAGATGCACGTGGGCTGTTCTCCAAAATAGAACACATGCACACTCATAGAGCATGTTTAAGTAAGTGCAAAGGAATTGAAGTTATCCCCTGCATATCATCAGAATATAGTGTGATAAAATTGGAGATCACTAGCAAAAGAAACCACAGGAATTTCATAAAAATATGGAAATCGAACAACACACTTCTGAATATCCAATGGGTCACAGAGGAAATTAAAGAAGAAATCAGATAGATCCTACAATTAAATGACTATGGTAACACAGCATATTGGAATCTATGGGACAAAATGAAAGCAGTGTTACCAGAGAAATTCATATCAGTGAACACTCCTATTAGGAAAGCAGAGCAAGACTATAAGAGCGAGAAGCAATCAATTTAAATATGTTCAGGGACCATTTTCATCTCCAGAATTAAGGATTATTTTGATGTTACATCATTGCCTTTTCTCTTTTACTTTCCTTTTTAGTTTTATTTTAGGATTCCCTATTTTTAATGTTCATACAGAGATTTATTTAACTGAAATACAGAATAGTTTCTTTGGTGTGAAAAACTATAATAGTACACAGGATCCTAATGAGACAATAATGTGAAATTGGAAGTAAAGGGCTAAAGGTGTAAGGAAAGTGGGAAGGGTGGGGGAGAGGCAATAAGGAAGAGGAAAAAAATATGAGAAACTGAAAAAATGGAAATAAAGTGTTTGTAAATGGGGAGGGTAGGAGGGGGTGAAGGGAGGGCAGGGACAAGGGGAAAAATGAGAATCAAGACCTATTATGTAAATGTACAGAATCCCAATGATGAATGTAATTGTATTGTATACCTAGATTGTACCAATAACCTCAATAAAAATAAAGAAAGAAAAAAGAAAAGAAAACAGAGCAAGGTCATTTAAACAACCTGATGCTGAACCTCAAGCATCTCGAAAAAAAGAGCAGGGCAATGCCAAAGCTCAAACAAGGGAGGAAATTATAAAGATTAGAGCAGAAATCAATGCAATGAAGGTTAAAAGAATAATACAAAAAAAATCAATACTGCCAAGGGTTGGTTCTTCAAAACAATAAACAAAATTGACAAACCCTTAGCCAAACTTAACAAAAAAAGGAAAGACAAGGACCAAATCCATGCAATTAGGAACGAAAAGTGTGAAATTAAAATGGACCCTTCAGAAATCCAGAGGATCATCAATACCTATTTTGAGAACCTATACTCCAATAAGATGGAAAATACAGAAGAAATGGACAGATTCACAGATACATATGAATACCAAAGTTGAACGAAGATGACCTAAATATTCTAAACAATCCAGTATCAATCAATGATAGAAAATGTAATTAAAAACATACCAACTAAGAAAAGATCAGGCCCTGATGGCTTCACTGCTGAATTTTACAAGACATTTAGTGAGGAACTACTGCCACCATTGTTTAAAGTCTTCAATGAAATTGAAAGGAAAGCAATACTCCAGAATTCATTCCTGAAACCAAATGTCACCTTGATCCCCAAAGCTGAGAACTACAAAACCAAATAAGGAAACTATAGGCCAATCTCACTAATGAACATAGATGCAAAAACCCTTAATAAAATACTGGCAAATAGAATGCAGAAGATCATCTAGAAGATCATGCACCTTGACCAATTGGGGTTCATCCCTCAGATGCAGGGATGGTTTAACACATGCAAATCAATAAATGTAATACCTTATATTAACAGAGCTGAGGACAAAAACCATATGATCATCTCAATAGATGCAGAAAAAAATGTTTGACAAAATCCAACAAGCATTCATGATAATAACCTTACAGAAAATTGGAATAGACAGTCTCTACCTCAATCTGATAAAAGCCATCGATGCAAAACCAACAGCCAGTATCATACTAAATGGTCAAAAACTGAAATCTTTTACTCTAAAATCAGGAACAAGACAAGGATATCCATTATCACCACTCCTGTTCAATATAGTTTTGGGATCATTAGCCACAGCACTTGGGCAGGAGAAAGAAAAGGAATAAAGATAGGGAATTCAGAATTTAAATTATCATTATTTTCAGATGATGTGATATTCTATATAGAAGCCCCTAACAACTCTACCAAAAGACACGGCCTACCTCTATAAGTAAAGAGCCCCTAAGCCTATGTTGCTGTTATTCCTTAAAAAAATAAGGCAACAGTTCCTATTACAATAGCATCAAAAAAAAAAGAAAGAAAGAAAGAAAGAAAGAAAAAAGAAAAAGAAAGAAACACTGAGGAATCAACGTAACAAAATGAATAAAAAACCTCTACTCTGAAAACTAAAGCACTCTGAAAAAAGAAATTGAAGATGATATCACAAAAGTAAAAGACGACCCTTGCTCCTGGGTTGGAAGACTCAACATAGTGGAAATGGCCATACTTCAAAAACTGCTATATAGATTCATTGCAGTCCCAATTGAAATTCAGCAGCATACTTCACAGACCTGGAGAAAACAATCCAAAAATTCATTTGGAATTAGAAGAGACCTAGAATAGATAGCAAAAGCCATTCTAGGCAACAAAGACAAGGTATCACAATCCCCAACTTGAAACTAAAATACAAGGCTACACTGCTACAAACAGCATGATACTAGGAAAGAAACAGACCTGAGGACCAGTGGAATAGATTAGAAGATGCAGAAACTACTCCAGACATGCTCATCCACCTCCTCTTCAACAAAGGAGCCAAACAACCAATCTAGGGGGAAGATAGCCTCTTTAATAAATGGTGCTGGAAAAACTGGGTTTCAACCTTCCAAAGCTTAAAACTAGACCTATATCTTTAACCATGCACTAAACTAAAGTCAAAATGGAATAAAGATCTAAATATTAAAACAGAAACAATAAACCATCTGGAAGAGAAGTTAGGTAGAACTCTTGAAGACATTGGTGCAGGAAAAGATTTTAGGAACAAAAACCTCAGCTGCATGTGAACTACCACAATCAACAAATTGGATCTCTTCTCACTAAAAAGCTTCTGCACAGCAAGAGAAACCACCAACAGCATGAAGAGACAGCCCACTATGTGGGAAAATTTTTTCACCAGCTTTTCCTCAGATAAAGTTCTACTATCTAGAATAAATAAAGAACTTAAAAACAATCAGGCCTCCCAAATTTAAAGACCCAATCCAAATGTGGGAATCTGAAATGAACAGATATTTCTCAGAAAAATAAGTAGAAATAGCAAATAAACATGAAAAAATGTTCAACATCACTGGTCATTTGAGAGATGCAAATGAAAACAGGACTGAGATTCCACCTCACACCAGAAAAAATGGCTGCTAACATTAAATCAACAGATAACAAATACTGGCAGGTTTGTGGGGAAAGCGGAACCCTGCTCCACTGCTGGTTGGAGGGTAGACTGGTGCAACCACTGTGGAAATCAGTATGGAGATACCTAAAAGAACTAGAATTAGAAGTCCCTTTTGACCCCACTATTCCCCTGCTGGTTATCTTCCCCAAAGATTGAAAAGAATCATGACACCTTGATATATGTGCACCCATGTTCATAACAGCACAATTTGTAATAGCTAAAATTTGGAAGCAGCTCAATTGCCTGTCAGTAGGAGACTGGATAAAGAAAATGTGGTTATTTTATAAAATGGAGTACTACTCAGCTATAAGGAATAAGACATTAGAGAGATTTATAGCTAAATGGATGCACATTGACATTATACTCAAGTGAAATAAATAGCACACACATGTATAAATACAGAATAGTTTCTCTAGTATGAGAAATTGGAAGTGTTAAAAGGAGTACAAGGTATAATAGACAATGACAAAAGAGGAAGGAAAAGACCAAACAGGAAGAGGAAATGGGAAGAGTAGGAGATAGGAAAGAAGGGAATGGAATTAATATGAGAAAATGATAAAATAGAAACAAAGATTTTGTATATAGAGAGGGCTGGAGAGATTGAAGGGAGGGCAGAGGAATGGGAAAAGAAGAAGAACCGAGATGAATTATGTAAACGTGAACATTTCCATTGATGGGGCACCGCCATTGCTCCAGCACAAGGAAGGTTAGATTTTGGAAAGCCGCTCCAACAGGGGCTCTCCCTCTGGCCTTCTTGGGACCAATCCGCGGGACCGGGTAGCCACACTCTCCCCTGCTGGTGCCACTATTGCTCCAGCGCAAAGAGGTAGCCGCAAAGGTGCCCCTGAATCACACATCCCTGCTCTCAGACCTCCTCATCGTGCCACTACTTGCACCCACTCTGCAGAGGCATAGGTGGTTATAAAGGGTATTTTTCTGAGCTGCCAATTTGGAACATCTTTAGAGAAAAGGCGGGGGAAATCTGTAGTAGAACTGTGTGGAGTTCAACCCTGAAGGAGGTCGGGAAAATCAATCTAGGCCTTGTGGCCTGAGGTCAGTCTGAGTAGTGGGGATCTGCCATCGGCTAGCTGAGATCAGGGGATTTGGTTCTGCATATGGCTGTGAATGTTGGATATTATGACAGTAGAGATATAGTTTGAAAGAAGCCCTTCAAAGTCATTTTTTTCTTTTTCTCATTCCACTTTGCAAATTCTTTCTTTTTTCTGTCCTCTTTCTCCAACTCAGTATCTTGCTCCACCATATTATCCCTCATCTTCCTTTCTGTTCCTGTTCCTGCCCTAACTCAGATTTCTTCTTTTATCATTTTTTCTTTTTCCTTTATGTTCTTTTCTTCTGTCATTCTACCTCACTCAAGGGTCAATAGTTTCAATGGAAAGTGAGCCCCTATTACTGTTAAGAGGATATATTCTTGTCCTTATATTTCTACTCTGTCTATCCCTTTTGAATTTAACAGTTTGCTAAAGATTGTGTGGTCATTCTATGTCCTCTGGCTTCACTTGAAACCTTCTCCAATTCTTTTACTTATCTACTCCTCTCGTCCTAACTCTGTCTAATTCCCCATTCTAAATGGTAAATATGCTATATTGAAAAGTTTATTCACTGCAAATATATTTTGGGCTGCTTCTTCATTTTAATTTAACTCACATGGTTTAAAGGTGATAGATTAATGACTACCACAAGTGGTCAATTTGCAAATTCTCCTTGATCCTATTGTGTTGCTGATTGTACCAATTGGGATAAAGGATTGTGATTGATTTAATGAGTTGTTTTCTCTGATATTATGAAAATAAGAATGTCTATGAGGCATTAGAGACTCAAAAGCTAAAGCACAACTATATCAGGAAGGTTTAATAACTCAGAAATTAAATCAAGGACAAGCCAACAACAAAAATAAAAATGAGAAAACACTTAAGCAAGACGCAAAGACAGACTTCAATGGCAAAGAGTAGGGCAAAGGAGGATGCAAAGTCTGATAGTGAACCACCAGGACACTCTGAACTCACAGCACAGGGAGGAACAAAACAAATCAATTAGGCTCCAGAAAAATTCAAAACAGAAATAATTTCTGAGATAAAGATGAGATAGAGATGGTGAGCAAAATGAAAGTCATGATTAAAGACTCTAGAACAGAAACTGACCAAAAAATAGATGAGCTCAGGACCATGATAGAAGCCATGAAGGCCCAGCAAAGAAAGAAATGGAAACAATAAATGCCCAACATTGGAAAGAAATGGAATCCATTAAACAGATTCAAACTGATATCCAGGAGATGAAAAACTCTATTGAAAGTATGCACAACAAAAAAAAAGAATGCAAAGATAGAATCTCAGATATAAAAGATAGCATTGCAGTCAGTGACCATGAAAAGAGAGGTCTCTTTAAAAACAGTAAGGGATCATAAGAAATCGATCCAACAACTCCTAGATGATGCAAAGAAGAATAATATAAGACTGATAGGAATCCATGAAATAGCAGGAGAAAATGCAAATGAATTAAAAAAGCTGTTCACAGAATTAATGCCAGGAAAACTTCCCAAACAGAGGGCAAGAATTAGATATACAGATAAGTGAGGCATATAGGACTCCAACTAGCCATGATCAAAAAAAAAAAAAAATCTACACCTAGACATATCATAATCAGGATCCCAGAAACCCAGCAGAAGAACAAAATACTACAAGCAGTGAGAGAAAAGAAACAAATCACACACAAAGAAAAGCCCATCAGAATCACAGAAGACTTTTCAACACAAACCCTCATGTCAAGAAGAGCCTGCTGTGAGAGATTTCAAGTCCTAAAAGAAAACAACCTCCAACCTAGACTGATGTATCCTGCAAAACTCTCTTTCAAAATGGAGGGGGAAATAAGACACTTCGATGACAAAGAACACCTGAGAAACTTCATGAATACCAAGCCAGCACTACAAAGAATTCTAAACAATATCCTAGAAAAAGACAATGAAGGTCACAAAACCATGAGTCCCAACAGATCAAATCAAATAGGCAAGGCAAGAAACTAAAAGGAGAGGGGGGAAAAGTAAAAAGAGTCAAGAAAAGGACAATAACATGAAAATAATAAGTCAGTACATATCACTTATAACCATCAATGTCAATGGCCTCAATTCACCAATCAAGAGAAATAGCATGGCAGAATGGATTAAAAAGCAAAATCCAACAATATGTTGTATACAAGAAACACAACTAATGCAAAAAGAAGCCCATAGATTGAAAGTTAAAGGATGGAAAACAATTCTCCACACTACAGGAGCCCACAAAAAAGCAGGGGTAGCAATCTTTTTTGCAGACAAAGTAAACTTCAAACCAAAACTGATTAAAAGAGACAAAGAAGGCCAATATATCCTTTTAAAGGGAACAATTCAAGAGGAAGAGATGACAATCATAAACATATATGTACCAAATATTAATACACCCAACTATATAAAACAAATATTAAGTAACATGAAAAACCAAAGGAGCACTAATACAATTGTAGTGGGGGATCTAAATACCGCATTATCACAAATAGACAGATCATCTATGCAAAAAATCAAAAACAAAATACTAGAACTGAACCAAGCTTTTGAATGCATGGACTTAATAGACGTCTATAGAGTGTTCCACTTCAGAAAATCAGAATATACATTCTTTTCTGTGGCACATGGGTCATTCTCCAAGATAGACCACACACTAGCTTACAGAACAGGTTTGAATAAATGCAAAAGAATCAAAGTTATCCCCTGTATATTATCAGGTCATAGTGCAACTAAACTGGAGATCAATAGCATAAGAAATCATAGGAGCTTCACAAACACATGGAAATTGAACAGCACTCTCCTAAATAATCAATGGATCACAGAGGAAATTAAAGAAGAAATTAGACAGTTTTTACAAATAAATGAAAGTGCCAATACAACATACAGGAATCTATGGGACACATCGAAAGCATTTCTACGTGGAAAATTCATAGCACTGAATGCCCACACTAGGAAAATAAAGCAAGCTCAAATAAACAGCTTAATGATGAATCTTAGACTCCTAGAAAAACAAGAGCAAGAAAAACCCAAAGTACGAACAAGAGAGGAAATTATTAAAGATTAGAGCAGAAACCAAAGCAATGGAAACCAAGAAAATAATACAAAAAAATAAATGAATCAAAGAGTTGATTTTTTGAAAGAACAAATAAAATTGATAAACGCTGAACTAACCTCATCAAAAAAAGGAGAGAAAAGGCTCAGATCCATGCAATTAGTATTGAAAATGGTGAAGTCACAACAGATCCAAGAGAAATCCAGATGACAGTCAATACCTACTTTGAGAACCTATCCTCTAATAAAAGGGAAAACACAGAAGAAATGGACAGATTTCTAGATATTTACGGATTTCCAAAGCTGAACAAAGAAGATAAAAATATTTTAAACACCCCAATTACAATCAGTGAAATTGAAAATGTAATAAAAATTTACCAACAATGAAAAGCCCAGGTTCTGATGGATTCACTGCTGACTAGTACAAGACATTTAGAGAAGAACGACTGCCATTACTCTTCAGACTTTCCAATGAAATTGAAAGGGAAGCAATACTTCCAAACTCATTCCTGGAAGCAAGTATCACTTTGATTCCCAAACCAGGGAAAGTCGCAACTAAAATAGAGAACTACAGGCCAATCTCCTTATTGTATATAGATGCAAAAATCCTCAATAGGATACTAGCAAACAATACAGAGGATCATCAAGAAGATCATACATCCTGACCAAGTCAGATTTATTCCAGGGATGCAAGGATGGTTCAACATTAATAAGTCAATAAATGTAATACACTATATTAATGAAGTCAAGGAAAAAAGCCTCATGATCCTATCAATAGATGCAGAAAAATCATTTGACAAAATTAAACACACATTCATGGTAAAAAGCCTGCAAAATATTGGAATAGATGGCCTATATCTCAACATATTAAAGGTTATCTATAAAAAAGCAACAGCCAACATCATATTAAATGGCCAAAAACTGAAAACCTTAACGTTAAATCAGGAACAAGACCAGGATGCCCACTATCACCACTGCTCTTTGATATAGTTCTGGAAACATTAACCATAGCAATTAGACAAGAGAAAGAAATTAAAGCAATAAAGATAGGAAAGGAAGAAGTTAAATCATCATTATTTGCTGACGATATAAAACTCTACATTGAAGACCCAAAAAACTCCACCAAAAGACTTCTAGACTTAATTGACACTTTTTGCAGAGTACCTCCATACAAGGTAAACATCCAAAAATCAATAGCCTTCTTGTACACAAACTTGTACTGAGTCTCACAGACTCAGTGAGAGAGAAATTAGGGAAACAATTCCTTTCACAGTAGCATCCAAAAAAATGAAGTATCTAGGAATCAATCTAACAAAAGAAGCAAAAGATATTTGCACTGAAAACTATAGCACTCTGAACAAAGAGATTGAAGAGGATATAAAGAAATGGAAAGCTATCCCCTACTGCTGGGTAGGAAGAATCAACATAGTGAAAATGGCCATACTACCAAAACTGCTATACAGATTCAATGCAATGCCGATTGAAATTCCTACACTATATTTTGCAGAACTAGAAAAAATAATCCAAAAGTTCATTTAGAACCATAAGAGACCTAGAATAGCAAAAGCCATCCTAGGCAACAGAGACATGGCAGCAGGTATAAAAATTCCCAATTTGAAATTATACTACAAAGCCACTGTGATAAAAACAGCATGGTACTGGCAAAGAAACAGACCTGAGGATCAGTGGAACAGATTGGAAGACACAAAAACAACTCCAGATGTACTCAGCTACCTCATCTTTGACAAAGGAGGTGACCATCCCCACTGGAGAAAAGATGGCCTGTTTAATAAATGGTGTTGGAAAAATAGGATCTCAGCCTGCCAAAGATTAAAGCTAGACCTGTATCTTTCACCATGCACTAAATTAAAATCCAAGTGGATTAAAGATCTAAATATTAAAACAGAAACACTAAACTTGACTAAACTTGCTGGAAGATAAGTTAGGCAGAACCCTCGCAGACATTGGCGTAGGAAAATATTTTATGAACAAATCCTCAGTAGCACGGGAACTAGAACAAAGAATCAGCAAGTGGTATCTCATCTCATTAAAAAGCTTCTGCACTGCAAAATAAACCATCCACAGAACTAAGAGACAACCTACAATGTGCAAAAAAATTTTTAGCAGCTACTCCTCAGACAAGGGACAATTTTCTAAAATATATAAAGAACTCAAAACAACCAGCCCCCCCCAAGTATAAAGACCCAATTCAAAAATGGGCATCTGAAATGAACAGACATTTCTCAGTCACAGAAGTGAAAGCAACAAGTAAATATATGAAAAAGTGTTCCACATCACTGGTCATTCGAGAGATGCAGATGAAAACAACACCGAGATTTCACCTCACCCCACAAAGAATGGCTGCTATCAAGAAATCACAGGATAACAAATGTTGGCTGGGTTGTGGGGAGAAAGGAACACTTCTACATTGTTGGTGGGAGTGCAGACTTGTGCAACCACTATGGAAATCAATATGGAGATACCTCAAAGAGCTGAGACTAGAGGTTCCATTTGACCCAGCCATCCCTCTGCTGGGTATCTTTCCAAAAGCATTAAATGAATCATCCCACAGTGATATATGTGCACCCCTGTTTATAGCAGCACAATTTGTAATAGCTAAGCCTTGGAAACAGCTCATTTGCCCATCAGTTGGAAACTGGATAAAGAAGATGTGGTTTTTCTATGAAATGGAATACTACTCAGCCAAAAAGAATGAGAAAATAAATTCATTCATAGGAAAGTGGATACATATTGAGGATATACTCCAAAGTGAAATAAATAAGTCACATGTGTGTTAATATCGAATCATTTCTCTGGTGCGAAAAAATATAGTAGTACATAAGATCCTAATGAGATAATTGACAGTGTGAAATAGGAAGAAAAGGGCTAATGGCATAGGGAAAGTGGGAAAGGTAGGGGAAAGGAAATAAGGAAAAAGAAAAAAATATGAGAAAATGAAAAAATGGAAATAAAGTGTTTGTAAATGGGGAGGGGAGGAGGGGGTGAAGGGAGGGCAGGGACAAGGGGAAAAAATGAGAACCAAGACCTGTCATGTAAAGGTACAAGATCCCAATAATGAATGTAACTGTATTGTATACCCA
Organism: Fukomys damarensis; assembly: GCF_012274545.1. Lineage (NCBI taxonomy): Eukaryota > Metazoa > Chordata > Mammalia > Rodentia > Bathyergidae > Fukomys > Fukomys damarensis. The sequence continues at coordinate 81,886,600 of NW_022900951.1, forward strand.
AAATGTACCAATAAACTCAATAATAAAGAAAAGGGGATAATATAAAATATTTTAAAAAACAAAAAGAAAATTTCCTATGATGAATGTCACATTGCATACCTAAAGTGTACCAATAAAATTAATTTTTAAAAATTCAATTAATTTCAAAAAACTACTTCCAAATATCACCACATTGGTGCTTAGGGCTTCAAAATATTAATTTAGAGAGCACAAACATTCAGTCCATAATAGGAGAAGTAAAATAATTGAATATGTGATTGGTTTAAGATATGTCCTTAAAATTATTATTACGCCTTTAAGCATTTTATGTAAGCCTCTTACTACGAAGAAAGCAGAGAAAAATGAGAAAATAATCCCAGCAATTTTCTGTGGAAGAAAATCTATGGAACACAAAAGAAAATAAGAGATGAATACTGTGACAAAAAATATTCCATCCTATCATCCTATACATCAGACAGAGAGCAACAAAATTATAACTCTTTCTCTGTTTTAAATGTAGTAGGAGTAAACTCTATAATCAAGAGACTTAGAGTGATTGAATGGATTAAGAAACAATGATATCTCCATAGCTGTCCATAAGAGACTGACTCCTTTTAAAGTACACACACATATAAGGCTAAAAGTGAAAACATATTACCAGATATTATACGGTGATTAAAGAGTCAATTCACCAGTCATATACAACAAAGACATGTGCCCCCAATTTTAGGACAACCTAAAATATATACCAAACACTGACATAACTGAGGACCAAATGAGCAGCAACACAATAGTAGGAGATTGCACTATTCCATTTTCAATGATATATAGAACATTGAGACTTAAAATCAATAAGGAAACAGAGAACTTGAGAAATATGATGGACCAAATGGACCTAACTCAACAGCAGATTACCACATAAGAGATAATACATAATTATCAAATAGATATGAGATATATGATAAATTTTGGGGGTTCAATCACAGTTTACAACAAGTGTTAACAAATTTAAGGAGACTTAAATAATACCAAGTATCTTTTCTGCCCACAGTGGAATACAACTAGAAAGTGACAGCAGATGTAATTTGGAAAATTCACAAATATTTTGTAATAATTTAAGGGCACTCAAACATCCAATGGATTAAAGAAGTAAGAACAAGTTCAAATAGAAAGTATCTTGAGGCAAACAAAAATGAAAACACGACATACTGAAAACAAAAGATCAAGCAAACAGTACTAAGAAGTAAGTTTATAGTAGTAAACATATACATCCAAAGAGATGAAAGATCTTAAAGCAACAATCTAACTTTATGCATCAAGAAAAAGCAGCAGCAGCAACAAAGAACAAATGAAGTCCATAGCCTCAAAGTCATCAGAAGAACAGAAATAATAAAAATTAGAACATAAATAAATGAAAATAAAAATAAGAGGAAAATCAATAAAACCAAGAAATGATGCATTATAAAAATATTGGATCTGTAATTTTCAAAGCTCTAAAAAGCAGAGTCCAACTGAGCTTAGCTGGCCTCACTGACAATTCTACCAACTGTTACGAATCCTCTTAGACACTTCACTTGGTGGTTATCAGGCTTTAGGGAAGGAAAAATAAAGATTTGAGCAGGTATAGAGTTTTTGACATGCTTAGAAAAAATTCTAAGCCTGGAGTGGTAGCACAAGCCTATAATTCTAGCTACTTGAGATGCTGAGGCAGAATCATGAGTTCCAGGTCAGCCTGGGTATCTTAGCACGATGCCATGTGAAAGTAAAATATAAAAAGAAGGGCTGGGGATGTAGCTCAATGGTACAGCACCACTGGGTTTGATCCTGAATACCACCACACACACAAAAAAAATTGAACACATCTGATGTACAATAATAGGTACTCTATATAGTTAACGATATGTGCTGCAGTGTACTATATATTAGCAAATTACATCTCAGAAAATATATTAGTTACTATGATTTTAAAAATTCAGAAAACTAATGAAAAGTGTTCTGATAGATATATCTCAAGTCAGAAAGCAAAGATTTAGACACTCCCCTGTACCTCATCTTCCATATCATTCCAAGAATGCTTCAGCAACCATACTTCTTAGAATTTTCTATATCATTACTATATTTCAACAGCTATAAATAAGGTTCTCATTTTTCTTGTAGGGGCAAGTGTTACAATCCATTCCAAATGATCTCTTGAAAAAAATGAATCTCCTCCTCTACTTTCACCTTTAATCGAGTCTCATCACAATAACTAGTAAAATGCAAAGCCTATATGTCTCTCCTGATGTAATCGCTACAGTAACTCCAACCTAGTTACCTAGGGAAGAAAACAGATTCCTTACCCTGACCCCCAGCTACCAGCTATTTCCCCGGTCTCCAAATGTGCCAAACTGATGAAATATAAGACTGAATACCAGATGTGCCTAATTAATGTAAAGAATAGGATATTGATGTCGTGCGTTCCGGTCACTATGCAAAAGAAGATCATCTATGTACAAGCACATTTTACAATGTAAAGCAGTACACTCAGAGAAGATATTGTCATTGTTATAAACATAACTTCAGATTATATGAATTTATTCAGCAGCCATATCATACTGTTGACTAATATTTTAAACTTGTGTTCGCATAAAATCCCAAACCTTTTTTTTTCAGCTTTAATTGAGTTTATTGGTACATTTTAGGGATACAGTACAGTTACATTCATTGTTGGGATCTTGTACCTCTACATGACAGGTCTTGATTCTCATTTTTTCCCCCTTGTCCCTGCCCTCCCTTCACCCCCTCCTCCCCAACCCATCTACAAACACTTTATTTCCATCTTTTCATTATCTCACATTTTTTTTCTTTTCCTTTATTACCCTTCCCCTACCCATCTCACCTTCCCTACACCTTTAGCTCCTTTCTTCCCATTCCTAACTGTCAGTAATCTTATTAGGATCTTCTGTATTAGTGCAGATTATTCACACCAGAGAAACTATTTGGTATTTGTAGAAGTCGCTGCATGAATAGCCCCCATAATACTTTTTTCCATATTCAGTGACAAATCCATCATTCTTTTTTACTTTTCAAAAAATAAGCTTGATAGTATCCAGACTTCCAGAGCTAAGTGTCAATTTAAAATTCTTGACAATGCCTTGCAAGTGCAAAGTCCTGAGTTCAATCCCCAGTACCAAAAAAAAAAAAAAAAAAAAAAAAAAAAAGAATCTTGACAAATTTTGCGTCCTGTTCGCCTACATAAACCACCTTGACCAAAATCAGTGGCTTTTTTTAAAAGTACAAATTAGGGCTGGGGATTTAGCTCAGTGGTTCCTGCACCTGCCTCACAAGTGCGAGGACCCGGGTTAGATCCCCAGTACCAAAAAAATAAAAAGTATAAATTCAGTTAGCTAAGGATAGGTTTTTACTGCAGGTCAACACATACCTTGTTTAAAACCTTTCTAATCCACTTTTTGCCATTGGTGTGAACATGGACTTAAAATCTGCTTTCTCCTTTAGAAGTCAGCAGTTTTCTTTTCTTTTTTGTTTTTATTGAGTTTATTGGTACATTTAAGGTATACAGTACAGTTACATTCTATTGGGATCTTTTTTTGTTTTTATTGAGTTTATTGGTACATTTAAGGTATACAGTACAGTTACATTCATTATTGGGATCTTGTACCTTTACATGACAGGTCTTGGTTCTCATTTTTTCCCCTTGTCCCTGCACTCCCTTCACCCCCTCCTTCCCTCCCCATTTACAAACACTTTATTTCCATTTTTTTATTTTCTCATATTTTTCTCTTTTCCCTTATTACCTTTCCCCTACCCTTTCCACTTTCCCTCCACATTTAGCAGTTTTATTTTCATTAAGTGTATGTATTCTCAGAATTTTACTAGCATCATGAGCGATTTGAATTATGCCAAAGCACATAAATCATAAGAATAAAAGCCTAGGAAGTTCATGATTAATAAAGTCAAAGCAAAAGCATGGAAAGTATACTTTTTCCACCATACTTTCCCTCTTTAGGAACATTCAGGAGCATTTACTTCACAAAACCATAAATCAGAAATCATCTCCTAAATTTGGGATTAAGAGTCCATAATGAAAGGATTAAGATTTTTGTGAATGTAGTCATTTAAATTGCTTAGTCCATTTGTACTCCTCCATGGGAATATGATTGCACTTTCAAATATTGAGATTTTTGCTAAAGCTTTCAACTCTTTAATTATACCGTATCAATCAGTGAAAGGCTACTATATTACATAAGGTTGGATTTATATTAATTCCTTTTCATCTTGTTAAATCAGAATTTCCAGTTTTCTAAATAAAAGAAAAAAAGTGGAACAGTTTTCTTATTTGGTAATGAAGAATATACAGCGATTTTGACTGAGCCTAAATACAACATCTCTCTGAATAATTACCACAGGGAGACAGTGATGTATTCTGTATGTGCATCATATTTAGGTGGACTGATTGCATTTACTATGGCATTTGCTCCCTTACTGTATATACCAGTTTCCTATAACTTCTGTAACAAGCTGCTATAACAAGCTAAAACCACAGGCATTTGTTGTATGGAAGTTTCAGAAATGAGAAGTCAGAATTAAATGTGTCAGCAGTGTTGGTTCCTTCTGGAGTCACCAGGGGCGAATCTGTTCCATGTCTCTCTCAAAGTCTTCTGGCAGCAGCCAGCAATACTTGGTGTTCCTTGACTCACAGATTCACTACTCTAATCTCCATCTCTGTGATGAAGTGGTGTTCTCTCCCTATCTCATATTTTGTCTCCAAGTTTCCCTCTTATTATAAGGTGACACACCATTGCATTATAGGGCTCACCTTAATCCAGTCTGATCTCCAGTTTTAACGGTATGTAAAAGCCCTATTTCTAAATAAAATTATATTCACACAGACTTCAGTTAGGTACACAGAATTTTGAGGAACATAGTTAAATCCTTAACATCATTCCTATTTATATTGAGACACATGCAGCAGTGAACATCTGGATGAAAACTAAAAGCTTCAGTCTCGAAGTGAAAAGTTTGCTGTACTAAAATATGAACATCTGGAAGCTGAATGTTTGAGTTTTCACATCACTGGAAATTTCTGGAAAATATACGTTGTGAGACAAACACATAAGCAAGTCTAAGAAAGATATTAAAATAGGAAGTCTATCAAAAATTAGCTGTGGTCTCAGTGCTGAATCTCTAAATCTAGCTTGTCAAATCCAGGAGTGGAATTCCTTGCATACATGGAAATATCCATTCAAAATTTGGCTTCATCTGAAATATCCATTTTTCTCCTTTTTATAGGGCCATTAAGGACTTACTCATTAGCTCTCTACTTTGACAGAAATATATCTTCATCACCTGGAAAATTAGGATATCTTGATGTATTGGTAGAGTTTGCATTTATGGAGCAATATCAGTTTATAGGTCTGAAAAAAATGAATGAAAATCTTTCATTATAACACAACACTGAGGATAGCAAAATCTGGCCATTGTACTCTTAAGGGTATAGGTACATGTACAACCACAGAAGTGGTACAGCAAGTAAGTACAATTTCAATGTTATGTACCTTGTGTATCTTTGCCCAAAAACAGCAGAGAGAAAGGATACTTTGGGAAATAGAGCAAAATAGATAATTCATATATTTTCCTGTAAATAGATTGCATATGACTTTAAATTACGTTTCTAGATTCTTAATGTGTAGGAGTTATGCTGCCAGGATTTCTTCTAGTCTCTCTAGTACCTAATATATGACAGTGAAGATGCCATATGCAGTCCATGTAGAATACAAACAGTTCAGATGACAGATGATCAAAAAGTACTAAATAAATCAATTTAACGTTACTGTGGTCCAGTAAATAAAGGCACACCATTTACGTCTGTTATCATCTCTAGACCATTAGTACTGGTATATGATGTAGGATTGTTTAATTTCTGTTTTGCGTAAAGCCATAAAATGAACTCTTACTCTTCTTTTCTTGCCTGAAAATGTTATTCATATCCCAAAACTTGAACTTTGCCTATCTACTCTAATTTACATAAATTTTAAATAGTGATTCACATTAATATATAATTTAAGCAAAGATCCATTGAATTTAACTCATTCAAAAAAAAGCCATCAACTGTTAATGATATACCAAACACTATTCTAAACACTGGGGGTGTTATGGGTTATCCTTTCATGGCAATTAATGCCTTAGCAGAAGAGAGAGAGGTTAAATAAAATAATCTACTACTTAAAATGAATTTAATGTTACAAACTGTAATTATGTGTTATAAGTGTGGAGAAGAGAAATCCTCTCTTAAATTACAGATACATCACGGTAAATAATTTTAGAAAGTTTGAAAGCAAAACTTAAATGGTGAGGAGGTACCATGTGGAAAATAAGGAGAAATTTGTTTCATGTAGGTGAATCGCACATGTTAAAGTCCTACAAATGGGAAAAAAGTTGGAAAATGTCCAGTATGACTAGAACTTTCGAATCTGTGGAGATGGACATAGAGTGACAAAAGGTAACATCAGAAAGATAAGTAGTGATAACATCATGCAGAAATTCATAGAAACATTCTAAACAGAGAAACCTTATAATTTTTTATGTATACTTTATGTACATTTTTATTTCTAATTTTTCATCTTGAAATAATTTTGGACCTACAGAAATGTTGCAAAAGTAGTCTAGAAATACAAGCTTATCCTCAGCTTCTTTAGATGAGGACTCTAGTTAAAAGGATATTGCAGGGCCAAGGATTTAGCTCAATGTTTCTGCCACCTGCCTCGCAAGTGCAAGGCCCAAAATTCTATCCCCGGTACCCCCCAAAATTAATTAAATAAAAAGATAAATAAATAAGTAAAAGGATATTGCAGTATTTTAGGCACTTTAAACCAAGGTGTTGGAAGAGAAAGAGACAAGTTGTAATTGTGTTTAGGTAAGGTTAATAACACAGCACTGTAATTAATCTACCATGTTTCATGTATGGTGTTAATAGCTGAAAACACAGTAGTGAACAAAAGAAACATAGTTCCTTTTTTAAGGAACCATGTTGTCAAGCATATTTAGCAATGGGTTAGACATGGATAGAAGAGAAAAAGCGTAGCTATATTGAAAGTCTCTCTGGATGTTGAGCAACTTAGTAAGTAAAGATAAATACCTATTGCTCTATCACATCTGTCCTCTTTTCCAAATGTAACAACTTAAAAGAATCATTTAATGTGGGGGGGGAGATAAAAAGATAGAGAGAGAGAAAGAGAGAAGAGAAAGAGAAAGAGAGAGAGAGAGAAAGAGAAAGAGAGAGAGAGAGAAAGAGAAAGAGAGAGAGAGAGAGGATGTGCATCTGGGCAGATCATTTGCTGCACTTAATTTTGACTAATTAGCTTACACAGTTTCATTCAGATAAGAGCAGGATTGGGCCTGAAACACCCATAATTTCCTTATTTGTGTTTCTGGGGCTGTAGTGCTCATCTTTGACAGAAGCACCTCATTTTTCTCCAGTTTCTATCTCTCTGTATATATAACATTGTATTATTATTTGCTCTTCTAGCCCAAGTATCTTTAAGGCTTGCTTTTGAAGCAGTCAGATGACCCCAGGTCTCTAAAACTTGGATTAGAGAGTGTCATTTGCCTCACATTTTATTGCCTAAGAAAAATCACAAATCTAGCACAAATTTAAAAAAGGAAGCAAAATTGATTCCACTTTTCAAAAGGAGCAATTATATGCATATAAAGGTTGATGACAAACTTTAGAACCAATCTACCAAAAATTAGAAGGGGTCTTGGAGTATAAAGATTACTGAAGAATACCCAAGCTGCGGGACTCTTATAAGAACATCTTTTCTAACCACATTTTTTATATAAGGAAACATAACGCCAAAGAGAAAAATGTGATATGTTTATGATCACACAGCTAAGATCACAGAGCTAAGATAACAGACCTGGCACCTTCTGACTGCTTTAGAAGCAAGCCTTAAAGAAAATTTATATATATATAT
>NW_022900951.1:81894740-81926429 GCF_012274545.1 Fukomys damarensis
TGGAGAGAGAGAGAGAGAGAGAGAGAGTGCATGCAAGAGAAATGATAAATGATGTGTATATAGTATCCTTGGTACAGTTATTCTAAGTCAGCTAATAATTTTTATACTGCATTTGGATCCCCTGTTTGTATAATAAAATGTAAGCTTCTCTAGCCAGTCAGTTTTTTCTTTTGTTCAACAGTTTTTCAGGCTAACATTTGAATGAAATGTGACTTGTTTCCAGGAAACTTCAGAGATTTCTTGTGCCCGTGGAAGAATAAGAAAGTGGAGCACTATTCTAGGAAACCAACACAGAAATTGGGCTGTGGTTATGTTTTATTTTTAGTGTCTGTTTCACAAATTGATTCACATTGTGCAGTTTTATGTTTTTGTAGTCTGCCAAAAGAATAATTGATTGGAATTTGAATGCCTCATATATTCTGTAAATTACAAATAGCAACACTCAGCTATACTATTCTGACCTTTTCAACAATATATAATTTTCATGCTATGCCATTGCCCATCTTCTCTTGTTTATAGCATCAATGAACTGTGGAAAAGAGCTGGAATGACCATCAAATCAAAATATAGAGTAGTGAGGTCAAAATACTGTATCAGGAGACTGTTTTTTTTTAAACAGGGATTTAAATCATGATGCATCTGTTTTGTTATTCTTTCCCCCTCCCATAAGTCACACAAATATGACTTAAAAGACTACATATGATGATGATAGCATTAAAGGCATAAAGAAACAATATGACTAATATTAGACTATGTTTTAAATATATTTTGAAAAGAAATTTTACTATGTATGTACAGACCCTAGATGCATCCCACAGTGGGTTTGACAGTGCAGTATTTATTAACCTGATTCCTGAAACTTTCTCTGGGATCACCCCTATCTCAAATTTTTGCATTTTTAATTATACATTTAATAATTCACTTCAATGTTAATATTGAAAAACTATTTAGTATATACTTAGAGATATAGGTTCCGTGTAAAAATAAAGATAATGGTAGTACTGGTACTTTTCAGACATTAAAATCTATTGCTTATTTCAGTGACATCCTATGCAATAGTGAAACCATATCTACAAGAGCAATTTAAAGGTCAGATGTTGTGGCATTCAGCTGAAATTTCAGTACTCGGGGGCATGAGGCAGAAGGATCAAGAGTTTGAACTCAACCTGTGCTACCCAGCAAGTTCAAGGCTGGCCTGCACTATATAGTGAGAAGCTGCCTCAAAGAGCTTTTTTTAAAGCAACTTAAAGCTGAGGTCAAACAAGAAAACAAATTGAGGAGAAGCAGTGTTAGTGAAAGAAGATCCAAGTCTCACCAAGGCCTCAACCACAGCTACAGATGCCCTAGGTCTCTGGATGGTTTTTTAAAACCTGTATTCTATTGCAATGTACAGCTGCCTGGAAGAGACACTAAACCTCTGCAAGGTGAAATTCCATTTCCTTGCTCTAACAAAGAATGAGACAGAGAAGCTCTATGAACATATGATGTATAACAACCTTTACAAGGCAAGGCACATAGTTTCGTGTTGTTAATTTTGTTGTTTGGGTTTGGAGTACTAGGGAATGAAAGCAGGACCTTGATACTAAGCTATAATTCCAGTCATTTTTTTTTCTAGTGACCATAAAATAAACTTTATTGAAAGGCAACATTGTTCACCCATTAACATATTGTTGATGGCTGACTTCTTGGCATAAAGGCAGAGCTGAGTGAGTGAACAGGCTGTCTGGCCCAAGAAGTCTAACATTTATTATTTGGACCATTATAGAAGTTTATCAGCTCCTTTTTGTATTTTGAGAGAGGGTCTTGCTAAGTCACTAAGTTGCCCAGGCTGGACTTGAACTTGTGATCCCCCTGCCTCAGCCTTCCAAATTGTTAAGATTATAAGCATGCCACAACATCTGAGTGTCCCCCACAGATTCCATTTAATACTTGAGACTATTTCCAAAACTATTGAACATTGGGATGTTTTTCAGAGATCATATTGCTAAGATTAGCATAAATAACTGGTTTCTGAAGCAGTAACCAAAGTTAATGGAGGCCATAAGCCATAGATATATGGTTAGAGTCATATTTGTCTAAATCATTAAACTCTTTCTCTTTTATCACAATGAACATTTGAGTTTCCCATTGCCTGCCACTTCTCTTTGCATACATATCAGGTTTACCTGAAGTAGCTAATATTTGTCATCTCTGAAAAAAAATTTCACAGTATATGTTTTTAGGTCTCAGAAATGGGAAAGAGCAGCTGTGGCACCACCATAGGAGGATCCTTAGGAGCTGTTTGAAAAGAAATAAAGGAAAGAATTTCTTTCTGTTGAATTCTGAAAAGGGAAGAAATGTATACTTTCCCATTCTTCTCTAACTATGCTCAACACAGGAACTCTCATTCATTGATCAACCACCACTCAGATTCATTCTCAAAGCAGTGGGAAGGGAGTGATTATTGACTAACAACTACCAATTAAATCACAGTAGTTTCACAGGCTAGTAATTAGCAAATTATCTTCTATGAAGCAAAGAACACTTCTCTAACCATCAGAAAAAATGGAACATAGCCCCTAATGAGTCACAAAGAGTTTGAATGCTACTAATCAGTAATTTACCTCTTTAATTTAGCTGTTTCTGTCTGATACATAGGCTAGGGATTCATTCACATTTAACAAATATTTATTGACAACTTGCTGTGTGTCAGGCACAATTCTAAGTGTTGGAAAATGTAGCAGTAAAGGAGACTGACTAAGAATTTTCCATTACTGAATTTACATTTTAGTTGCAGAAAGAGACAATTATTAGGTAATTGAACATATAAGATGTTCACAGATTTTGAAAATTTCTATGAAAAGCAAAATAATAAATAGAAATTAATTGGGAGTGACTACTTAATTTGGAATGCTCAAAAAAGACAGAAATGAAGAAGTTATATTTAGGTCGAGAACCCCCAGGGCAGGAATGAGGCATCTATGAAAAAATCTTGGGTAATTTAGAACAAAAACTAGCTTTTCAGGGCTGGGGATTTGGCTCAGTGGTTCTGCCGCCTGCCTTGCAAGCACAAGGGCCCAAGTTCAGTTCTTGGTACCAAAAATAAATAAATAAAACAAACAAAAACATAAAACTAGCTTTTAGTGGCCAACATGAAAATTAGAAACAGGCACAACTCTGGGCATAAATTACCTAGAAACTGTTTGGTCTTAATAACAATTAGAACCATTGACATCACTGATATTCTCTGGTTACCAGAAAATAAACATAATTTTCTCATGAGTTATAATATTTAAAATACATAAATCATATTTCATTTCACAAGGTAAACAATATAATTGTGTGTCTGTGTGTGCACGCTACATTCTTCCCACTGGTTGTGAGGAGTAAGAAACAAATGAAAAATATCTCCAAGAGAATGATTCATGATTAAATGTAGTCAGCTGCCACAGAACAGACAAATTGGATCATTCTCCAATTAACCGTATTAACACTGATCTCAAAAAGCAACTGGAACTAGTGACCAAAAATATCTTAGGGCTGAATTTCCCTCTAATCCTGCAAGATAAAGTAGAATCAAGAATTTTATAATCAGTTAAAGCCTCTAAGGCCTCATGCTCCCTCCATCAACATTTATGGTATAAACTGGTCCAGCAAAGTCTCTGCCATATCATGTAGTAAAGAAAACTGCTGAACTTTGTGTAATCCATCCTTTCCTAGACATCCTTCATACTGTAAAATACTTTGTATGGAAATACATATGCATATATGTGCAGATACTTGTGTGTGAGTGTGTGGCATGTGTTCACTTGTGTATTTGTATCTGTTATACCCATCAACATTTCATTGCTCATACATGAGTAACATGTATGAAAAACAGATGGATTCTGCATTCAGTTATGATTGAAATTTCATATGACGAAGAAAATAATTCTTCCTCAAGAGCAGTTCACAAAATAACCCCTGGAATTTATGAATATATTACCTTACATGGCAAAAGAGGATTAAGATTGCAGCTGGAATTGTCTGTACGGGTTCAGATGTCAAGCATCCTTAGACCCAGAAGGGAAATCAGAAGACTGGATCAGAGTGACATTATTTCCTGTAAGAGGGATGCAACATACTGATGGTAGCTTTGAAATTGGAAGAAGGAACTACTCACCAAGAAATGTGAAATCTGATAGAAACTAAAGTAAACAAATCATTCCCTCAATTATAAAAAAAGACAGCCTTGCCAGCTCCTTACTGCTCTATTAGCCACTGTGAAATCCCCGTCAGAATTGTGACCTGTGGAACTATAAAGCATTGTTTTTTAATTGAATTTATTGGTACTTTTTATGTATACAGTACAGTTACATTCATAATTGGGATACTGTACCTTTACCTGATGTATCATTTTTGAGGTTTTTTTAGTTTTTTGGGGTTTTTTTTGTTTTTTTTTTTAAGACAGGGTTTCACTATGTAGTTGAGACTGCTCTTGAACTCACTGTGTAGCCCAGCCTGGTCTCAAACTTGCAGCGATCTTCCTGCCTCAGTCTCCTGAGTGCTGGGATTGCAGGCATGCATCACTACACCTGGCATATCATGTTGTTTTAAAGCCACTAAGTTTGTGGTAACATTTATGGCAGCAGCAAATAACTAATAGTCCTCCTCTTATGGGTGAAATGTGTTGTACAGGAAGAGGAACTAACACCATATAGAGATCTCATTGAATAGACTTTGTTGATATGGCTTAGAAAATATAGTTGCTTCAGCCACATTAACTGAGGTACAGTGCTGAAGTTGAGAATGAATGCAATCAACAGCCAATTGAGCTTCATAAAGCAAGGGAAGAAAATCATAGAGATCATTTCAATTATCATCATTTCCATATTTTTCATGGGTTCTATTGAACCAGCTCTTAAATTTGCTGAAAAGATCATTGACCATGTTAAAGCCACTATTTTAATGTGAATCAACTTTGTAGCTTTAAGTCTGTAAGGACATAATAATTATGAATGATGTATACTTTTTATCAGTGTACTTTTGTAACAAGTATTCTTGCATCTTGTTTCTTCAAAGCTTGTAGAAATTTTCTAGGAAAGCTCTCTCCAGTAGGTTAATTTATGCTGTCATATGCATATATAAGAAGTCCTATAAACCTATCCTAAGTAGAGTATATACTTAGAGAGTTTTCTCCCATCTACAAAAAGAATTTTCTCTAATCTAGATCCATGAACGTGGCCTCATTAGTAACCAGGTGAAGTAATAGGCAAATATTTCTACTTTGGCTTTGATATTGAATGCTTAAGCATATTTTGTTTAGCACAATATTCAGCAAGAGGCTGTCTTTCCCTTGAAACATCTTGCAGTAAGCTTCCACATAGATTATTTTTTAACTAAGAAAATGAATGTTTTACTAAAAAAGTGTTGTGTTTTAAAAAGTCATCTTTCATGAATTTACATGCTTTATATGTCACATCCACAGAAATGTTTTTTCAGATAATTGGCACCTTGTATACCTAAAATGTACCAATAAACTCAATGAGAGAGAGGGAAAAAAAGCTATCAGAGGAACTGAAATTTTGTTTTTTTTTTAATTGAATTTATTGGTACATTCTAGGTAGACAGTACAGTTACATTCATTACTGGGATCTTGTACCTTTACATGCCAGGTCTTGGTTCTCATTTTTTTCCCCTTGTCCCCACCCTCCCTTTTCCCCCTCCTCCCCTCCCCTCCTTCAAACACTTTAATTCCATTTTTACATTTTGGAACTGAAATTTTGAATGGTACCAATTTTAGAATACTGTGTGTAATGCAAATACAAGACTCTAATTTCAAACTTTTTAAACATTTTCCCCTTAACTTTGTGTTACAAAAAGTTTTTATTGGATTATTTATTTGCTCCAGTTGTACAACCCTGAATATTGATACTGTAGTTGGTAGGGGCTTTTACCTTTCCTGTGTTTTCTTATTGAACTTGGGTCAGTGATAAAAGCTAACTGTAGAATCTTTTGGCAAGTTCTAGTTTAACAAAACTAGGTTTCTGAGTTCATTAGATGAAATTTTCATGGCTTTTCTCTATAAGTAGGAAGTCTTTCTCTGTATCTTTTGAAAGCATGGAATCCAAAGTTGTACTTCATTATAGGCAAAGATATCTGATTTTTCTGTTGAGAGTAACAGATGATTATGGAATTAAGTAGAAGGCAATAGAACAGCTGGTAAGCATAATTAATTTTCTAGGTGTGCCTCGCTTGAAATCAGCAATTTTTTAATTAATTAAATTTATTGGTACATCTAAGGTATACAATGTAAAGACATTCATCATTGGAAATTTGCACCTTTACATAATCCATCTTGGTTCTCATTTTTTCCCCATTCCCCTCCCTCCCTTCAACCCCTCCACTCCTCCCTGCCTACAAAGACTTTCTTTCCATTTTTTCTTTTTCTCATGTCTTTTATTTCTTTTTTTGAGTTTATTGGTACATTCTAGGTATACAGTACTGTTACATTCATTACTTGGATCTTGTACCTTTACATGACAGGTCTTGGTTCTCATTTTTTCCCCTTGTCTCTAAAGGTTTAAGCCAATTCCACGAAATCTAATTTAGGTTCTTTATCAAATCCCATGAAATAGCAATAGACTAGAAAGGACTATTATTAAGTAGCTGCAAACCTGTTGGCTGTCAGAAAATGAATAGCTAAAATCAAGATGTTTAATAGATACCAATTGACTATCAGTGGATATTTTCTAAGAAGAGTTGGCTGTCTAGTTAATTTTCTACATGCAGGTTTTAGTCACCTAACACCCTGAAAAATGTTTATCTCAGTTTGGGATTTACAAACAATAACTTTTGGTACCCCAAGCCTGAATTTCTCAACAGCATGATCTAGTATAAGGTGGCTACACATAGGACATCAAGAGGTTTCTTGTTTCCAAAACAAATGAATCTATTGCGAATTTCCATACCTTCATTGCATTAGTTTATTTGTTTACAAAATGGGGAAAATAATGCATCCCTGGGCACAGTTAAAAATATATATGTAATAAAAGACTTTGAAATGGACACAAAATAATATAAGGTATATGGCTTATCATTTAATGTTTATTACTAATGATTATCATTAGTAATAAATATTACATTATAACATGTAATACTAAGTATAGATAAAAATACATGGGCAGAAATGCCCCAAAGGTATACAAGGAAGTCCAAGAATCAAACGTGGGCAATAAATACTGCCCATGAATAGAAATTGTTGTCACCCAGTGGTATGGGCACAGTACCAAAGGAGATCAAAGGATTATAGAGATTTTGCTCTATAGTCTACTTAACCAAGATCTTTAAGGACCAGCTATATCAGTAAGCCACTGTAAAGAAAGGTTCTGCTGCCTTTATTTGAAAAAAATTAAAAATAAAACATTAACCTTTTTCAGCTTCCAGGGAAAATCCCGCTAAAGCAAATTAATCTAATCAAGGTTGAAGACAAAAGGGACAGTTAAAATAGAAATGGAAGTAATACATAATAAAAGCTTTATAAGTTGTTTAGAACTACTAACATGTAAGGAAGAAAATAAGTACTAGTAGAAATGAATATTCCTAGTCTCTGATGGCAAAATTTTTTTTCCCCCTTTGGTTATAGCCACAAGTTTATAGGCGTTTCCGCCTTCAATGGCCCTGGGAAGTCCAGAGGAATTCTTTTTATTGACTATAACCATAACATCCTTTCAGCTGAAGACAAAATCACAAAAGATATTCCTGACAATGACATTAGACACAAGTCCCACAGTATTTTTTTTAACTATTTGGTAACTACAGATCATTTTGAGAATCTTATGAGAACTACAGAAACTCTGTAGAGAAGATATTGTGCTTAAACTGAAAATTCTGCAGCTAATTTCAGGATATTTATAGTATATTGGACACTAGTTTAGAAACCTCTTTGTTATCCCACTATGCTCATATCTTGTGTGCTCATTTTACAGCTTCACTTATGAGGAGGATCAGTGACACTATTTAGAGTGTTTGTTTGTTTGTTATTTTAACACTTAGGCCATAAAAGTTTGTCCAAATTTCAGTTCATTAATTGGCAGTATGGGGCACAACTAAATTGTAACAGATGATAAGAGTGGATTTAGAAAGTTGGGAGCTCATTGGAAGTTGGAATTGTCAAAGAAACTTCAGTGAGTCTGGAGGTCTTGGGCCAGCTTTAAGCATATGAAGCAAAAGAAATGAAAGAAAAGAATTTCTAAAGTTATTTATATAAGACAGTCTTAACTAGGCTAAAGATGCATTTTAGAACTACGGTGATTAAAAATTATCGGACTATATTGCTAGATAGGGTAAGACAGCTATGACCTGGATCTGTTTTGTAGCATGGCATCAGAGAAACTGATATGGCTTGCCTGATAAAAGTATATGAGGAAGGAAATGGGGATTTAGATCAGTGGTGCTGCCTCCTGCCTCGCAAGCAGAAGTTTCCTGAGTTTGATCCCAGGTACCAAAAAAAAAAAAAAAAAAAAAGTATATGAGGAATTGTCATATAAACTTGTAAGTAGTGCACTTTTATCCTTTTGACTTGATTTAGTATATGTGACAAGATAACATTCTGAACTGTGCTCAAATTCATAGGAAATCTCTTCTTAGAGAAGTTGAGTGGTTGTCGGTAAGGTTTAGAATTTTGTAAGTTACCAGAATATGTTTCCAAGAGCAGATCAAAGCCAACAAGTCAGGGGAAGGCGTGGGAAATGGATATGAATAAATATAACCAAGCTCAAACATTTTCTTTTGAAAGTGTGAAGGGGCAGGGTTTTTAGCTCAGTGGTTCTGCTGCCTGCCTGAAAGCACAAGGTCCTGAGTTCGATCCCTGGTACAAAAAAAAATGTGTATGTGTGATTCAAGGTCTGGGAACAAATGGTTGCAATGCTTTTCTCCAGCTAGACCATGTTCTCACCAAATGTATACTGTTTGCTAAGATAACAAATAACACTGCTGAGCATTGATTTGGCAAAAAGAATATTGATTCTTCTTGGATTGGGCAGGGACATTTTAAATTTATCTATCATTCTGAACTTGTTGCAATATTTTAAAAAAATCATGGCAAATTATTCAAGGTTACTTTAGATAAGAGCCCCAGAGAACAGGGGAGATTACAAGATGACTTGCCATTTTGAAGAAAAGTCCAGTCATTCAGGTGTTTGGTAAACAGGCTGTCACATATCTGGATACAATAAAAGGGGGGAGTAAAATGACTTGCTTAGAAATTATTTAGGAGAGAGAGGAGGAGGGAGCGAATTGCATTCCTGGTAGATGAAAAAAAATTTAGAGGGCAGAATCCACAGGATATCCCACTATGCCAATTAGAATATCATTCACATAGGAGACAATAAATAAATATAAGAGAGCAAGTCATGATATTTAAGACCAACTTGAACAATTATTCTTACACCCTCTAAACTCTATGCACATGCCTTGGAGATACAGAAATAAAATACATAGGCTTATTTTTCCAGGAGTTTACAGACCAGAAGAAGACACCAACAAGTCACAAGAGTACATGTTGAGTAGACATGTGATAAAATGTGAACCTTAATTATTTCAGGGATTTCCTAAAAGATTTCTTAGAGGGCACACCCATCCTAGAGTGGAAGTTGAATAGGAGTCAAGGTAGAGATGAGATGCAGTGGGGCTAATTAGGATGGTTGTAGTAGAAGACTTGCAGCAAAGCTCCAGACATTTAGACTACACTTATCACCTCACTAAACACATTAACATATTTTTTAAATTTTAAAAATCAAAGTACAGGAATATTCTGTAAAACAACATTGCCAGTAGCTATCATTTATTTGTTTATTGACTCAAAGGTACCAAATTAAATGCTGAGGATTGAGGGCATATTCAACATGCAATGTTCACAGGTCCTTCTCTCAAGAAATTCAGTCTAATAGAAAAGACCCCCCAAATCAGGTGTAATAATTTAAATAGAGTAGTGATGTATCTTCTTACATATAAATTTTCTGTATGTTTGAGCTCCTTAATGTATGCTTCAAGCTGATGGTCCTGCTAGTACCTCCACTCCAAATATAGTCAAAAGTTTTGTGGCTAGTACTAAAGATTCCCCTAAAATCTCATCAGTAACTCACACTTCTTCAACCATTCATCCTATAGTACAAACTGATATTCTTACCCTTTTTCACACTTTATTAATTGTTCTTCCTCTACTGGAAGGCTTTTTCTACCATTGTTTTACATTTAACTCCTAACCCAACCTTTAGGGACTAACTCTAAAAACCAGAATATTTGATTGCTCCTCTGTGGTTCCTTTTAGAGAACAAACCTGAAAGTGACTGCTACTTTGCTCAAACTTTTCTAGCTTTTTATCTGTACTTCTCACATACTGGAAAGATATTCGGGTGTTGTTAACAGAGATATAACACTTGAAATTAATGAATACTACTTACCAAAGGACAAGGAACCAAGATATAACAGAAAAGTGTCAAGATCGGGGGTTAGGGAAACACACTCAAAGGGTCTGAGGAGTAAGGAAGCCAGGAAAAGAGATGGATCAGTAGCAAAGAACCAAGGGGTGGGAGGGTATCTGTTGAGTGAACAAAATAATGAACAAAATAGATGAAATGCTGAATAAATTGAATTGCCATTGGATTTAGCTTGTAGGACGTCTTTGGTGGGCAAAAAATGTCAAAATGGAGAATTTTTGAGGGAAAAAAGAGGTAAAATTGTAATGTAAAAAGCTGAACTGGATTCCTGGTTTTTCATTGTGTTAATTTCTATGAAACTGTCTTCAAAATTAGAGAAACAACTACCTCTTTTATCTACATTCAGAGTTATTGTGTAAGTTCAATAAAAATGTAACCAGGAAAACTCAGCAAAATATATTGTACCATACAAATGTAAAATGATGTTATTATCATCATTTTGAGCTACTCCACAAATGGAAAAATATTCAATAATGTCAAGATAAATATTTGTGACAGTGAGTTTGTAGAGCTACAGTTTACAGTCTTCATGACTTGCTATGTATCTGCTGAAACTACCAGGTATTGTATATATTGAACATTCGTTTTAGCTAGGATCCTATTAGAGAGGTATATAGTAGATCTCACCTTAGAGAACTGATGCCTATATTTATTAAAATAGTAAAAGATTTCTCTTCTATGACTGTTTCCAAGATTGTTGTAGTTCTCCTACTATTTGCAAAAACTATGGTCACAGAACAAAAATGTTTCAGACTAATAGTTTTCAGCCTCCAGGTTGCCATATCCTACTGACTTATTTCAAGTACTTGTTGCTAGCAAAAAACAATACAAAGCAAAAAATACACCCAAATTTAGGCAGATTCAAGTATAATCCTATAATAATATCACTCACTGGTTTATATTTTGATTCAACATGTTGCATAGGAAGAAAGGTTAGTCTACCAAAAATTATAATTTACAACCCATCTTACCTATGCTACAATCTAGAAATCCATACCTCTTCTGCCATTGCTACCCTGGTTTAAAAACGAGAGTTTAAAACCAACCATTTCGCCAGGGATTTAGCTCAGCGGTTCAGTGGCCTGCCTTGCAAGAGCAAGGACTCGAGTTCAATCCCCGGTACCAAAAAAAAAAAAAGATTAAAACCAACCATTTCTTCAAAGTTCATCCAGTTTTGTCCCTTATTTACAGGCAAGAAAGACACAGAAGAAGCAAGAAATTTAACCAACATCACCAAACTAGTTAGAAGTGAAAGTGTTAGAGTTGGAATATAAATCTCAACTTAATCCAAGGTGCTTTTGACTACATTGAGATTTCTCAAACTGTGTGAATGTAACAAATACACGGGGTTGGGGAGGAGAGACGATGAGGGGGAGAGTATATAAACATGCAGTGCTGGAGGTAGTCAAATAAATTTAGAAAATTATAGGTCCTTTAATGTCCTCCTGAAGGTTCCATCATGAAGTCTCCCTTGCTAATCAACAAACCACTGGTAGATAACACAAAGTGAGTTTATTACTAGAACCTTATACAAACCATTAATAGTGTTATTTGCTTGGGAGGTAAGCACATAATTGATTAATAATTAGAAATTTTGATTTAAGATAGGTATTTCTTTGCAGAGACAGGATTAGGACTGGTAAGAATCATGACATGATAGTTGGGAGCTGGTAGAAAAAACAAGGTGTTGATTTGTGGGGGAGGATACAAAGAATTTTAAGGCTCAAACTGTCTTTCAATGCTTTTCGATTGCAGAGTTAGTCGGTCTTTCAGAAATTTAATATAATAACCAGGCAAACTATTTCCCCAGGCAGGACAGCCCTAGAATAATAATTTTTTAAATGCTAATGGAGACAGTGAAATAGCAATCATATTGATATTGACAGTAAGGTATAGTTTGAGTTTTCATTGATCAGCCTGAGTATGGGAATAGACAGTTGTGGGTCTCAATTCACAATGTATAGAGCTACACCAAAATCTTGTATTAGTAACTTAGATTTTTTCAACATATATCTAATTACAGAATCCTGATTTTTACTTTAAACATACCCTATAAAATAGTGCCTTAGTTCATTCTATATTGCTATAACAGAAGACCTGAGACTTGAGAATTTCTAAAGAAAATGTGCTTATTTTCATTCATAGTTCTGTAGGCTGGGAAATTCAAGAACATGACATTAGCTTCTATTCAGCTTCTGGTGTATGCCTCATGTTGAATAATACGGCAGAAAAGCAGAAGGGCAAGCAGGCATATGCATGGGGGAAGACTCCTTTTAAAACAACCCACTCTCAAGGAAACTGTGAGTAGTTACTCCCAAAAGAATGCATTGATGCTTTCATTCATGAAAGTGAAGGCCCCAAGATCCAGTTACCTCCTAAAGATTCCTCTCTATATCAACACACTGCTATATTGGGGACTAATTTTCCAACAAAGAAATTCTAGTGGATCATATTAAAAACTTAGCATTCTGTATTCTATTTTGTCTCTCTAGAATGCATATTTATTTGGAAACTATTCAAAAGTTGATCAGTTATGAATTATTTAAAAATATTAAAGAAAAAGCACCGGTATCCATATATAGTAGTAACTGTCATTCTTATGGCTGATTTAACCAGTCTACCTGGCTAGGCTCTTTATATCATGTGCTGCATTATATGCTATTTATATTATATAGCAATCTATATGCTGTATTATATTGCTCTTCATGTCATAAAATATTTAGATTATATGCCATATTATATAATACATTATATTATTTGACATTTAGAGGCATATCATAAAGTTGTATGTGTCATGGTTATATAAATCATCCTCAAAGCTGCATAACATAAGAGGCTTTGTCCATACAACATTATCACTGATTCACAAGATACACACATAATTTGCAGAAATTTAATTAAATCCATTTTAATTTTTACTACTTTTTAGAATTTACTCTGACCCAGCAGTTTTTTTTTAATTTTATTGAGTTTATTGGTACATTTTAGGGATGCAGTACAGTTACATTCATTGTTGGGATCATGTACCTTTACATGGCAAGTCTTGATTCTCATTTTTTCCCCTTACCTCTTCCCTCCCTTCACCCCCTCCTCCCCTCCCCATCTAGAAACACTTTATTTTCATCTTTTCATTCTCTCACATTTTTTTCTTTTCCCTTTTTGTTCTTCCCCTACGCATCCCACCTTCCCTACACCTTTAGCTCCTTTCTTCAAATTTCTAAATGTCAGTAATCTTATTAGAATCTTATGCATTGTTGCAGAATATTCACACCAGGGAAACTATTTGGTATTTACACGTGTGACTTATTTATTTCACTTAGGAGTATATCTTCAATATGTATCAATTTTCCTATGAATGAATCCATTCTCTCGCTCTTTATGGCTGAGTAATATTCCATTTTATAGAAAAACCACAGCAGTTTTACACATATTATTTCAATTGGTCCTCTTAATATCCCTCTGACTCTGCTATTATCATACAGATTTGATATCATGCTTTCCTAATATATATTAAAATAAATATCAATAATTTGCTACATAATGTGCCATCAATGAATTTTAATTTAATCAAAGTTCTGAACTTCAAGAATTAGATTTTTATTCTGTGACTATGACAAGTTTATAGGCAGTATCATCCAGCTTTAATTATTTGGAAATCTTTGGTTTGAGAGAAGTTATTTGACCTAAAGAATATGAGAAACAATATAATAATGATAAATATCATATATATATATATGTATATATATATATATTAGTACTTTTGTATATCAACCCATCCACATAAAAATCAAGTTTTATTTAATCAAGATTGATTTCCAACATGATGTCAAACATCTAGTTATTCAGAACTCTATATCAAACAAATTTGGGGCCATCTAAGATTAATCATTTTTTGTAGGTTCAAAATCAGGCTGTCTAGATTAAAATTCTGTTTCCACAATTTACTAGCCATGTAACCTTGAATCACTTGGCTAGCTGTTTTTATCCTCAGTTTTCACATCTCTGAAATGGAGATGATTATAATTTTAAAGGCTGTGATTGCCACATGAAACAATATCTGCAAAGTATTTTGCATAGATGCTGGTATAAATGTACTTGTTCGAAACCACATTAGTAACCTTAGTAGCATTGTCTGTTTTGAAATAATTAAAATTTTGGCAGTTAACAATCATTTGTTTAAAATTAACAATAATTTGGCCATCCAAACAAAATATTTAATCCATCCTCGTTGCCATTGATATACTAGAACTCTACTTATTTGTATATGTCTCATAACAGTGAGATCTGAAGGGCTAAATTTCTTGAGGGAAAAGGGGATAAGGGTCCGCTTTATTTATAATGCATGAAAAGCCCTTGATATCATAGATAAATGCTTGGAAACATACGTTATAATTGCTTTATTGTTAGGAGTTTTCAATGAAGTCATAAAATAAAAGATGATCAGCCTAATTGCCTCAAGATGGATATGTAATGAATAAATCTCTTATTTAATGGATCTAGTAATGAGCCACCTGTTTCCCCTGTATCTTACCCACTTTATTGGTGTATGAATGAATAGTGCTTTCTGACATGAATAAAACCAGACTTTGATGCACAGTAATACTGTAATGTAATGACTGTTTCTCTCAATTTTTAATCTTATCTAATCAGATAATTCTAGATTTTAAGTATAGATTTGCATCCTCCTTATCATTTTTATTGCAGTCATCACTGAGATTTCTCGGTAGAATTTCTGGGCTCGAAATCCCTACTTAGAGGATAAATAAGAAATATGTAGAGGAAAGAAGATTGAAGTAGGCGGGGAGTTTGGCACTTGCTTGATTTGTTCCAGACCAAATTCTCAGTATGTTAGCATAACTGAATTTAACTTTCATTCAAGCTGATCATCATTCATTTCCTACCATTTAACTTCATTACTTAATCTATCTCAATATTAAAAGTCTGCCATATGTGATTCTACACAGAATAAGTATAAATTAAGTCTAAATGAGCTTTTCCACTTTTAAACTGTCAGAGATTCGGGCCCCAGTAATTCAGAATTTGTGATGAGTCAATCTTCTTTGAAAAAAATAGGGAACAATTATTCTCAGAAGATTAACACTGTTAACAGATGGAAGGAGGTGTGCTCAAGTACTTAAACATATTTGCAAGCAAATACTACTTACGATAATTATCAATCATTATGACAAGCCCAATGAAACCTGGCACTTTGTCTATAGTAAAGATATTTTTTGAGGATGTTATTCATTTATTGCTCTACAAACCCATGAAATACACATTTCTCTTTGGCCTAATCATTAGAAAAAATTTACATTTATCAAGAAAAGAGACAATATTAATTAGAGATTAAAATATGAGCTTTCTAGTCGGGATTATCTGGAGTTGAATCCAAACTTTGTCATTTTCTGGCTGTCTGAACTTTGGAAAATTATTTACTTTCTATGAGTCTCATTTCCTGTTTCATAAATTGAGAATGAAATAGTACTCTGTTTAAGAGTAAATGAACTTATATATGAGATACTTTTGGAAGTATGTCTAACACAAAGGGTAAATACTCAGCCAATATTATATATTTTAACGTCATGATTTTTCTTTGTAACTACTTCATTTTTTTCACAAATAAACACTGTATGAATATTTCCTTTTTATTTTGTTACTATACAATTTAGGACTCACCTTGTGATCTCCCTCACACAGGGATAAATTTTCTCACCTCCAAGTTGTGATTCAGTTTTACACTCTTGCTATTATTTAAATTTATTTGGCATTGTCAAATAGTTTGAACATCCGTAAATCCTTTTAGAACAAGGTACATATCAATCAATTAAACAACTCATAAAATATTAGGAAAAACTAGCTTAGTTTTAGCTAGTATAAAGAATAAAAAAGAATTGTAAAAATGAATCTGTTAAAAATATGTTGTTGGGCCGGGGATTTGGCTCAGTGGTTCCACTGCCTGCCTTTCAAGTACAAAGGCTCAAGTTCGATTCCCTAGTATCCCCCAAAATAATAATAAAAATATGTTGTTATTCTGATTTTTGTGAATTAAATTGGCTTTTTTTCCTATTGATATGAATTACTAAAATGTTAACTTTTTATTATAACAGCTTGAAAACATGAAAAAGAACAAATATTGTAATGAAACCCATATATCCAGTACCTAGATATTACAACAGTTTCTATTTTTCCATATCTGTTGCCTCTGTTGTTCCAGATTTTTTAACTTGATTACCAAGTATCTTTATGTTTTATACTTCGGCATGCATGTCTGAAAAATAAAAACATTTTTTTTAATCACAGTATTATTAAATTATTCCCAGTAGTAGCAAGATACATTAAAGAATTTTAAAAGGCTTTGGGCTCCTTGAAGGGCCAGGATGCTAGCTTCTTTCATTTTTCATATCAAGGAATGCCACAGATATGGCTATATTTTCGCAAAGTGTCTTTATGTGTTGACTTGTCAATTAATTACTCCATGCAATTTCATTGTATTTGTTCAGTTCTCCCCTCTGGAGCACAAGTTATAAAATCTGTCTCTGCTGCTCTTGTTCCTTCTTCCCTGTTGTTTACCCAAGACATCAAAAAATAGAGAAAAAGGAATAGAGAGAAATAAATTCCCCTCCCTCTGTGAAAATTCATACAGGTTGCTGCTGTCTCATAATATCCTGCGCCTCAAGTCAATATCATAACCTTCCTTCACCACTGCCGAACACCACTAACTTCTCTTTTTTCATGAAAGATAGTTACAGTTTATGAGACAACTGGATATTCATAGGTGAGAGTTGTGGTACATACCCACCTGTCTTAATCACACAATTGTAATAGATTATGTTAATAATAATGAAAATAGCAAGCATATCAACTCTATTAATACTTTTGATTCTAAGGCCAAACTTGTACCTGCTTTTTCCCATGTAGAATATCTTTATCTCTGTCCTTTGTAATTATTTTATTCTTTCATCATTTTGAAAAAGTTTTTGTAATTTCATGTATACGAGAAATATAAAGCCTTGAATTTTTATTAGAGATAGTCAGTGTATTTCCCATTTAAAGCCTTGCCTATCCTTAATTGCATTATTCTCCTCTGAGGGAACTCATGTCAAAACACTGCTTTCAGAAAGATCAAAGTCCACAAGATACTTTGCCTCTTAGAAAATGTGCCTCCTTATTTAATAACATCTCCCATCAATGTTTCCACCAATTCATTCAACCTTGATTGTATTCTCTCATGTATTAAAGATTAAATCTTGAATCAGATGTTTAGTCTTGGACAAAGCATCAAATTTTAAAATAGCCTGGGTTCCGTCATGCCCCCGCAAGCACTGTGCTGCTCTTGTTCCCATGATGGTGGTTACCGACAGGACTCCTGTCACTTTTTGCTATTATGGGCTCTAGTATTACTGCCAGGAAAGAGGGACTCTGGCATTTTTGCAGTTGTTCTTTGCCAGACTAAACTTTCTTCTAAGTTTTCTTTACAACTTGGCTACAGAGGAATTTCAGGGGTGCTACTTTGGCATGTCAGCTTTTAATTGGTCATAACTGAAAAATACGCTAATATCAAACATAACCCCACTTTTTCCCATACAGAATTTTATTTCCTTTGTACTTATTTTATTTTTTTCATCATTTGGAAAAAATTTTAGTATTTTTATGCTTACTAGAGACATAAAACCTTCTGCTTTGTGTTGTCCAGTTTTTTCTCTGGTTTACTACTTTCTGGATAGGAGACACATATTTCAAATGTCAAAGTTTGATGCACAGTAATAATGTTATAGTCAATGATATGGATTATCCTAAGTGCACTTCTAGATTTAATCACTATATTAAAACTAAGATTGGGAAAGAATTTACAGTTCAGTTTTAATGGTAAAAAAACATTATTAATTTCTTAGGATCACAAAGATTAAGTGCAATATATACTGCCTCGTAATCTGTCTAACTTAGTTATTTTACTGATGAGAATTTGTCAAAAAGCATCTAACCACAAGCCAGGAGATTAGGTTTTAGAAAAAGTTGTAAGAACTGAATGAATGATGACAGCAAACCATAATTTTGAGTAAGACTGATCCATAGCTTTTATTTGTAAGTTGGTACCATTGAATGGGGCCTGTATTTCCAGGTCTCCTTTATTTGTGTCCTCATATAGATCAAAATATTTACCAAAAAAATAAAAGCCGATGTATGGTGTTAAGTCACAAATATAACTGTCTCCTCAAAGTTTACAGAAGAAAGAGGGACAGCAGTGAATGTAAGTCTGCATTCATGTGTATTTCCCTTAATTAAATATAGCACTATTTGTATACCAGGGATATTAAATAAAAAGATAAGTGAAAAAATGAGCTCTGCCCTATGTAATGATCATTGAAACAATCATCTCACCTATATGCAAATAGCATGAATAATACATTGATTTTTGGACAGTATTCTTACCACAAACTACATGGGAAATTGATGAGCAGCTGTTTCTAGTGAAAAATTAGAATATCCCAAGGAAATATATGTCTGTATTTGACAGTGTCAGAACTTTCCCTTCTCTTTTAAAATATATTAAATATTCTGTTTGCAGCACCACTTTCTTGCCTTCCACCAATCTCCCTCTTACTCACCCTCTTCTCTGATTACATTTGATTTCATCAGAACTCTTACCACTGACTCAAATGGAAAATATGCAGAACTGCTGGCCATAAAACAGGCATGTGGCAGAATCCACTTGGAAGCCAGGGGTCTCATTTAGTGCTAATGATAGCCTGCAAGGGCTATCAATCATTTTAAAGAATGCCCATGTCATAAAATGCAAAGGTTTCACAAGCAAAGGGAAAAATGCAAAGCATTGAAAATGTACAACAAATCAATAATTAGTTTCTAGAAATGAATCTGGTAGTGAAGAATATTCTAAGATGACATTAACAACAAGATTGTTTTCAATTTCACTAACACTTTCCCCTTGTCAGTGAAATTCCCCATCTGTTATCTCACTTAATACCCAAAACGACCCTATAAAGTAGACATGGCATGGAGGTATTATCACTTCCTATTTGACCTAGGAGACAACAAAAGTGAATGACAACTTAACGACAGGACCCAGACTAGAATTTAGAGCATCTGACTCCACACGATGTATCCAGCCATTTAGCCATCGTTTTCTTCCTTCAAATAAGTCAGCTTCAGCCTCAGAATATTAGAAACTTAAAAGAGAAAGCAAATACTGTCTTAAACAATTTTTAATTTTACTTTTCACAACTTTTATTTGGAAAAATTTGCAACCATAAAATAATTGTGAGAAAATTATAATGAACACTAACATAGCTTTTACCTAGAATCACCAATTGTTAATATTGTCCTGTGTTTATATTAGATGTGCAGATATGCCAGGTGTATGTATACTTTTTCTGAACAATATGAGCGTCAGATATAGATACGAGACTGCACCTTTCAACAATTTGGCATTTGTCTTATAAGGTGAAACCTCCTTTGCATAACCAGAACACAACGATCACTTTCAAGAAAGTAAATATCGATGCAATACTGTATCACATAATACCCTATATTTAATTTTTCTGAAAATCACCTTTATGGTATTTTTCTGATCCAGAGTCAAAGCGAATACTGCATTACATTTATATTTCATGTCTTCCTCCTTTAACCTAGAACATTTGCCTAATTATTTTATTTTTAGTTTATTTTTACTTCTCCAGCCTAATTGAGGTAAAATTGATAAATAAATATATTCGCAGTAATTTGAGTTCATTTCAAATTGATTTCATAACAATGACATAATTAAACAATCAGGCTAGTTTTTGTGTAAATTACTTTCAGCTGGAATTTGTTTTCTCACAATTAGATTCAAGTTGTACATTTTTTTACAGCAATAATACTTGGGTGAGCCTATGTCCTTCTAAAGACCTCACACTGAAAGAGAAATGTTTCTGCTTTTCCCATTATTAGTTGTTCTGAGTTTGATCATTTGCTTGAAGAGGTACCTGACAAATTAGTCAAATATAAAAGCATCTTTAATCCTTTGTAATGAATAAGGAATATGTTGTTGATCCTTACAGACTGGTCCAATACCTTATTCTTTAAAACCTTTTACTATAATGATATTTTCCTGAATCAGCAGTTGTGATGTTGCTTGCAACCTGCCAATTTATAATTCCTTATGCGTGTATTAGTTGGTACTTTTACGTAAGAATGAGCTTCCTCATTTTATTTCTATTACTAGACTCATAGACGTTCCTTTTCATACAATGCTATCCATTTGAGGTACTCCAATCCCAAATGTACAGTTCAGAAAATTCCTTTATTATTATTTTATTCATGTCAACGTGTTCAGTTCAGTGGCATTAAGAACAGTCATAATTTTGTGAAGTTATTACTACCATACATTTCCAGAAATAATATGTCATCTGAAACTGAAAGCATTCACCTATTGAACAATAACTCCCCATTCCCCTCTGGGAACAACCATTCTACTTTCTACCTCAATGAATTTGGCAGTTCTACAAACCTTTGTTGTATGACACAATGCATGTTCTTTTGATATTGACTTATTTCACTTAGCATAATGTCTTAAAAGTTTATCCATACTGTGTTATGTGATGGAATTCCCTTCTCTTTTAAGATTGAATAATATTTTATTGTATCAATATTTTGCTTTATATTCATCTTTCAGTGGACACTTGGGATACCTCCCCCTTTTGATTATTATGAATAATGCTACTATTAACACCACTGTAAAATCTCTCTTCAACATTATCTTCATATTTCAAAATATCTATTTTATATTTTGGTCCTCATTTACCCTTTAAATTTCTCACACCAGAGAAACAATGTGATATTTAAACATATGGGTTCTATTTATTTCACTTAAAAGTATGAACTCAAGGTGCATCTATTGCCTAGAAATGTTCAAATGGGAAGGGGGCCTAGGGAGGCAGGAGAGG
Organism: Fukomys damarensis; assembly: GCF_012274545.1. Lineage (NCBI taxonomy): Eukaryota > Metazoa > Chordata > Mammalia > Rodentia > Bathyergidae > Fukomys > Fukomys damarensis. The sequence goes on from NW_022900951.1 coordinate 81,916,138, forward strand.
GAAAGGAAGGAAGGGAAAAGAAAAAAATAATAGAAGGAAAAATGGAAACAAAGCTTTTTTTAATAAGGAGGGACAGACAGATGGGTTGAAAGAGGAGGGGAATGAGAAAAAAGGAATTAAGATATATCATGTACAGGTACAAATTTCCTATGATGAGTTTTATCATTGTGTATATCTAAAATGTACCAATAAAGTTAGTTTAAAAATTTATTCAAGTCTCTCCCTTCATTTCTTTTAGGTATATGCCCAAAAGTGGAATTACTGGTCTTATGAAAAATATATATGTGTGTGTGTGTGTGTGTTTAACTTTTTGCTTATTTTTTGTTTTGTTTGTATGTTTCTCATGAGAGTCAGGCTCTTGCTACTCTCAAGGTTGATCTCTAGCACTTGAGCTGAAGTAATCCTCCTGCCTTAGCCTCCCAAGTAGCTGGAGCAGCATGCATAGCCATCATACCCAGGTCTATTTAATTTTTTGAGAAACTACCACTTTTGCTGCACAGTGGCTACATTATATATCACTATATATCTCTAGGGATTGCTAATTATTAAGCATTTTCATGTGTTTACTGAAATTTTTATATCTTCTTTGGAAAAATGTATTTTCAATTCAATTGCACTTTCTTAAATCAGGATTTTGATTTCCCTATTTACAAAGAATTTGTTTGCATGTTTCCCTTTTCCTATATTTATTCCTTTCCCTACTTTACTTTCCCCTACTCCTCCCACTTTACTTCCCCTTTGGACTTTTTCTTCCAATTTCACATTATTTATTGTACATTTTTATCCTTATTTACACTTTCAGTTTCTCACCCCAGAGAAACTTTTTGTTATTTACACACGTGTGTCCTACTTATTTCACATAAGAGTATGGCCTTACTGTAATCCATTTAGCTAAAAAATGTCCCCTGTTTCTTATTCTTTATTGCTGAGTAGTACTCCACTTCATTAAAAAAAACACATTTTCTTTATTCTGTCTCCAGTTGATGAGAAATTGGGCTGTTTCCACATTTTAGCTATTACAAACTATGCTGCTGTGAACATAGGTGCACATATATTGCTGTGGTATGATTTTTAAAATTATTTTTGGAAGATACCCAGCAGGGGAATAACTTTGTCAAATGGAACCTCTAATCCTAGTTTTTTGAGGTATCTCCATACTAAATTTCCACAGTGGTTGCACCAGGCTACACTCCCACCAACAGTGCAGAAGGGTTCCCTTTCCCCACAAGCCCAACAGCATTTATTATTGGTTAATTTTTGATAGCAGCCATTCTTTCTGGAGTGAGGTGGAATCTCAGCATTGTTTTCATTTACATCTCTCAAATGACCAGTCATGCTGAACATTTTTTCCTATGTCTATTGGCTATTTCTACTCCTTTTTGAGAAATATCTGTTTATTTCAGATGCCCATTTTGGGATTGGATCTCTAAATTGCGGAGGTCTGATATTTTAAGTTCTTTATATATTCTAGATAGTATGACTTTGTCTAAGGATCAGCTGTTAAAATTTTTCCCTCAGAATGTAGGTTGTGTTTTCATGCTGTTGGTGGTTTCTCTTGCTGTGCTGAGCATTTTAATAAGATGAGATCCCAGTCGTTGATTCTTTGTGCTAGTTCATGTGCGACTGAGGTTTTGTTCATGCAATCTTTTCCTACACCAATGTCTTCAAGTGTTCTATTTAACCTCTCTTTCAGTTGGGTTAGTATTTCTGTTTTAATATTCAGATCTTTAATCTATTTTAATTTGCATGGCAGAGATATAGGTCTAGTTTTAATCACTGGCAAGTTGAAACCCAGTTTTTCTAGAACCATTTATTAAAGAGGTTATCTTTCCTCAAGTGAGGGTGTTTGGCTCTTTGTCAAAGATGAGGTGGCTGAGTGTGACTGCAGTGGTTTCTGCATCTTCTAATCTGTTCCACTTGTCCTCAGGTCTGTTTCTTTGCCAGTAACAAGCTGTTTTTATCACAATAGCTTTGTAGTATAGTATCAAGTTGGGGATTGTGATACCCCATGCCATGTCTCTGTTGCTTACAATTGCTTTTGCTATTCTAGGTTTCTTCTAGATCCAAATGAATTTTTGATTTTCTCAAGGTCTGTGAAGTATGTTGCTAGAATTTCAATTGATATTGCTGTGAATCTATATAGCAGTTTTGGAAGTATGGCCATTTTCACTATATTTGTTCTTCCTACCCAAGAGCAAATGATATCTTTCCATTTTCAAATATCCTCTTTGATCTCTTTTTTCAGAGTGCTGTGGTTTTCAAACTACAGGTCTTTGATTTCACTCATTAGGTTGATTCCTAGGTATTTCATTTTTTAGATGCTATTTCAAAAGGAGTTGTTTCTCCAGTTCCTCTCTCAGTGAGTCTGTTGCACATTTACAGCAAGGCAATTGATTTTTGCATGTTGACCTTGTATCCATTCACTCTACTGAACTTAGTTATTATGTCTAGAAGAATTTTGGTGGAGTTCTTAGGGTCTTCTACGTAGAATATCGTGTCATATGCAAAATTGACAATTTAAATTCTTCATTTCCTGTCTTTTTTTATTTCTTTCTCTTACCTAGCTGCTATGGCTAATGTTTCCAAAACTATATTGAACAGGAGTGGTGTTAGTGGAAATTATTGGCTCATTCCTGATTTTAGTGTAAAGGATTTCAGTTTCTGACCATTTAGTATGATACTGGTTGTTGGTTTTTCATATATGGCTTTTATCAGATTGAGGTAGAGACTGTCTATCCCAATTTTCTTATCATGAATTCATGTTGGATTTTGTCAAACACTTTTTCTGTATCTATTGACATGATCATATGGTTTTTGTCCTTGTCTCTTTTAATGTAATGTATTACATTTATTGATTTGCATGTGTTAAACTTTCCCTGCATCCCTGGGATGAATCCCAGTTGGTCAGGGTACATGATCTTGATGATCTTATGTATTTTGTTCACCAGTAACTTGTTGAGGTTTTTTTGCATCTATGTTCATTAGTGAGCTTGACCTATGGTTCTCTTTTTTGGTTGGGCCTGTCTCTGCTTTTGGGATCAAGGTGATGCTTGCATCTAGGTATGATTGCTTCCCTTTCAATTTCATTGAAGCATTTAAACAGTAGTGGCAATAGTTCTTTAAATGTTTTGTAGAACTCAGCAGTGAAGCCATCAGGACCTGGGCTTTTCTTAGGATTTTAAGTTTTATTGTTGAATTATAGAATTTCTTTATCCCTTGTCAGATATATAAGTTACACGTATTTCCTCCATTTCTGTGGGTGATCATTTCATTCTATAATAAAATCCTTTATTGCACAAAATTTTTCATTTGAATGAAATTCAATTTATTATTTTTTCTTTTATTTCCTAAACTTTTGGTATTACAACTAAGAAGTAATGACTAATTCCAATGTCTTGATACTTTAACTTTGTCTTCTTTGAAGAATTTCATAATTTTAGTTGTTAGATTTAGTTGTTTGAAACACGTTGGGTTATTATTGCATATGGTATAAACTAAAGATTTAACTTAGTTCTTTTGCAGGTTAATAACCATTTTTTCAAGCATAATTTATTGAAAATAGTATCATTTTCACACTTAATGCTTTTGGCACTCTTATTAAAAATAACAATCATATATAAAAGGTGTGTTTCAAGGCTTTCTATGCTATTCCATTACTCTGTATTTGTATATTTATGATAGTGACATACCTTTTGGATTATTGTAGCTTTATCATAATTTTTGAAATTAGGAAGTGTGAGATCTCCACCTTTATTCTCTTTAGAAACTTTTAACTATGGCTACTTAAGAGTTCATGTGAATTTTAGGATAGAGTTTTATATTTATATAAAAATGTTTTGGAAATTTGATAGAGATTTCATTGATACTACAGAATGATTTAGGTATTAGTGCCATATTAATAATAGAAATTCTCAAGTCCTTGGAAGAATTCCTTTCAGTGATATGTGTCTATAATTTCTTTCAGCAACTTTATATAATTTTCATCATTCAAGTCTGTCACCTCATTAGGTAACGGTATGTCTAACTATGTTATTCTTTGATACTATTGTAAAAATGTGTTTTTCTTAATTACCTTTTGAATTACATATTGTTAGTGTATGGAAAACTAACTGACACCATAGCATTGATTATTTATCCACTTCAATGAATTTTTCCTGTATACCACCAGGATGATCAAAATATACAAAATATACAAAAAGTTCATTATAAAAGAAACACTGTCTTTGATTCCCCCTCATATCAAAAACATTATCTTAGAATTTTTACTACTTTTTGAACCAGTTTTTAAAGTGTTAAAGAACAGAAGTGTGTTGAGTACCTACATTTTGTTAATTACATATACCAAAACTTTGGTAGCTATATAGAAATATGTGACAAAGTTCAGATCATCAAGGAACTTAACATTTCACTGGAGAAGTAATTATCACCAAGTTAGAGGTGAATTGAACTGGATAGACATGATTGGAGCAATCATACAAAGATATGGTTGTCCTGGAATGTTTCCTTGAGGAGGTAAGACAAGAAGGACAGGAGGATGTTTTAGCTTGAGGGGAAAGAATGTACAGACATTTGAACATGCTGATTTTCTTAGGAGAGCTATTAGAAGGGGGTCAATTTTCCTGTAGTGTAGCTGGGTGACTTAAAGCCCAGTGGCGGACCAGCAGGGGTGTGCTGTGTGTTTTTTGAGTTGCAGTGTATTATCCCTAGATCAGTAACTTGTTCTTTTTATTTGAGGCAATTCCATTGTATGAATATACCAAACTTTGTGTGCATTCTCTGAATGGATGTTTATGTTGTTTCCAAATTGTGGCACCTGTAATTAATGTTAATATCAGTGTTCTTGTTAAACAATTTGTCTTTTTGTTTTTTGTACTGGGAATCAAACTTGGGACCTTGCACTTGTGAGGTAGGTGGTGGAACCTCTGAGCTAAAACCCCAGACCAAAAAATCTTTGGTAAACTTATAGACTTACTATTTTGGGATGAATACCTAGGAGTGAAATCACTAGGTCATATCATAAATGTATATTACACTTTGCAATTAACTGCTGAATCTTTTTGCCAAGTGACTATAATTTTGGAATTATAGTTCATTTTCATTTTGAATGTTATTTCATAAAAGTTATTATAAGGTATTGCATATATATGTAATATTTATATATGTGGGTTATATTTCATTATACATATATATGATATTCATTTTCTTTTGTACCTTTATTTTTCACTTGACTATATAGTTGAAGAAATTTCTCCCTATCAGTTCATCAAATACTTCATGTTAATTTTATTTATTTATTTATGTTTGCTGTACTGGGGATTGATCCCAGTGTCTTCACACCTGAGCTATATATGCAGCTGTTTTTATTTTTTAATTTTGAGATAAGGTCTTGTTAAATTGCCCAATTGGGAAACAATTTTACAATCTTTCAGCCTCAGCCTCCTAAAGTTCTGGAATTACAGGTTTTATGACATCATACCTGGCTGAAAATCTCATTTTAAAAAATTTTGTTTGAAAATAATTAGATTCACAAGAAGTTGCAAAGAATGTAAGTAAAGTCCTATGTACCATTCCCTGGCCCCTCCACTAGTGTTAACACCTTACACAAATATAAAACAATATCGATCCAAAGAATTTTGACATTATTACAATGCATAGACTTGTTCTGATTTCACCTTTTATGTGTACTCATTGTGATTGTATGTGCGTGCAGCACTTTGCTGTTTTATCACATATGTAGCCATATGCACCACCACTACAATCACGATATTAACCATACCATCACCACAAGAATCCTTCAAACTACCTGTTTATAGTCACATCTGTGCTATACCTCATATTCCTAATCCTTGACAACCACTTAATATGTTCTTTGTGTTTATAATTATTTCACAAATAGTACATAAATGAAATGATGCAGTATATAACCTTTTGGAGATATTTTTTTAATTCAACAGAATTTCCTTGAAGTTTATCTAAATTTTTGTGTAAATTAATGAAAAGTTCTGTGTTACTCCTATTAAGTGCTCTAATTTAACTATTCACACACCAGAGGACATTTGGAGAGTTTCTGGCTATAAACTTTAAAAGCTGCTTTGGATATCTGTGTACAAGTTTCTTCATCCTCATATATTTTCTTAGGCACATAGAACTTCCCTTTGTAGATTTCCTATGTTTGTACATGTAGATTATTTCCAAATTTTTATGTGATTAAAATCCCACAGGGAATAATTTGGGGGATATAAATTTGGTATTCCCGAAGATATATCATTAGAATAAATTCCTGAAAATGAGAATGTCAAATAAAATGTGTATATTTAGTTTTAGCTATTTTCGTGGTGTGTTGAAGGTGGTTTATATTGGCTTTAAGCATCAATTATTACATTTTCAGGATTTTTTAGCTTGCCATTAAGCATAGTCATTAGGAAAAATTAAATCATATACAAGTCTAATTAGTATGTCCAAGATTAAAATAATATATATTCTACACTCATTTTCTAATTCCTTATATCCATATTTATAGTTATCTATATTCCTCTAGTAAATCATTTTAATTGTATGTATATGGTAGAAGACATAATATGTTACTATGCAACTCTTCTCAGTTTATATTCAGTGACTTCTCATTGGTAGCTTGAAAATGGTCATAGTGGAACTATTTTCCCCAAGGAAGTTAGCAAATATTATATACTACACATTAAGAGTTTTTGGTTTGGGTTTCAATTTTTTTCCAGGAGAACCAGCTGTTAAGCAATTACTGAGATACTATGGGGCATCAAAATGTCCCTTGAAGAAATCACATCATTCTGTACTGTTGCCCACATTGTATGAGAGTTTGTTTTACCACAGTCTCAGCAATAGTGTATTGTGAAGCCTTTAAGTGTTTTCAAACTGATGAGTGAGAATTTATATCTCAAATTGTTCTTGATTTGCATTTCTCTTATTACAAATAAAATTGATCATCTTTTAAAATATATTTAAGCATTACTCATATGATTTGTGAATTGTCTTTTCATGTATTTTTCCTGTTTTGTAGTGTAGAGTGGCCTTGAACTCATTATGTAGTTCAGGCTAACCTCAAACTTGTGGCAATCCTCCTGCCTCAGCCACCTGAGTGTTAGGATTATAGGCCTGTACCACCATGCCTGTCTTGCCCTTTTTTTTCTCACACAGTTTTGATCTCTTATTTTTCTTTATATTGATGCATGTATCAATATATTACAAAGATTAACTTTTTTTTGATACATATCACAGACTTTTTTTCATTTTAGAATTTTCTATGATTGAACTTTTTTCTTTCATTTTAGTGGGTGTTTTTGCCATGAAGATTCTTTCCTGTAATCAAATTTATCAATCATATCACATACATCTGGAATTTGAATTATAGTTATTTTCTTTCAGAGAATGACTGTTTTTAACAAGCCCCTTTCAAGTGGTTTAAATTGGGAGCAACAGATCAATCAAAATCAATTAAATAGACATTAGGTGTCTATTATTTGCAGAATGTTGTGGTAAATATACAACCCTCTTTTCAAAGAGCTTGTAATTTCACATGGAAAAAAGCCAGATATGTGACTTTTATAAATATGGTACTAATCATAATTTACTGGTTTCTGTTTGAGATTTCAAACATGAAAAAAGCTTTTAATATTACGATTATGCTTCTCTTTGGGTGCACCTTCCTACTTAGAAAAATGATCATTCCATAGATTTTTTTTCCTTCCTCATCCAAGCTTTCCTCTTCTTATATATTATTACTTTATCTCAAACCTCACTCTAAAAAGTAGTATATAGTTAAAAGCATGAATACTGGGCCGGGGATTTAGCTCAAGGTGGCCTCCTTGCAAGCTCAAGGACCCGAGTTCAATCCCCGGTACCATCCCCCCAAAAAAGCATGAATACTGAATACATACTACTGTATGTAAATCATATTTCAGCTACCTATCAGTAGTATGACCTTAAGCAAGTTTCTTAATTCTTCAATTTTATTCATCTAGAAAATGAATATACTAATATTTATTTGATAGTTTTGAGTAAATTGTGTGTGTATGTAAACCTGATAAATGTCCTCACGCCCAAACCTATAAACCTATGCTCATCTGCAAACATCTCTTCCCCTTTCTCATCATTTATGGACAAGGAAACATCTATCCCCTTTTCTATTGAAGGCAAGTCCCTTCATCTACTTTATTCTCCCCTGTCTCCTTGTCGAGTTTGTTTTTTACTTCAGCTATTTTTCCCTGTCCCATACTATTAATTTCCTCTTCTTTATTGGTGTATTTCTATAAAAATTCACCTGTCTTGGTATTTTCCAGTCTCCCATTTTACAGAAGGAAACAGCCTTTATATACCTATGTATAGTTCAACTACTGTCACTCTGTTTCTCTGAAGCTCAACAAAAAGCATATTCATTCTAATATTTATCAACATTTACTTTCTTCATTTTATGAGTTCCCATTTACCTCACAAAACTCTCCAATCTGGTTTATTTTCTCCTAACTCAAATAAACATATTCCTGAAAAAGTTAACAATATCTTTCATGACGTAAAACTCAATGGATCTTCTCTGATATTGTCTTACTTGTTCTAACATATAGCATAATCAATTTGTTTTGTGTTTTTAGCACTCCTTTGTTTTCAGCAAGATCATATTCTACTGTTTTATTTTCCTTTACTACTAGGTGCTGATAAATCTCCTTTGTCTTCTACTTTCTAAATATTGAAATTTGGGGGGACTGAATGTTTGGTCTGCTTCTCTTTGCCTACATTTTCTCCATATGTAATATCATCCAATAATATGGTTTTGACCATCATATTTCATTCATTGTGGCTTGGGCTTTGGTGAACATTTTCCATCCAAGCTAGTCTGTGGCATTTTTGGAAGCTTGTGAAACCTTTAGGAAGTGGTGCCTAGTGGAAGGAAGTTTGGTCATTGGCGTGTACCCTTGAAAGAGATATTGGAACTCAGGTCTCTCTTCTCTTTTTCTATGTTTGCAAGCCACCATAACATGAGCAGCTTTGCTCTACCATGTGCTTCTGAATATGGTGTTTTGCCACTCTACTGGACCAAAATCATCAACCTAGTGACCGTGTAAAAACCCTCTGAAACTGTGAGCCAAAATAAAGTGTTGATCTTTTAAATTGATCTACCTCAGAAATTTTTCATGGCAACGTAAACTGACAAATGTACCATGGATCCTAAAATATTTTTCTCCAGCCCATTCTGTTGTACTAAATTCTTCATTTAGGTCCAACTACCCACAGACACCTTCGTTTGGTATTAAAATGGGCATTTCGAATCTTCTTCTTGCATAAGTAATTTGCATTTTGCTAAAAGTGGCTACTTAGTTACTTACATTAGAAATTCAACAGTGGCTTCTCTTTTCTTCATCTGAATTGCTATTTTCATTTGGTCATCATTTTTTCTTGTGTGAACTATGGCAATAACTTTGTACCTGGACTGTAGACCACATTGTTGTCTATATATTAGCCAAAGAAAAATAAAGATGATTGTTTTAATGTAAATCAAATATTACTCCACTGCTGTTTATGTTCTTAAATAGATTCCCATGACCTTGGAGAAAAAGTCATCAACATGTCCCATGAAACCTAAGCTTTATATCTCCAGCATCAATTTTTATCATTCTTCTCACTCACTGCATTCAACTCCTTATCAGTTTTATGGAAGTTCTTTGAATATATCCAGGTCTTTTAAGTTCCTTTGCCCTAATTATCTTTGCTTAGAATTCCTTTTCTCAAACTCCTCACAAGCTACTTGTTTTTAGAACTTTAGGTAAAGATTGGATCACTAGTCATGTCTTTGTGGACCACCTCACTTAGACTGAGACATTCCTGTTCTTGTTGCACCTTAGTCTCAAAGTGCGTGTCCCTCAAATCATGGACTGCAAGTTTTAATTAACTTAATTGTTCATTTTGCTTGCCACTTCCAGTAGAATATATGCTCGGTGAAGTTAAGCATTGTATATGTCTTTGGGGTTTAGCAAAGTATCTGGCATATCAGATGACCAAATAATGAAATAAATTATGTAGTCCAGCACAATATATCTAAAAGTGTACTTTGCTCCGATATAATTGTTTTTTGTGTTTTATATATTTTTTGCCAGTCTGGTTGTTAACCAGTATGTATGGTAATTAACTTTATAAGGACTTATAAGATGAATGGGGAAATCTGATGCTGGTAAAAAAAGGGGTAGAGCACCAGAGATTTAGCACAGTATTGCTGCCGCCTGCCTCACAAGCAAAAAGGTCTGAGTTTGATCCCTGGTACCAAAAAA